>NC_140998.1:169338449-169798756 GCF_052327205.1 Somniosus microcephalus | reverse complement strand
TCCTCCTCCCCCTTCCCCCCCTTCCTCCTCCCACAATTCACAATTCAAATCGCTTTATTGGCGATGATAAGTTACATCTTATGTTGCCAAAGCATCAAAATACATTTATGGTTTAGCACATAAACGCAGTTCTATTCATACAGTGTATAAACAGGTATATCCCTGAGTGTATAAATATACATTCGCATTGTTTATATATATTCTTTTCTTAGTTTACTGGTTGTCCCTCTGTTCATGGCAAGCTGTAACATAGTGTGCCGCCAGTGTTATACAGCTTCTCTCCTCTCCAGTAGGAATGGGAGTTTTTGCCTCCCCACCTTCCCTCCCCCTCCTTCCCCCCCCCTCTTCCTCCTCCCCCCCCCTCCTCCCTCCCCCTTCTCCCCCCCCCTCCCTCCTCCCCCCCTTCCCTCCTCCCCCCTCACCCTCCTCCCCTCCCACCCCCCCTCACCTCCTCCCCCCACCCTCCCCTCCCCACCTCCTCCTCCCCCCTTCCCCCACCCCTCCTCCTCCCCCCCACCCCCCTCCTCCTCCCCCCTTTCCCCCACCCTCCTCCTCCCCCCTTTCCCCACCCTCCTCCTCCTCCCCCCTTCCCCCCCACCCCCTCCTCCTCCTCCCCCCCACCCTCCTCCTCCCCCCTTCCCCCCACCCCCTCCTCCCCCCCTTCCCCCCACCCTCCTCACCTCCTCCCCCTTCCCCCCACCCTCACTCCTCCCCCCCTCCCCCCCACCCTCCTCCTCCCCCCTTTCCCCCACCCTCCTCCTCCCCCCCACCCTCCTCCTCCCCCCTTTCCCCACCCTCCTCCTCCCCCCACCCTCCTCCTCCCCCCCTTCCCCCCACCTCCCTCCTCCCCACCCTCCTCCCCCTTCCCCCCACCCTCCGCCTCCCCCCCCTCCCCCCCTTCCCCCCACCTCCTCCTCCCCCCCTTCCTCCTCCTCCCCCCCCTCTTCCCCCCACCCCCTCTTCCTCCTCCCCCCCCTCCCCCTCTCCCTCCTCCCCCCTCCCCCTCCTCCCCCTCCTTCCCCTCTCCCTCCTCCTCCCCCTCCCCCCCTTCCTCCTCCCCCCCTCTCCCTCCTCCCTCTCCCCCCTTCCTCTCCCCTCCCCTCCTCCTCCTCCCCCCTTCCCCTTCCTCTTCCCCCTCCCCCCCTCTTCCTCCTCCCCCTTCCCCCTTCCCCCCCCTTCCTCCTCCCCCTTCCCCCCCCTTCCTCCTCCCCCTTCCCCCCCCTTCCTCCTCCCCCTTCCCCCCCCTTCCTCCTCCCCCTTCCCCCCCTTCCTCCTCCCACAATTCACAATTCTAATCGCTTTATTGGCATGATAAGTTACATCTTATGTTGCCAAAGCATCAAAATACATTTATGGTTTAGCACATAAACGCAGGTTCATTCATACAGTGTATAACAGGTATACCCTGAGTGTATAAATATACATTCGCATTGTTTATATATATTCTTTTCTTAGTTTACTGGTTGTCCCTCTGTTCATGGGCAAGCTGTAACATAGTGTGCCGCCAGTGTTAAACAGCTTCTCTCCTCTCCAGTAGGAATGGGAGTTTTTTTTTGCCTCCCCACCTTCCTTCCCCCCTCCTTCCCCCCCCCCCTCTTCCTCCTCCCCCCCCCTCCTCCCTCCCCCTTCTCCCCCCCCCCTTCCCCTCCTCCCCCCCTCTCCTCTCCCCCCCCTCTCCTCCTTCCCCCCCTTCCCTCCCCATCCTCCTCCCCCTTCCCTCCCTCCCGCCCCCTCCTCCTCCCCCCTTCCCTCCTCCCTCCCCCTCCCCCCCTCCTTCCTCTCCTCCTCCCCCCCTCCTTCCTCTCCGCCCCCTTCCTCCTCCTCCCCCCCTCCTTCCTCTCCCCCTCCTCCTCCCCCCTCCTTCCTCTCCCCCCCCCTTCCTCCTCCCCCCTCCTCCTCCTCCTCCCCCCCCTTCCCCCACCTCCTCCCCCCCTTCTCCTCCTCCCCCTCCCCCCTCCTTCCTCTCCCCCCTCTCTTCTCCTCCCCCCCTCCTCCTCCTCCCCCCCTCCCCCTCCTCCTCCTCCCCCTCCCTCCCTCCTTCCTCTCCCCCCTTCCTCCTCCCCCCCTCCCCCTCCTCCTCCCTCTCCCACCTTCCTCCTCCTCCACCCCCCCCCTCCTCCTCCCCCCCTTCCCCCACCTCCTCCCCCCCCTTCCCCCACCTCCTCCCCCCCCTTTCCCCCCACCTCCTCCCCCCCCCTTCCCCCACCTCCTTCCCCCCCTTCCCCCACCTCCTCCCCCCCCTTCCCCCACCTTCCTCCCCCCCCTTCCCCCCACCTTCCCCCACCTCCTTCCCCCCCTTCCCCCCCACCTTCCTCCTCCTCCCCCCCGCTTCCCCCCACCCCTCTCCTCCTCCCCCCCTTCCCCCCACCCTCTCCTCCTCCCCCCCTTCCCCCACCCCTCTCCTCCTCCCCCCCACCCCTCCTCCCTCCTCCTCCCCCCCACCCCCTCCTCCCTCCTCCTCCCCCCCACCCCCTCCCCTTCTCCCCCCCACCCCCTCCCCTTCTCCCCCCCACCCCCTCCTCCCTCCTCCTCCCCCCCACCCCCTCCCCTTCTCCCCCCCCACCCCCTCCCTTCTCCCCCCCACCCCCTCCTCCCTCCTCCTCCCCCCCACCCCCTCCCCTTCTCCCCCCCCACCCCCTCCTCCCCCACCCCCTCCTCCCTCCTCCTCCCCCCCCACCCCCTCCCCTCCTCCCCCCCCACCCCCTCCCCTTCTCCCCCCCACCCCCTCCCCTTCTCCCCCCTACCCTCCCGCACCCTCCTCCCCTCCCTCTCCCCTCTCCTCCCTCCACCCTCTCCTCCCACCACCTCCTCTCCTCCTCCCTCTCCCCTCCACCTCCCCTCCTCCCTCCACCTCCCTCTCCCCTCCTCCCTCCACCTCCCTCTCCCCTCCCTTCCTCCCTCTCCCCTCCCTCTCCCCTCCTCCCTCCACCTCCCTCCTCCCTCCACCTCCCTCTCCCTCTCCCCCTCCTCCCTCACCTCCCTCTCTCCCCTCCTCCCTCCACCTCCCTCTACCTCCCTCTCCCCTCCTCCCTCCACCTCCCTCTCCCCTCCTCCCTCCACCTCCCTCTCCCCTCCTCCCTCCACCTCCCTCTCCCCTCCTCCCTCCACCTCCCTCTCCCCTCCACCTCCCCTCCTCCCTCCACCTCCCTCTCCCCTCCTCCCCTCCACCTCCCTCTCCCCCTCCCCTCCTCCTCTCCCCTCCTCCCTCTCCCCTCCTCCCTCCTCCCTCCACCTCCCCTCCTCCCTCCACCTCCCTCTCCCCCTCCTCCCTCCACCTCCCTCTCCCCTCCTCCCTCCACCTCCCTCTCCCTCCTCCCTCCACCTCCCTCTCTCCACCTCCCTCTCCCCTCCTCCCTCCACCTCCCTCTCCCCTCCTCCCTCCACCTCCCTCTCCCCTCCTCCCTCCACCTCCCTCTCCCTCCTCCCTCCACCTCCCCTCCTCCCTCTCCCCTCCTCCCTCCACCTCCCCTCCTCCCTCTCCCCTCCTCCCTCCACCTCCCTCTTCCCTCCACCTCCCTCTCCCCCCTCCACCTCCCTCTCCCCCCCTCCACCTCCCTCTCCCCCCCCTCCACCTCCCTCTCCCCCCCCTCCACCTCCCCTCCTCCCTCCCTCCCCTCCACCTCCCTCCTCCCTCCCTCTCCCCTCCTCCCTCTCCCTCACCTCCCTCCTCCCTCCACCTCCCCTCCTCCTCCACCTCCCTCTCCCCTCCCTCTCTCCACCTCCCTCCACCTCCCTCTCCCCTCCCTCTCTCCACCTCTCCTCCTCCCACCACCTCTCCTCCTCCCACCTCCCTCTCCCCTCCTCCTCCTCCTCTCTTCTCCCTCCACCGCTCCCCCTCCGCGCATGCGCAGTTAGAGCGGTTTACGGCGCATGCGTGCTCTCGGAAGCCGCGCGGTTTGAATGGGGCGGTGGCGCGATAACTGTAACGGCCGTTTGCTGCAAGGTGAGCGCGAGCCCGGGGTTAGTCCGGGGGTGGGGTGAATCAGTGAGGCGGCTCTGCTCTGAAGTGGGGGGAGGTCAGTGAGGGGTTTGTCTTGGGGGAGGGGGGGTGGAGACAGTGAGGGGTTTGTCTTGGGGGAGGGGGGGTGGAGACAGTGAGAGGCTTGTCTTGGAGGGAGACAGTGAGGGGGTTTGTCTGGGGGGGGAGACAGTGAGGGGGTTTGTCTGGGGGGGGAGACAGTGAGGGGGTTTGTCTGGGGGGGGAGACAGTGAGGGGGTTTGTCGGGGGGGGGAGAGACAGTGAGGGGGTTTGTCGGGGGGGGAGAGACAGTGAGGGGGTTGTCTGGGGGGGGAGACAGTGAGGGGTTTGTCTGGGGGGGGGAGACAGTGAGGGGTTTGTCTGGGGGGGGGAGACAGTGAGGGGTTTGTCTGGGGGGGGAGACAGTGAGGGGTTTGTCTGGGGGGAGGCAGTGAGGGGTTTGTCTGGGGGGAGACAGTGAGGGGTTTGTCTGGGGGGAGACAGTGAGGGGTTTGTCTGGGGGGGGAGACAGTGAGGGGTTTGTCTGGGGGGAGACAGTGAGGGATTTGTCTGGGGGGGAGACAGTGAGGGGTTTGTCTGGGGGGGAGACAGTGAGGGGTTTGTCTGGGGGGGGAGACTGAGGGGTTTGTCTGGGGGGGAGACAGTGAGGGGTTTGTCTGGGGGGGGAGACAGTGAGGGGTTTGTCTGGGGGGGGAGGACAGTGAGGGGTTTGTCTGGGGGGGGAGACAGTGAGGGGTTTGTCTGGGGAGGGAGACAGTGAGGGGTTGTCGGGGGGGAGACAGTGAGGGGTTTGTCGGGGGGGGAGACAGTGAGGGGTTTGTCTGTGGGGGAGACAGTGAGGGGTTTGTCTGGGGAGACAGTGAGGGGTTTGTCTGGGGAGACAGTGAGGGGTTTGGGGGGGATGACAGTGAGGGGTTTGTCTGGGGGGGATGACAGTGAGGGGTTTGTCTGGGGGGGATGACAGTGAGGGGTTTGTCTGGGGGGGATGACAGTGAGGGGTTTGTCTGGGGGGATGACAGTGAGGGGTTTGTCTGGGGGGATGACAGTGAGGGGTTTGTCTGGGGGGGGGGAGAGACAGTGAGGGGTTTGTCTGGGGGGGGACGACAGTGAGGGGTTTGTCTGGGGGGGGGACAGTGAGGGGTTTGTCTGGGGGTGGGGGGGGTGACAGTGAGGGGTTTGTCTAGTGGGGGGGGTTGACAGTGAGGGGTTTGTCCTGGGGGGGGGGGGCGCGGTGGTGACTGTGAGGGGTTTGTCCGGGGGGGAAACAGTGAGGGGTTTGTCCGGGGGGGGAAACAGTGAGGGGTTTGTCTGGGGGGGGTGACAGTGAGGGGTTTGTCTGGGGTGGGGGGGTGGGTGGTGACAGTGAGGGATTTGTCCGGGGTGGTGCGACAGTGAGGGGCGTGTCCTTGAGCTGGGTGGTGGGAGGGACTGCCAGAGACAGTATGTGTTTTGGAGGAGAGGTGCTGTCCTGAGGGGAGGGGTGTCCTTGGAGTGTGGCCATGTCCTGGGGTGGAATGTTACAGTGAAGGGAATTGTATGTGGGTTACACTGCTGCCTCTGGTACACTATCCTTAAAGCCTTGTATCTCTGCTCCTTTAGAAATCATCAGACCTAACTGTACCCCGTCCCACCTTCGGCGGCCGTGCCATCAGCTGTCTCGGCCATAAGCTCTGGTATTCTGTCTTTAAAACTCTGCCTTTTGTCTCCACCTCTCTGTACTCCTTTAAGACTTCCTTAAACCTGCCTCATTAACTAAGCTTTTAGTCACCTGTCCCATCTCCTCATTTGGCTCAGTGTCAATTTTTCTCTTATTATGCACATGTGAACTATGGTTTTCTGTGCTATAAATGCAAGTTGTTGTACTTGCCAGTACTGTACTGGCTTGTCTTTTTACCCCCTCCCCCTCCCCCTCCCTTAGTGTTTTGGATTTGAGATTTTCACACTGATTGACAATGGCTGAAGAACTTCTATATTGAACATTGAAGTTATTTAGATGCACACAGAAAAATACAAGAATATTGTAACTGTTTCTTCTTCTTAGGCAGTCCCTCGGAACCGAGGATGACTTGCTTCCACATTAAAAATGAGTTCGCAGGTGACTGATGAGTCCAATGCGGGACCTACAGTCTCTGTCACAGGTGGGGCAGACGGTGGTTGAAGGGGCGGGTGGGTGGGGTGCTTGGGTTGACGTGCGCTCCTTGCGCTGCCTGCGCTTGGCTTCCGCTTGCTCCCAGCAAAGAGACTCGAGGTGTTTGGCGCCTTCCCGGATGCTTCTCCTCCACTCTGTGCAGTCTTGGCCAGGGATTCCCAGATGTCGTGGGGATGTTACACTTTTTCAAGGAGGCTTTGAGGGTGTCCATAAAGCATTTCCTCTGCCCACCTGGGGCTCTCTTGCTGTGCCGGAGCTCCGAGTAGAGCGCTTGTTTTGGGAGTCTCGTATCGGGCATGCTGACGATGTGACCCGTCCACCAGAACTGATTGAGCGTGGTCAAACTTCGATGCTGGGGATGTTGGCCTGAGCAAGAACACTGACGTTGGTGCGCCTATCCTGCCAATGGATTTGAAGGATCTTGCGGAGGCAGTGTTGGTGGTACCTCTCCAGTGCTTTGAGGTGCCTGCTGTATATGGTCCATGTCTCTGAGGCATACAGCAGGGCGGGTATCACTGCTGCTCTGTAGATCATGAGCTTGGTGCCGGGTTTGCGGTCCTGGTCTTCAAACACTCTCTTCCTCTTAGGCCACTGAAGGCGGTGTTGGACTTCGTCGCCGACGTCTGCCCTTGTTGACAGTAGGCTCCCGAGGTATGGAAAGTGGTCCACGTTGTCCAAGGCCTTGTCGTGGATTTTGATAATCGGGGGCAGTACTGTGTGGCGGGGGCAGGTTGGTAGAGGACCTTTGTCTTACGGATGTTTAGTGTAAGGCTCTCGTACGCTTCGGTGAAGGTGTTGACGATGGTTTGGAGTTCGACCTCTGAGTGAGCGCAGACGCAAGCGTCGTCTGCTTACTGTAATTTGACGACAGAGGATGGGACGACCTTGGATCTGGACTGGAGGCGACGGAGGTTGAACAGTTTCTCGTTCTGTAAATTAGCTCCACTCCAGCTCAGTGAAAAGCTGGTCTCTAGCTCAATATTACAACAGCAGGCAAAAACAGGGTTCTGATATGCCCGGAGCCTGGACTCTAGGCACGTAGGTGACTGAACAGTCCAGTTGGAATAGTGACTGGCAGTGTAGTTGCATTTCTGAATGTTCAGTGGGAAATCTGCACACGTGTGGATGGGCAATAGCACTGTAGTCTGCTGTCAGGAAGTACTTCTGTACAAAAAGGGTAGTGGAAATCTGGAAAACACCCCCCACAAAAAGCTGTTGAGACTAGGTCAATTGAAAATTTTTGTTGGGTGAGGTTATTAAAAGTTACGGAGCCAAGGCAGGAAGATGGAGTTAAGATGATCAGCCATGATCTAATTGAATACTGGAACAGGCTCAAGGGGCTGAATGGCCGCCTCCTTCCTATGTTCAGAAATCAAGGAGCATAGATGGCACTACCACCAGTGCCGCACAGTTATGCCTGGCGGCAGGCATTAAATCCCAGCAGCAAAACAATGGCAATTTTACATTGATCTAGCTGCCAGCTGAAGCAGATATGGGAGCTGCCAAAGACCAATGTAAAAAACAACTTTAGTATGTTTCTAGTGTTTCAAGGAACGCTCAAGTGAAGACCGATAGCTTACCTACTGTGTAGGGTCATCTTCATTGTTTTGAATATGTATCATCCACACATTACCCTTCAAGCCCTATAGGGGATTAGTGAGTGTGCAAGTTTTAGTTTAGATTCAGGCCAGAATAAACTATATGAGCAGGAGGCCACATGTGACTGCCAGACTACATCATGATTAATTTCATGTACATGCTCTACAAGGAAAGGAACTTTATTAAGGCTACGGTAATCTCTTGCCACAGTAATTTGAGTGATTTTCCTTTTATCTGGATGATCCCAACATATGGTATTAGAATAGAAAGAGATCCGAGTTAAATACTGATCAGTTTGCAGCAAATTGTCACCTCAGCTTGTTAGAAGCATACCACATCCTGTGTATGCCTGCAGTCTCCTGTGTGTAACCTTGTAATACATAGAAGTATATTTAAGTCAATTGTGTTAAATGTTTATAGTCTGAATATTTTAAGAAAATTGCAATGGCTGGTCTGATGAGTCTCTCTTTCTTCCTACATGCCCTGTCTAGATGGATAAAGTGGTGTTTGGGTCCCTGAAGGTGAAGGACTGTGTGATCTTCCAGTGCAAGGTGTGCCACACTGTGTTGGGAGATTCTCTGCAGTGCTGCGGCACCAACGCAACACTCAACGTGCTGATGTGCTTGAGTAAGTTTTGGGTTAGCTGTATAGTAGATGGTGATTTCCAGCATTATTGCAACTTCACCTGCAGATCTTAGACTTTCTTTGCTCTGGGGGTGGGTGTTGGGGAGACTGTGCTAGGCCCACAGGGGACTGATTATGTTTTCAAATATTGGTTCTTCATCCTAGCTTCCACACATAACTCGGGTGGGCACCAGACCCCATTTACCTGGGAAATAATTGGATGATGGACAACCTTCCTTCTAGAGGATTTATAATGGGGGGCGGGTGGGGGAGGTGGTGATGATAGATGTTTCCAAAGTAACACCACTCCTTTTCTACTACCCCCCCACCCTGGTTCCCAACCCAGGGCTTGTGCGTATGAAGAGATATTCCTGGAGCATCATTTTCTTTCCACATTGACCATCTAGTTGTTGCTCCATGGTCATTTTCTTTTTTTGTCCTTTCTGTGCAGATGATGAGGGGAACAGAGTGTAATGAATCCAAGTTTGCTGCTGATACAAAGCTATGTGGGAAAGTAAGTTGTGTGGAAGACGCAAAGAGGCTGCAAAGGGATATAGACAGGTTAAGTGAGTGGGCAAGAACATGGCAGATGGAATATAATGTGGGGAAATGTGAAGTTATCTACTTTGGTGGGAAAAATAGAAAAGCAGAAATATTTTTTAAATGGTGAGAGATTGGAAATGTTGGTGTTCAGAGGGACCTGGGTGTCCTTGTACACGAATCACAGAAAGGTAACATGCAGGTACGGAAAGCAAATGGTATGTTAGCCTTTATTACAAAAGGATTGGAGTACAAGAGTAAAGAAGTCTTACTGCAATTATATATAGGGCCTTGGTGAGACCACACCTGGAGTACTGTGTACAGTTTTGGTCTCCTTACCTAAGGAAGGATATACAGGAAACGTTGTTATATCTGGCACCGACGGGACCGCGCGGTTGCCGTCCCATCAAAACTGCCGGACATACCAGCGTTAATGTTGAAGCATACGGAGGTTTTCATCTCCGTATTTGACAACAAACACTGTTGCTTAGCAACAGCTTCAAACAGTCAGCCCGTACCTTGGAAGCGTCTCTCTAGCTTAGCAACAGCTTCAGAGAGACTTTCCAGAGCCTGACTGTTGGGGGAAAAAAAGCCACGAGAAGAAAAAAAACCTAACAAAACGGCTCCTGATTTCTGCCGGTAGATCAAGGTTTCTGGACATACAACCTCCGGATAAACCAAAGTCTCCTGTACTTGCCTTAGAGGGATTGCAATGAAGGTTCACTAGACTGATTCCTGAGATAGGGGGATTGTCCTATGAGGAGAGATTGAGTAGACTAGACCAATATTCCCTAGAGTTTAGAAGGAGAGGTGATATCATTGAAACGTATACAATTCTTAAGGGGTTTGTCAGGGTAGATGCTGGGAGGATGTTTCCTCTGGCTGCGGAGTCTAGAAATAGGGGGTCACAGTCTCAGAATAAGGAGTTGACCATTTTAGGACTGAGATGAGAAATTTCTTCACTCAAAGGGCAAATTGGCATTGGGACAAACAGATTAGAGGTTTAAATCCATGGTTCAAAGAGTGGTGTGGGAGGAAGGGGTTTCAGTTCATGGGGCACTGGCACCAGTACTGGGAAAAGAGGGAGCTGTTCTGTTGGGACGGGCTCCACTTAAACCGGGCTGGGACCAGTGTCCTGGCGAAATGAATAACTAGGGCAGTAGAGCTTTAAACTAATGAAGGGGGGGCCGGGAGGTTTCAGGAAAGAGTAAATTTAAAAGCAGCGAAAGAAATGTCAAGGCTTTAGAGCAGAGTAGAGTTTTGGGTCAAAATAAGCAGAGTGGGTTATGAAGGGACAGAGAGAGTAACAAAGGTAATAGGGCATCAGTGACTACGGTGACATCAGGGAAAAAGAGAAATAAGTCAAAGCTAAAGGCACTATATCTGAATGCGCAGCACAGATAGAAATTAACAGGTTTAATCTAATAGCCATAATGGAGACGTGGTTGCAAAGTGACCAAGGTTGGGGACTAAATATTCCAGAATACATAACTTTTAGAAGAGATAGGCAAAATGGAAAAGGAGGAGGGGTAGCCCTAATAATAAAGGATGGGGTAAAGACAGTGGAGAGAAAGGATCTTGGCACTGAAAATCAAGAAGTAGAATCAGTTTGGGTGGAGCTAAGAAACAGCAAGGGGCAGAAAACATTGGTGTGGAGATGTTTATAGGCCCCCAAACAGTAGTTGTAATGTAGGGCAGAGTATAAATCAGGAAATTAGAGGCGCATGTAACAAGGGTAATACAGTAATCATGGGGGACTTTAATCTACATATAGACTGGGCAAACCAAATTTGCAGTAATAGTGTAGAGAACGAATTCATGGAATGTATGCAAGATAGTTTTCTAGATCAGTATGTTGAGGAACCAACTCGGGAACAGGCTATTTTAAATCTAGTATTGTGCAATGAGAAAGGGTTAATTAATAACCTTGTAGTAAAAGGGCCTTTAGGGAAGAGTGACCATAATATGATAGAATTTTATATTGAGTTTGAAAGTGACTTAGTTAAATCCAAAACTAGGGTCTTAAATCTAAACAAAGCAAACTATGTCGGTGTGAGGGGCGAGTTGGCTAAGGTAGATTAGGAAACTACATTAAAAGGTATGACAGTGGACGAGCAATGGCTAGCATTTAAAGAATTAATACATAATTTACAACATGTAAGGGCCTGGAGCACTGCACAGTTTTGGTCTCCTTATCTAAGGAAGGATATACTTGCCTTGGAGGCGGTGCAACGAAGGTTCACTAGATTGATTCCTGGGATGAGAGGGCTGTCCTATGATGAGAGATTGTGTAGAATGGGCCTATACTCGCTGGAGTTCAGAAGAATGAGAGGTGATCTCATTGAAACATACAAGATTCTGAAGGGGATTAACAGGGTAGATGCTGAGATGTTGTTTCCCCTGGCTGGAGTGTCTAGAACTAGGGGGCATAGTCTCAGGATAAGGGATAAGCCATTTAAGACTGAGATGAGGAGAAATTTCTTCACTCAGAGGGTCGTGAATCTTTGGAATTCTCTGCCCCAGTGGACTGTGAATGCTGAGTCTTTGAGTATATTCAAGGCTGAGATCGATAGATTTTTGGACTCTAGGGGAATCAAGGGATATGGAGATCGGGCGGGAAATTGGAGTTGAGATCGATGATCAGCCATGATCTTATTGAATGGCGGAGCAGGCTCTTAAATATACATTCCTTTAAGGTACAAAAACCCCACAGGAAAAGTGGTCCAACCGTGGCTAACGAGAAGGTACAGATAGTATTAGATCAAAGGAAGAGGCTTATAATGCTGCCAAAAAGAGTACAGGAAACTTTGTGATATCCGGCACCGACAGGACCGAGCTGTTGCCGTCCCATCAAATCTGCCGGACAAACCAGCGCTAATGTTGAAACATACGGAGATTTTCAGCTCCGTGTGAATCAACAAACCCTGTTGCTTAGCAACAGCTTCAAAACAGTCGGCTGCAGCTTAAAAGCGTCTCTAGCTGAAGCTGTTGCTTAGCTACAGACCTTGCAGAGCCTGACTGGGGGGGGAAAAAAAAGCAACGAGAAGTAAAAAAAAACTTATAGGAAACGGCTCCTGAATTTTGCCGGTAGATAGAGCTTTCCGGACTTTTAACCTCCGGATAAACCAAAGTTTCCTGTAGTAAGCCTGAGGATTGGGAGGATTTTAGAATTCAGCAAAGGAGGACCAAGAAATTGACAAAGAAAGGGAAAATAGAATGAGAGTAAATAGCGAGAGACATAAAAACAGACTGTATAAGCTTCTATAGGTATGTAAAAAGGAAAAATTTGCACAAGTAAATGTGGGTCCCTTACAGGCTGAGCCAGGAGAAATTATAATGAGGAATAAGGAAATGGCAGAGAAATTAAACAAATACTTTGTGTCTGCCTTCATGGAAGAAGACGCAAAAAACTTCCTGGAAATAGTGGAGAACCAAGGGCCTAGTGAGAATGAGGAACTGAAAGAAATTAGTGTTGTGTATGTAATATGTGTGCTACTTTGAACCTATGGACAGGACTGCACTACTTGTTGGGCGTAGTGATACGCAGTACCACTCCTGGCCATAGGGGTATAAATAGTACTGTGGGTACTGATCCCCCTCAGTTCCCGCCTGTGGGCATGAAGTAAAGACCTATGTATAGTCCCCACCTCCAACCAGTAAAGACCTGTTTGAGTTATACGTTTAAGTCTTTGTGTTAATTGTTCAATATAATACACATACTTAACACTGGCGACGAGTCAGGTTCTTACCCTGCGGCAGTTGAAGAGAGGTTTCAAACATCACCACCCCACTAGAAGCGACAGGCTTTAGGACTCTGAAGCCTCCATCAGCGACTGAGCACTGGAGTGCAGCAAACATCCTGACAGCTTCCAGCGACTGACAGAAGTCTTTCTGCAGTTTCCTTGTTCAACCTAGGTGGTGGGGTAAGCCGTGCAGTGTTGGCTGCAAAGACAGGGCTGGGGAAGTTGGAGAAGATAAGGGCGATCGCAATCCCTGATAAGAGCCGCGGTGAAACGCGCGAGCGGGTGAGCCAGAGGCCGGGAGCCGCTTCAAGTGCGAGGCGCAGCGCGGGCCAGCGATCGGAACCAAAGATAAGGGCCGCACTCGGGGGCTGAAGGGAGACGGCGTCGGGGGACGGGTGAAGACCGCCAAGCGCGGGAAAACCGCCATTTTGTGGGCGGAGGACGACGGCAAGAGCGGGAAGCCGCCATCTTTGATAACAAGTAAAGAAAATAAAATCTGAGAAATTGCAAATCTACAATGCCTAAACACGGGAATATTAGCACCTTTGATAGTGACCTCGAAGATTGGGCCATATATGTTGAAAGAGTAAAAAATTATTGTAAGGCCAATAAAATTCGTGACCAAGATAAAGCTCTAACATTATTAAATTTAATGGGTGCGAAGACATACGGGCAATTGAAACACCTGTTATCACCAGATGAACCGGCGGATAAGACGTTCGATGAGATTGTTACTGTCCTGAAAGATCATCTAAACCCCACGCCGCTGATGCTAGCGGAACGATTTAAATTTTACGACAGAAGGCAGCTACAGCATGAAAGCAATGCTGATTATTTGCTGGAATTGCGTAAATTAGCGAAATATTGCCAGTTTGGAACGGGACTGACAGAGGCACTTCGAGACAAATTTGTGTGTGGTTTATTTAAACAGGATACACAAAAGCGACTGCTAGAGGAGAATGAGCTGACGCTTGAGAAGGCGGTCACTATGGCAGCAGCACACGAAGCCGCAGCGAGAGGCACGGCAGTAATGCAGCTACGGTCACCGGAGCTCAGTGCACACAAATTGGGTGTGAGTTCTGGCAAATGTTATCGTTGTGGAAAGACAACGCATGATCAGAACCAGTGTTGGTTTAAAAACCAAGAATGTAGAACTTGTGGTAGGCTTGGACATATAGCTAGAGTATGCAGGTCAGGGAAGAAGACCAGCAACAAGAAGTCACCGCAAGGAAAATACGCAAAGGTACACAAGGTGACCGAACAGGAGTCCGATTCAGACGCTAGCAGTAATGAACTGGCTAGCTTAAGCTGTAATGAACTGGCTAGCTTAAGAGTACTCAACGCTGGTAAGGGTGCAGACCTCCAGACAATTTGGGTCACTCTTCAGATAGAAGGAGTCCAAGTAAAACTGGAATTGGACACTGGATCGGCATTGACGGTCATAAATAAGAAAGATTACGGAAAGTTATTCCAACATATTCCCCTACAGGATACGGGGATTATATTGAAAACATACACGGGGCAAAGAGTGTCCCCCATCAGGAAAATAGAGGTTGCAGTGGTCCACAAGGGCGAAGACAGTCAAATAATGGACTTATATGTGATATCTGAAGGAGGTTCTCCACTACTAGGACGGGAGTGGATTAGGAAAATGAATATGGACTGGCATTTCCTACAAACAATAACGAGTGAGAACTCGGTGAAGATAGTCGGCCCAGACTCTGGAACGGATGATGGTAAGCCCAACTCAGGTGCAAAAGACAAAGTTTCAGCACAGAATTCCACTGAGCAACAACAACATAGTTTAACTGTGGATTCTGAGTCTGGCAAGTCTACTGATGTGCCCATTTCTGAGGGACACCGGGCTCGAACTCAACTCCATTTCAAACTACAACAGCAATTAGAACAAATGCTTCGCCGTTGTGAGCAAGAGTTGAATGCAACGAAAGAGTTCTTTGATATAGAGTTGGAGAATCTGGAAAGACAACAGAAGCAGCTGATGGAGAAAATGGAGCAGGAGCACACAAAACGTCTGATGTCAGAGGAGTTAACGGTCAGCCAACTCCTGCATATGCTGAAGGACAGGACTCTGAAATGGGAAAAACTTGAACACGAACTTCAATATTCAAACGAAAGGGGTTCGGAGCTCTCAAAGGTTATTGGAAGAGCTGAGGTGGCAACACAGACTGAGATGACTGCAACAGAGCAGCCCTTGGATGCCAAAAGTACGCTGACTCACGTCAACGTAGAACAACAGACCGCTGAAACAGCTGCTCCGGTAGAGGGATTGAATAGTCCGATCAATCAATCTCCAAAAGAAGTTGAAGTAGTAAAATCTCAAATGAGGTCATTAGTAAACGACTTGCTGAAAGCCCAGAAAAAGCTGGATGAAGAGGTACGCATGAAGAAGTCTCTTCAGGAAAGATGTCTGGACTTGGAACAAAAGCTGGCTAACGCCCAGCTGGGTATGGAGGAAATAGAAGACCCTCTCGCTGGCCTAGATCAGGACGACACCGAATATTACTATGTCCTGTCCTGCCCAACTTGTAACTTCGACTCCCACCATACAGAAATCATGGAGGAGCACCGAAAGTCTACGGAACATCGGGAGAAGGTGGCTCTACTACGGAAAAAGGAGGGAGAGAAGGAGGAACTGCGCATGCAGCTGGCAGCTGACAGTGGAGCCCAGAGAGTCTCCAAGAAGCAGAAAAGGAAAAGTCGAAACAGAAGATGACCCATCTGAACCATTATTACCTCTACCAGATCACACACGTGGTCCCTCCGAACGGAGCCAATTCAGTTCGGAAGTTCAAACTGTTAAATCCATGGAAGGACTATTGAATGAGTCACTCCAGCAACGTGAACCGACTCCACCACAGAGATTGAATCTGTGAACTGTTTTCCGCAGAGACTGAATCTGTGATCTGTTTTGACATGAAGTTATCTATGTATCTATGTTATTCTGTTATGTAAACCTGAAGTTATATATGTATATATGTTATTACGTTATGTTAAATGGGGAGATGACTGTAAAGCTAGGAAGGGAGGAATGTTGTGTATGTAATATGTGTGCTACTTTGAACCTATGGACAGGACTGCACTACTTGTTGGGCGTAGTGATACGCAGTACCACTCCTGGCCATAGGGGTATAAATAGTACTGTGGGTACTGATCCCCCTCAGTTCCCGCCTGTGGGCATGAAGTAAAGACCTATGTATAGTCCCTACCTCCAACCAGTAAAGACCTGTTTGAGTTATACGTTTAAGTCTTTGTGTTAATTGTTCAATACAACACACATACTTAACAATTAGTATTTGTAAAAAAGTAGTACTGGAGAAATTAATGAGACTGAAAGCTGATAAATCCCCTGGACCTGATGGCCTACATCCTAGGGTTTTGAAAGAGTTGACTATAGAGATAGTGGATGCATTTGTTGTCATTTTCCAAAATTCCATAGATTCTAGAACGGTTCCTGCAGATTGGAAGGTAGCAAATGTAACCCCACTATTTAAGAAAGGGGGGAGAGACAAAACGGGAAACTACAGACCAGTTAGCCTGACATCAGTAGTAGGGAAAATGCTAGAATCTATTATTAAGGATGTGGTAACAGGGCACTTAGAAAATAATAATAGGATTGGGCAGAGTCAACACGGATTTATGAAAGGGAAATCATTGTTTGACAAATCTGTTAGGGTTTTTTGAGGTTGTAGCTAGCAGAAACAGATAAGGGGGAACCAGTGGATGTGTATTTGGATTTTCAGAAGGCATTTGATAAGGTGACACACAAGAGATTATTAAACAAAATTAGGGCTCATGGGATTGGGGTTAATATACTAGCATGGATTGATGATTGGTTAGGACAGAAAACAGTGTAGAAATAAACGGGTCATTTTTGGGTTGGCAGACTGTAACTAGTGGGGTACCGCAAGGATCAGTGCTTGGGCCTCAGCTAGTCACAATCTCCATCAATGATTTGGATGAGGTGACCAAATGTAATATATCCAGGTTTGCTGATGTTACAAAGCTGGGTGGGAATGTAAGTTGTGAGGAGGATGCAAGGAGGCTTCAAGGGGATATAGACAGGCTAAGTGACTGGGCAAGAATATGGCAAATGGAATATAATGTGGAGAAATGTGAAGTTATCCACTTTGGTAGGAAAAATAGAAAAGCGGAGTACTTTTTAAATGGTGAGAGATTGGGCAATGTTAGTGTTCAGAGGGACCTGGGTGTCCTTGTACACGAACCACTGAAAGTAAACCTGCAGGTACAGCAAGCAATTAGGAAAGCACATGGTATGTTATACTCAAATCCTCTTGTAATGAAGGCTAAGAGTGAAGATGTCTTGCTGCAATTGTATAGGGCCTTGGTGAAACCACACCTGGTGTACTGTGTAAAATTTTGGTCTCCTTACCTAAGGAAGGATATACTTGCCATAGAGGGAGTACAACGAAGGTTCACCAGACTGGTTCCTGAGAAGGGGGGATTGTCCTTTGAGGACAGATTGAGTAGACTAGGCCTATGTGCTCTAGACTGGAAAGGCAGCGATGTACTGTGTGAAGCTGGGTGTCCAGGACAACCACAAATAAAAGAAATGTCTTCAGGTGGACTTGCTCTAGTTCAGTTTGTGAGCACACATGAGGAAGAGGTTCTGGAATGTACATTACTTCCTCCCAGGTAGAGCAGAGGGGGCAGGTTGGCTGATCATCTAGAAGAGGAAGCAGGAAGAGTAGGTACGGAGATCCTGAGTCCAAAATTGTCTATAGTGTTGGATGCCTGTGATGTGGACAAGAGCATTAATAGAGGGAAGGTCACAAGCAGCACTGGAGAAAATGGTTGCCCATTGCTGGGGGCGGGAGCAGAAAAGATGAAGATGCCCATAACAACAGGCACGTGTTTATGGGTGACAGTTGGGGATAGGCCTCTTGCAACTGTGATTGAATGTTCATAATGGTTTGTTGCCTTCCAAGTGCCACGGTAAGGGATGTAATGGAATAATAGAGGGAGAGGAGTCAGAAGCCATGGTTCATATGGGAATTAACCACAAGTAAAAATGGAATCAAAATCTTAGAGCTTGAGATAGGTTTTAGATTGAGGAGTACGACCTTGAGGATTGTAATCACAGGATTACTTCTGGTGCTATGTGCTGGGCCAATTGGGGAGAAGCTGTTTAGACATACAAGTGTTACTTGAGAGAAGGTGTTGAAGGTAGGGTTTCCTGGGACTTCGGGATTTGGAGATGGAGACAGTTGTATGCATGGGACGGGATTCACCTAAACCAAGCCAGAGGTGGAAGTACAAGAGTGATTCCATGGGGTGCAATGTGGAAAGTTCATAGAGAATGGAGTAGACACCACTCGTTGAAATCACCAGAGAATTGAGGGACAGATCTACGGTTATAGTCATACAAGATGGCAGTGGTGATGCTTTGGGTTGGTCAGACTGTGTAGGAAGTGGTAAAAGGTGGCACGCAGTTGGGTTGCATAAGAGCATTCAGGATGTTGGAAAGTAAGGGCAAGTCAGAGAGGGCAATAGTTGAAGGTAGAAGGGCTTGTATTGCTGGCTTTGAAATGGGTAGGGACAATGCTAGAGGATGAATTGTAAGCGTGGGCCCTGAAAAAGGAAATTGGTACTCCGAGTACATGGTAAACTTCATGGAGGACTGGGGCGAGGGAGCAGGAGGAAAAACCTGCAGTGGAGGGAGTGAAATGGGGCTTACAGATGAGGGAAGAGGAAAAGGCAGTCGGCTGACCTTTTGTGGGTGGAAGATGTTACAAAGAGCCGGGGCAGTTAGTGAGGCCTGGTCCAGGTGATAAATATTTCCTGGTTGGTTTGGAAATGAAGGACTGTATTCTGGTGCTTGGGCTGCTTTAGGCATTGATGAGCCTCATCCATGGTTTGGTCTTCTGGAATAACTATCGACAAAGACATGATGGCTTTTCTGCAAGATGCTAGAAATATAATGAGAACTTACCTGCAATATAGTGATCCATGTATTGCAGTAAGTTTAGGAAAAACTACTGCAGAGGATCTGGCTGTAGAAATGAGATCACGAGCCGATGTTCTATGGAAAATTTAAAATGTGGCGGGTCCTAGGTGTCTGCCCCCATTCCAGTGTCTTAGTCTCTATGGCTGTAAGCATTGGCTAGACATTTGGTCTTTGTAAAGCACAAGGTAATAACATTTCTCCTCTTTACTGGGAATTATTTCTGAAATAATGAGAATGTGGAGAACCCCACTTTGCCATTCCTGAGCACACATGGCTCCACAATCCCACCGGGCAACTGAATCCTTCTCACCAGTTGCCAATATCTCCTCTCATTAACAGAAAACTCCCATTTCTGCTCTCTTGGTTCCAGGGGTGACTGAGAATGTGGAACTGGATCCCACCATCTTAATAGGGTGTGAAGGGTCACTGTCTGAATGGTGAGTACATAAGGCTTCTCTGTACACTTAATGGCATTTTAGACTGACTACATTCAGTCCAGGTGGTTTTCCAAACTCTATGCTTCTACTATCTCTCCAGTGTAATGGTAGAGGCAGCCGGTTTGCTGAAATTTCAAATTGTAGCTTATCAGAATTCCAGTAGTCTACCTAGATTTTGGGATAAATGGGAGCCAATGTCTGTTTTTATAATTCCAGTTGTACATATTTGATAGCTGAGGTTCAAAATTATGTAATACTACATATAGTTTCAGATTACTAGGGTGAGTAGCATCAATGCAGAAAAATACAGCAGATGGTTTTTAAAGGTTCTACTGCCCTATTTGAGAGAAGCAGAGGGTTCTCTTGCGTGGCTAACATTCCCTCAATCAATACTACCAAAAAATGAATTAATAAAAACAGAAAATACTGGAAATACTCGGGTCAGGCAGCATCTGTGGAGAGAGAAACTGAGAACATAAGAAATAGGAGCAGGAGTAGGCCAATCGGCCCCTCGAGCCTGCTCCGCCATTCAATAAGATCATGGCTGATCTGATCCTAACCGCCAATCTATTATCACAGAACCATCTCCTGAATCTAACAGAATTAGACACACGAAATAGCAGCAGGATCAGGCTACACGGCCCCTGGGCCCGCTCCGCTACCCACAGGGCCATGTCCGATCCGAACCTGGACTCATGTCCAAATTCCTGCCCGCTCCCCGTAACCCTTAATTCCCTTTACTTCTAGGAAACTCTCTATTTCTGTTTTAAATTTATGTAATGATGTAGCTTCTACAGCTTTTTGGGGCAGCATATTCCATGGACCTACCACCCTCTGAGTGAAGTAGTTCCTCCTCATCTCAGTTTTGAAAGAGCAGCCCCTTATTCTAAGACTATGCCCCCTAGTTCTAGTTTCACCCATCATCGGGAACATCCTCCCCGCATCCACCCGATCCAACCCCTTCACAATCTTATATGTTTCAATAAGATCGCCTCTCATTCTTCTGAACTCCAATGAGTAGAGTCCCAATCTACTCAACCTCTCCTCATATGTCCATCCCCTCATCCCCGGGATTAACCGAGTGAACCTTCTTTGTACTGACTCGAGAGCAAGTATGTCTTTTCTTAAGTATGGACACCAAAACTGTATGCAGTATTCCAGGTGCGGTCTCACCAATACCTTGTACAACTGAAGCAATACCTCCCTATTTTTATATTTTATCCCCCTAGCAATGAAAGCCAACATTCCATTGGCCTTCTTAATCACTTGCTGCACCTGCATACTAACCTTTTGAGTTTTGTGCACCAGGACCCCCAGATCCCTTTGTACTTCAGTACTTTCCAGTTTCTTGCCATTAAGATAATAACTTGCTCTACGATTTTTCCTGCCAAAGTGCATAACCTCACACTTTCCAGTATTGTATTGCATCTGCCAAATCTCTGCCCACTTACTTAGCCTGTCTATGTCCCCTTGCAGGTTTTTTATGTCCTCCTCACTCACTATTTTCCCTCCCATCTTAGTATCATCTGCAAACTTTGATATGTTACACTCGGTCCCCTCCTCCAAATCGTTAATATAGATTGTAAAGAGTTGGGGACCCAGCACTGACCCCTGCGGAACACCACTAGTTACTGATTGCCAGTCTGAGAATGAACCATTTATCCCAACTCTCTGCCTTCTGTTAGATAGCCAATCCTCTATCCATGCCAGAATATTACCCCCAATCCTGTGATCTTAAGCAATAAACTTTCAGGAGTTCAGTCATGACGAGCATGTGGAGTCGGGACAGGTAGCACAAGCCTTGTGGAGAAAATGGGGTGGGGGAGAAATGGAAATCCCAATTACAGTTTCTGCTGTCTTAATATCTGCACAACTTTCTAATGTTTAACATTGTTTGAAATAAAACTGCATAAGACATTTATGGCTTGAGGTTGAAATGCACTGGAATGAGACTTTACAACTAGAGACAGCAATTTGTTAGTAATGTGAAGTTGTTTGAAGGTGTCGTTTCCACTCCTATGTAATGTTCTTTGTTTATAGCCTTTACAAGTCACTGTACTGCAGCTTCTGCAGAGCCAATGTGGGGATTGTTCCTTTCTCTACAACAGAGTTTTTGTCTCACCTGCGTGGACTGTACTGTTTGGACAAGGGAGCCTTTCACTGGTAAGTAGAGACAGCGGCACTGTTGCACTGAGGTCCATGCACAGTAGAGAGCAATATATGCACACTAATGCACCTATTCTTTAATCTTTGGGACCTGGGTTTAAATCCAGCCCAGAATGGCTCTATAAAGATCCTACGTGAAATCTTTAGGGAGCATTAACAAATTTGCTTTCCAATAGCACTCGTGCACAGACATCTCAAAGCACTTGATAGAGTGGAGGTAAAATGCAGATAGAGAGCAGGAAGGAGATGGGATGGAGCCAAAAGGTGTTTCATAGTGGGATGAAGATGGCATGACAGAAGGATTTTGGAAGATTCTAGAGCTTGGTATAATGAGTCAACCTGGTTCGGTTATGGGTACCCAACAGAAATTGCTTCATTATAAATGATACTTAAATTTATGTAGCACCGTGCCATATCTTTTCTGACAACTTTGGGGGGGCGGGTGTGCGATCTGCCTCGCAGTTCCCCCCTCGCAATCACTTGAACTCCCTATTTATCCATAACTTCAACGTCACGTCTGGGGAGCTTTCAATTATCTCAAAGATCAAAACCTTTTGCTCTCCTTGGCCCAATACTCATTGACCTTCTCTTCCGGAGCGGTGTCCTGTTTGACCCTCAGCTGACCACTGCCAAAACCCTTAACCATGCATTGTCACTTCTCCTCTCCAGACTCCGAAGCTCCACCTTGCATAAATTTCAGCTCACGCACAACTGTACTGCATAACCCTTGCTAGCTTCTACCTGCTCCCCATGCCCCATTCTGAATTTGAAATGAGGGGGGCTAGTGAAGGATACTTTGTGAATTGGAGCAAGGGGTGATATTGACCATTATATCACAGAACTGATGAGACATCAAATACCTTTAGGGGTGCTCCTCACAGCACTTGCCTTCCCGGACAGCAGTAAATCCAGTTCCTATAATTCTGATCTGAAATTCATGGTTTATTCCAGTGTAGTACGGTCCTGTTTTTGTACCAGAGATGGAGTTTATATCTGCATTATTAAGTGGTTAGAATGCCATGGTCAAAATGGGTTTAACAGATTTGTTCCTTTAATTGGAATCCATCCAGAAAGGGTTGAAAACAGTTAGATTGCTCTCCCTCCCCTTCAATTCCCTAACTAAGGCTTTCAACAGTGAGAATTTTTGATCCAAGTTGAAAACCGTGTTCTAGGGATTTAATACAAATACAGGGTTGTGCGACAGGCCATCTCTGCCTTGACAAATCCAGCATTGGATAGGAACTCTCTTGTGTGGGACAGGCTAGCTCAGTCAATTTTGGTGTTTCATTTTCTGAAGAGTTTAAAAACCCATTGATCAACTTGGGATGTGGTACCTCGTATTCCCTGGAATATAGAAGGCTAAGGGATGATTTGAGTGAGGTTTTTAGGATTTTGAAAGGAATTGATAGGTTCGATAGAAACTTTTTCGGCTGATGGGGAAGTCTAGGACTAGGGGACATAACCTTAAAATCAGAGCCAGGCCATTCAGGAGAGAAGTTAGGAAACACTTCTTCACGCAAAGGGTGGTAGAAGTGTGGAACTCTCTCCCACAAAAAGCACTAGATGCTAGCTCAATCAATAATTTTAAATCTGCGATCGATAGATTTTTGCTAGCCATGGGTATGAAGGAATATGGAGCCAAGGCAAGAAAATGGAATTAGGATGCAGATCAGCCATAATCTCATTGAATGGCGAAACAGGCTCAAGGGGCTGAATGGACTAACCCTGTTCCTATGTTCGTAATAACTGAGGGTTTGCCTCTCTTGTACATCTAGTTTCTTTAAGCCTATAATAATGCATATTAAAAACTGGAATTTAATGTGCTTAAGTCCCAGTTCTTCTAATTCTGGTGCAACTTGAGTGGCTCCCTCTTAACTTCCAATAATCTCGGGTGCTCTCCTTTCATTTTAGATTACCTCCACTATTTCCCTTGGACCTAGATTTCTCTTGTATTTTGCATTTACTTCTGCCAATGCTGCTCTTTTTACACCTCTAGGATAATTTTCTTTGCCATTACTCCTCGCATGAAATTTATCTGGTCAATGTTTCCAAGGGGTGGGCGAATGTAGTTATTCCAGCGGCCAATCATTGTCCCTTTTTACCAGGTTAGGCAGCTTCCGTTAGAGTCCAGTATCTTTTGCTGAGTATCAGTCTTTGGTGACTCCCTGCTTCAATGTTAGTTTCTTAGTTTTTAGCTGTAGGATCATAGGAGGCCTGAGTTACTTTCATTTAAGAACATAATATAAGAAATAGGAGCAGGAGTAGGCCATTCAATAAGATCGTGGCTGATCATCAACTTCAAGTCCACTTTCCCGCCCGATCTCCATATCCCTTGATTCCCCTAGAGTCCAAAAATCTATCAATCTTAGCCTTGAATATACTCAGACTCAGCATTCACAGCCCTCTGGGGCAGAGAATTCCAAAGATTCACAACCCTCTGAGTGAAGAAATTCCTCCTCATCTCTGTCTTAAATGGCCTTATCCTGAGACTATGCCCCCTAGTTCTAGACACTCCAGCCAGGGGAAACAACCTCTCAGCATCTACCCTGTCAATCCCTTTACTATGAGATTGCTAATTAACCCTGTCTCATTACACAATACAAGATCTAAAATAGTCTGTTCCCTGGTTGGTTCCATGATGTATTGTTCTAGGAAACTCCTGAATGCATCCTTATCTGAGGAAGGACGTTCTTGCCATGGAAGGAGTGCAGCGAAGATTCACCAGGCTGATACCTGGGATGGCAGGAATGACGTATGAGGAGAGATTGTGTCAATTGGGCTTATACTCACTGGAGTTTAGAAGATTGAGAGGGGATCTCATTGAAACCTATAAAATTCTGTCAGGCCTGGACAGACTAGATGCAGGAAGGATGTTTCTGATGGCTGGGGAGTCCAGAACCAGGGGTCATAGTCTAAGGATAAGGGGTAAGCCATTTAGGACTGAGATGAGAAGGAATTTCTTCACCCAGAGAGTGGTGAACCTGTGGAATTCTCTGCCACAGAGGGCGGTGGAGGCCAGTCGTTAAATATATTCAAGAAGGAGTTGGATATATTTCTTAAGGCTAAAGGGATCAAGGGATATGGGGAGAAGGCAGGGACAGGGTACTGAATTTGGATGATCAGCCATGATCTCTGAATGGCCGAGCAGGCTCGAGGGGCCGAATGGCCTACTCCTGCTCCTATCTTCTATGTTTCTATTCCATGAACTCGTCCTCCAGACTACCTTTGCCAATTTGATTTGTCCAGTCTATATGAAGATTAAAGTCCCCCAAGATTATTGCATTACCTTTGTTGCAAGCTCCTACTATTTCTTGATTAATATTCTGTCCAACGGTATAGCTACTGTTAGGGGGCCGATATACTACTCCTACCAGTGTTTTCTGCCCCTTGTTATTCCTTATCTCCACCCAGACTGATTCTACTTCCTGATCTTCCGAGCCGAGATCCTTTCTCTCTACTGTCCCTATGTCATCCTTTATTATCAGGGCTACTCCCCCACCTTTTCCATTCTGCCTGTCTTTTTGAAACGCCAAGTACCCTGGAACATTTAGTTCCCAACCTTGCCACCTTGCAGCCACGTCTCTGTAATGGCTATTCGATCAAACCAACTTATCTCTATTTGTGCCATTAGTTTGTCTATCTTGTTACGAATGCTTCGTGCATTCAGATAAAGAGCCTTTAATTTAAAATTTTTACCATTATTCCCTACTTTGACATTATTCTCTGCTGCACTGCTACCGTTAAACTCTGTCCCTTCCTGTTACACTCTGCATATTTTTACCCAAATCTCTACACTGCTCTATTGCCTTGACCTTTCTCTTTAGATTTCTAAATTTCCCCTCACCTGACCAACCCCCCCCCCCCCCCCCCACTTTTTAGTTTAAAGCCCTATCTACAGCCCATATTATTTGATTTGCCAGGACGCTGGTCCCAGCCCGGTATAAATGGAGCCCGTTCTGACGGAACAGCTGCCTCTTTCCCCAGTGCTGGTGCCAGTGCCCCATGAATTGAAACCCCTTTTTCCCACACCATTCTTTGAGCCATGCATTTAACTCTGATCTGCTTGACCTTATGCCAATTAGCTCGTGGCTCAGGTAGTTATCCAGAGATTATTACCCTTGTGGTTCTGCTTATTAATTTAGACCCTAGCTCCTCAAACTCCCTCGGCAGAACCTCATTCTAAGTTCTACCTATGTTGTTGGTTCCTACGTGGACCACGACAACTGGATCCTTCCCCTCCAACTCCAAGTTCTTCTCCAGCCGCGAGGAGATATCCTTAACCCTGGCACCGGGCAGGCAACACAGCCTTCGGGACTCTCTTTCGTGGCTGCAGAGAACAGTATCTATCCCCCTGACTATACTGTCCCCTACTACAGTACTACCACATTCCTTCCTTCTCCCCTGACTTGGATGGCCCCCTGTACTACAGTGCCGTGGTCAGTTTGCCCATCCTCCCTGCAGTCCTTTTCCTCATCCATACAGGTAGAAAGTACCTTGTACCTGTTGGACAAGATCCAGGCTGAGGCTCCTCCATCACTACATCCTGGGTCCCCATACCTTCCTGACTCGCAGTCACACCGTCCTGTCCCTGACCACTGACGAACCCTAAAGTACTACTTAACCTAAAGGGTGTGACTGCCTCCTGGAACAAAGTGTCCAGGTAACTCTCCCCCTCCTTGATGCATCGCAATATCTGCAGCTCATACTCCAGCTCAACAATCCTGAGTCGAAGTTCCTCGAGTTGCAGACATTTACTGCAGACGTGGTTGTTCGGGATCGCGATGCTCTCCACAAACTCCCCGTGCTGCAGTTACGACACACCACCTGCCCTAACACCTGGTAGTCTTACTTAGATCACTGAGGTTCCCAGTGATTAAGTTTGAATTATATTGCAACCATTTTGAAGCTCTTCATAGAAGATAGGAGCAGGAGTAGGCCATTCGGCCCTTCGAGCCTGCTCCGCCATTCAATGAGATCATGGCTGATCATTTCTTACAAATATAACAGTGCAATTTTGCACATCTGTTGTATTGTTGTAAGCAGTTGTGATGTGTACTGGCTAATTTATGAAGGGCTGGCAATAAGCAATAGCTTGGCTCCGATAGTAGCATTCATGTCTGAATCAAAGTTTATGGGTTCAAGCCCCACTTGAGACTTGAGCACATAATCTAGGCTGACACCAGTGCAGTACTGAGGGAGTGCTGCACTGTCTGAAGTGCCGTCCTTCAAGTGAGGTGTGAAATTCTATGTAAAAATATGGCCTGTTCATGTGGGTGTAAAAGATCCCATAGTTTTTAAAGAGAAGGGGAGTTCTGGTGTTCTTTCCTCAACCAACATCATGACAAAACACACTAACTGATCTCTAATTTGCTTTTTGCGGGTCCTTGCTGTGCACTTAATTGACTGCCTATGTAACAGTGACTACATTTCAAAAGGAACTTGTTGGTTGTAATGATTTGGGATGCCCCAGGAATAAATTCAAGTGCATTTGTTCTTTGAAACATGGCTGCAAATTCCACTGATCCTTGTGTGTAACTATTTCATCTTTCAGCTACATGTTGCAGAGCAATTCTCTGGTGGAAGCCTCAGCCCTGAACCTTGAACCACTGTGCTTAACCCAGCATGTAGGAGAGGTAATGTTGTGAGAAGTCGCACAGCACCAGGTTATAGTCCAACAGTTTTATTTGAAATCACAAGCTTTCGGAGCGCTGCTCCTTCGTCAGGTGAAGTGAAGAGAGGCATATAGACACAGCATATATAGTCAGAGAGCACTGCCAGATGATTACAGGTAATCTTTCTAACTGCCCTTTATCACACCTCGGCAGAGAGATAATCACAGCAATCAAAGGTGTGGATGGTGTCCAAACAGGTCAGTCAGGAAAACATTACATCAAAGAACAATGAGGTGGGGTCACAAGGGGTCAAATGTTGCAGATGCTGGGGTCTGTATGAAAAACAAAAAACAAACAATTTTTTTTTGCTGGAAATCACAGCAGGTCCGGCCGCATCTGTGTAGAGAGAACAAGCCAACGACGACTCGAGTCTGGATGACTCTACGTCAGGTGGGGTTACATGTAGCGTGACATGAACCCAAGATCCCGGTTGAGGCCGTCCTCATGGGTGCGGAACTTGGCTATCAGTTTCTGCTCGACGATTTTGCGTTGTCGTGTGTCTCGAAGGCCGCCTTGGAGAATGCTTACCCGAAGATCGGCGGCTGAATGTCCTTGACTGCTGAAGTGTTCCCCGACTGGGAGGGAACACTCCTGCCTGGTGATTGTTGTGTGATGTACGTTCATCCGTTGTCGCAGTGTCTGCATGGTCTCACCGATGTACCATGCTCCGGGGCATCCTTTCCTGCAACGTATGAGGTAGACAACGTTGGCCGAGTCACATGAGTATGTACCATGTACCTGGTGGGTGGTGTCCTCACGTGTGATGATGGTATCTGTGTTGATGATCTGGCATGTCTTGCAGAGGTTGCCGTGGCAGGGTTGTGTGGTGTCGAGGTCGCTGTTCTCCTGAAAGCTGGGTAATTTGCTGCGGACGATGGTCTGTTTGAGGTTAGGCGGCTGTTTGAAGGCGAGTAATGGAGGCGTGGGGATGGCCTTAGCGAGGTGTTCGTCGTCATCGATGACATGTTGAAGGCTGCGAAGAACATGGCGTAGTTTCTCTGCTCCGGGGAAATACTGGACGACGAAGAGTACTCTGTTGGTTGTGTCCCGTGTTTGTCTTCTGAGGAGGTCTATGCGATTTTTCGCTGTGGCCCGGCGGAACTGTCGATCAACGAGTTGAGCCTCATATCCCGTTCTTACGAGGGCGTCTTTCAGCGTCTGTAGGTGTCCATCGCGTTCCTCCTCGTCTGAGCAGATCCTGTGTATTCGCAAGGCTCGTCCATAGGGGATGGCTTCTTTAACGTGGTTAGGGTGGAAGCTGGAGAAGTGGAGCATGGTGAGGTTGTCCGTGGGCTTGCGGTAGAGTGAAGTGCTGAGGTGTCCGTCTTTGATGGAGATTTGTGTGTCCAAGAATGAAACCGATTCTGAGGAGTAGTCCATGGTGAGTTTGATGGTGGGGTGGAACTTGATGTTATCGTGTAGTCTTTTCAGTGATTCTTCGCCGTGGGTCCATAGGAAGAAAATGCCGTCGATGTGTCTGGTGTATAGCGTTGGTTGGTGGTCCTGTGCAGCGAAGAAGTCTTGCTCGAACTTGTGCATGAAGATGTTGGCGTATTGGGGTGTGAATTTGGTCCCCATGGCTGTTCCGTGTGTTTGGGTAAAGAACTGGTTGTCGAAGGTGAAGACATTGTGGTCAAGGATGAAGTGGATGAGTTGTAGGATGGCGTCTGGAGATTGGCTGTTGTTGGTGTTGAGTACTGAGGCTGTTGCAGTGATGCCGTCATCGTGGGGGATACTGGTGTAGAGTGCCAAGATGTCAATCGTGGCGAGGAGTGTTCCTGGTTCAACTGGTCCGTGGGTGCTGAGTTTCTGTAAGAAGTCTGTAGTGTCGCGACAGAAGCTGGGGGTTCCCTGTACGATGGGTTTCAGGATGCCCTCGACGTAATGTTGTGTTCAATGTCTCCATGTTCTAAATCTTAAGAAAATACGACAACAGATGTGCAAAATTGCACTTACATTTGTAAGAAATGAAGAGCTTCAAAGTGGTTGCAGTATAATTCAAACTTAATCATTGGGAACCTCAGTGATCTAAGTAAGACTACCAGGTGCTAGGAGAGGCCATTAAGCTACAGTCCTTCATCCCACAATGGGACCATTCGATGCAACACTGGACTGTTAGATATGGATAGTGTTGCGTTTGCAAAGATAATCCAGAGGCCGTAAGCAGAGTTCAGTTCATGTTGCTTTTTAATGGCTGCTCCACACACACTCCCAGGCAAAAGCAATCGAATACCTATACACAATACAATGATAACAGCACTATCAAACTCCATGTGCTCAGGCCAAGGCAATCGAGTACCTATCACCAATGTCAGACATAACAGATAGGAAGGGCCTATGCTGAATAGGCCATGACACAGGTTGTCCTGGTGTAGTCTGATGTATGTGTGTAGGCACCTCAACGATGCCTTGCTTTTTTGCATCCTGATCTTGTGTATCCTCTGCAAGTTTTAAAATGTACTTGAGGTGATCATGATGCACTGCAGGGGTGGGGGTGAAGGGAGGCGAGCAAGAGGGAAAACTGTTAAAAATTAATGGACTAATGAAATCAATTAATTGCATCAACATTCAGTCAACTAACCATCGAAGCAGTGTTCTTGGATTAATATTTCCAATATGATTAATTTTGGTATTTTTTAAATGTTTTCTCTTATTTTCCTCCCCTCACTGTATGACTATCAGCAATATGCAGTATACTGCTGTGTGCAGCTAAGGCCTCCTGTGAATGTGGCTTACTGTGTAGTCTTGTGTTGCTTTTAGGATATCTATTCAGTTGTGTGTCTTTCCCACCTTGCCTGGCACTAGCCAGTGTCTGGGAATGTGCTGGTTTCTGCCTGTTGTGCATTGCACTTCCTTCTGATTGCTTTCCTTCTACCTTCCAGTTGAAAAAGCAGATTGTGGTGGCACACTGTCGACTGATGGCAGCAGAGAAGAAGTTGGATGCATTAGTTGGAGAGGAGAGTGAGCTAGGGACCAGCGTTCCTGACTTGGAACACAGGCGTAAAGCGGAGAAGAACTACCCTGACTGCAGGGTTTAGGGTTTTGCTTCACTTTGGGCCATCGGAGGTACGGCCACAGTTAACCCCACACTCTCGGCTGAAGCACTTGACTGTCTTGGAAAAGAAACTTCACTTTCTTCAAAGGAATTCTGAAATTGTTAGGTTTGACGGTTGAATTGGTGGAGGAAGTGTCACTATTTTGGAGTTGTTTCTTCAGTCATGACCTTCAGTCATGCTCATGTGGTGAGATTTGGTTTGTGTAACCTGCTATCTGATATTCAGAACTGTAATACACCTGCACAGTCCAACACCTGGCCAGATTGAGTCCACGTCAGGGTAACCTGCTATCTGATATTCAGAACTGCAGTACACCTGGTTAAATCAAGTCCACATTAGTCCATATAACCTGCTATGTAGGACTGTAATACACCTGTACAGTACAACCCCATGCCAGATAAAGTCCACATCAGTCAGTGTAATTTGGTATTCAGAACTCTAACATACCTCAGCTCGTGTCCACATCATGTTCAACACAGAGCTAAAAGAGTAAGTTGGCCAGCTGCTTCACTATTACATTACCAATATACAGTGGAATCCCACTATATCAATTGCTGTTTGTAGTGATCAGTCACTTCCAATGATCAAAACATACTGTCCAAACCTACAACCCACCTGGTAGAATTGTTGCAATCATTATAAGAAGCAGTGCAGTGAGTGATTAGAGCTAATTCCCCATTGCTGAAAGACAGTTACCCGAGTTGTTAACCCGCACAGGCACTATTACTGGGCTGTTAATTACCCTTAAACTGGTTAGCTTTAAGCATCTGGAGGAAGGCTCAGTGCCAACACTGCCGAACCGTACTTCTTGCTCCTCACCAGCACCTCAAACAGCTGGCAGTGATCCACTTGGAACAATGATAGGAAAAAAATGAAAGTGCTAATACTTATTTTATAGCATTAACCTTCCGCACCACTGTTTGAAGTGTTGGTGAATGTTCTGCCGTGCAGTACAAAGCAGGCGTTGCTATCTTCTGATAGTCATCACTCATTTGGTTATCACTTGGACTGGACTGCTGTCTGAATCAATCACCTAATGGGATTCCATTGTACCTCTTAACAGTCCAACTGTGGAGTCTTGAACTCTGTTTAATTTTGTCCAAATTAGTGAACTAACTGTTTTAAGGATCCTGTTCTGGTTGGAATTACAATATATTATAATGAACAAGTCATGCAATAAATGGGATGGAGCAAGTTCAGTGTCTGTTGTATTTTTCTGTCTCTTGCTCCAGATACTCTTGGCATGTGTTTTTAGATTACTGGGGTGATTCTTCCAATTTGGTCCCTCAACTGGTTTGGATTTGTAATATAGGACTAAATGCCTGTTGTCCTACCACCCCATTGGTTCAATCTGTGTCCCTGACTCCCCAGGTGGTGAGCACTCACTCTCTGATGTCGAGTTAATTTGCTATGGCTATGAGAGTGACCTTTAACAGAGCTCAGCTTCTTGCAGGATATTGCATGAGGAGAGAGGGTGCCTCTTGCATGGCTTGGTGTAACTTTGGTAGCAAAGTTGCTGGGGTTCCTTGGATTTTAACTGCAACTGATTTGTAAATTCCTCAGGGCTGATTTTTCCTCAAGTTGGCATGAGGCATTCCCTGATGGTGGAGACTTGAGGCTCCAGAACTCTGATTTTCCTCCTTCCTGATGGTAGGGATCCTAGGCTCCAAGTCCCTGTCTCTGTGCAGTTATTGTACATTTCCTGGGGCAGCCTCTGTGTCGGCAGCAGCATTTGCCTTATGTAAATGACATAGGAGTGATATCAACACCTCCCATGTCATTTTCCAAGGATTCTACCCAGCAAACCCACAGAAGGAAAAATGCCCATGCAAACTGGATGTTGGATGCAATTTCAGATTTGAGGACCTGTAACAGGGCAGCTAGCAATCTGGAACTTCAGTCCATTTTTTGGATATTTCTAAGGTACAGTGGGGCTGGATATCACTGACTACAATCCAACTGGGAATTTGTACACTGCTGCAGGTCTAAGATCTGCAGTGGAAACGGATCATTTGGCCCAACTAGTCCATGTCGGTGTTTACCCTGCAATCGAGTAAATAGTTTTAATTACCTTAACCGACCCAGCTTCTATCTACCCTCTCCCATAATTTCATAATATTAAATGCTCCTTTCAATCACCTTGTAATCTATGTTGTTCTGTAATTATCTTGTGCTGTTGTATAGTTTTTTGTTATTTGTATATTTGCTTGGGATTCTTTTTACACTTTCATGGAACAATTTAGTTACAAAATAGCTGACAAGATAAGCAAGTTATAAGCTGAAGAACATTGTCCAATCCCTGATTGGAAAATAAAGTGATGAAAGTAAAAACTGCACTTGTTAGAAATCTGAAATAAAAATCTAAAATACTGGAACTGTGTGGTTGGACCATCAACATCTGAAGGAGCCTGTTACTGGCCAATAAGTGATCCAATTAATAAGAATGAATTGAATGGGAGGGCGGGGAAATGATCAGATAGAAATGGAGTCTGGCATACAGCTTGCTGTCTTAATTGGGCAGGTCCTGGGTTTAATGGCTACAACCAGGATTTTTAACGAGCTAGAATGGTGAAAAGTGGTGCAGGACATACAAAAGTAATCTCTGTGAGGCAGTGAAAAGGCACCAAAAGGACATGAACACAGCTATGTATGGTGGTGAAAAGTCTGAGGGAATGACTCAACTATGTGCACGTACGCACCCAATTGGAAGGAAGGTCAGGGCAAGAAGGTGGCTGAAGTTTCTGATGCCATGGTTTAAACAAAATGGTTTCACGACAGCCAGAAGAGTATAATTTTGGTCTCTTCCTAATCATTCAAAGTCCTTTTCTCCCGCAAGGAAAAAAATGTAATTATCCAATAATTTAAATTAAGCATTTGTCTTGTAAATTCTACTACAGTACTGTGACGGACAAGAGCAGTAAGACCATGAATGCTAGTGACAGGAATACTGTCACCTCCATGATGTTCCCATCCAAGTGATGCCATCCTGCCTTGGCCCTAGATTACTGTTCTTTGGTCATTGCTGGGTCAATATCCTGGAATTTCTGAGCTAGCACCATCGCTACAATGGCTGCAGTGGTTATAGAATCATAGAATGGTTACAGCATGGAAGGCGGCCATTCGGCCCCTCAAGCCCGTGCCAGCTCTCTGCAAGAGCACTTCAGCTAGCCCCACTCCCCTGCCCTTTCCCCTTAGCCCTGAAAATTTCTTTCCTTCAAATACTTATCCAACTCCCTTTTGAAAGCCATGATTGAATCTGCCTCCACCACTCTTTCAGGCAGTGCATCCCAGATCTTAACCAATCGCTGCGTAAAAAAGTTTTTTCTTACGTCTCCTTTGGTTCTTTTGCCAATCGCCTTAAATCTGTGTCCTCTGGTTCTCGACCCTTCTGCCAATGGGAACAGTTTCCCTCTACCTATTCTGTCCAGACCCCTCATGATTTTGAATACCTCTCAAATCTCTCATTCTTCTCTGCTCCAAGGAGAACAACCCCAGCTTCTCCAGTCTATCAATGTAACTGAAGTCCCTCATTACCGGAATCATTCTCATAAATCTTTTCTGCACCCTCTCTAAGGCCTTCACATCCTTCCTAAAGTGCGGTGCCCAGAATTTTAGACACTACTCCAGTTGGGGCTAAACCAGTGTTTTATACAGGTTCATCATAATTTTCATACTTTTGTACTCTATACCTCTATTTATGTAGCCCAGGATCCTGCAAGCCTTTTTAATTGTTTTCTCATCCTATCCTGCCACTTTCAACGATTTGTGCACATGCCCCCAGGTCCCTTTGTTCGTGCACCCCCTTCAGGATTGTACCATTTAGTTTATATGTCCTCTCCTCACATTTTGGTAGAAAGAATATCACTTCAAACTTTTCAAAATTTCATCTGCCACGTGTCTGCCTATTTCACCAGCCTGTCTATGTCTTCCTGAAGTCTATCACTCTCCTCACTGTTCGCTATACTTCCAAGTTTTGTGTCATCTGCAAATTTTGAAATTGTGCCCTGTACACCCACGTCCAAGTCATTAATATATATCAAGAAAAGCAGTGGTCCTAGAACCGACCCCTGGGGAACACCACTGTCCACCTTCCTCCAGTTTGAAAAACAACCGTTCACCACTACTCTCTGTTTCCTGTCACTTAGCCAATTTGTTCCATGGGCTTCAACTTTGCTGGCAAACCTATTATGTGGCACTTTGTCGAATGCATTTTGGAAATCCATGTACAGTACATCAACTACATTGCCCTCATCAACCCTCTGTTATCTCATCAAAGAAATCAATCAAGTTAGTTAAACGCGATTTGCCTTTAACAAATCTGTGCTGGCTTTCCTTAATTAATCCACACTTGTCCAAGTGACTGTTGATTTTTTCCCTGATTGCTGTTTCTAAAAGCTTCCCCACTATCGAGGTCAAACTGACTGGCCTGTAGTTGCTGGGTTTATCTTTACACCCTTTTTTGAACAATGGTGTAACATTTGCAATTTTCCAGTCCTCTGGCACCACCCCCATATCTAACGGAGGATTGGAATATTATGGCCAGTACCTCCGTGATTTCCTCCCTCAATTCCCTCCGCATCCTAGGATGCATCCCATCCGCTCCTGGTGATGGTACAGCCAGCCTTTCTAATACCTCCTTTATCAATATCAAGTATCTCCACTACCTCCTTTTACTATGTCTATGGCAGCATCCTCTTCCTTGGTGAAGACAGATGCAAAGTACTCGTTTAGTACCTCAGCCAGACCCTCTGCCTCCATGCATAGGTCACCTTTTTGGTCCCTAATCGGCCCCACCCCTCCTCTTACTACCCTTTTAATATTTATATGCCTATAGAAGACTTTTGGATTACCTTTTATATTGGCTTCCATTCTATTCTCATACCCTCTCTTTGCCCCTCTTATTTTCTTTTTCACTTCTCCCTGACCTATATATAGCCCGATTCTCAGATGTATTTGCAACCTGACATCTGTCATGCACGCTCTTTTTCTGTTTCATCATATTCTCTATCTCTTTTGTCATCCAGGGAGCTCTGACTTTATTTGTCCTGTCTTTCCCCCTGGTGGCAATGTATCTCGACTGTACCTGAACTATTTCTTCTTTAAAGGCAGCCCATTGTTCCACTACAGTTTTTCCTGCCAATCTTTGATTCCAGTTTACCTGGGCCAGATCCGTTCTCATCCCACTGAAATTGGCCTTCCCCCAGTTAAACATTTTTACTATAGATTGCACCCTGTCTTTTTCCATAGCTAATCTATACCTTATGATACTATGATCACTGTTCCCCATTATTACTACACTATAGTTCTTGCACCTCTCTGTAATTTTTCTGCAAATTTGCTCCTCCATATCTTTCCCACTATTTGGTGGTCTATAGAATACACCTAGTAGTGTAATGGCACCTCTTATTTCTTAACTCTAGCCAGACAGATTGTCATTGACCCCTCTAGGACATCCTCCCTCTCCAGCACTAACATTCTCCTTGACCAATACTGCCACACCACCTCCTATCTTTCCTGAACACTTTATAACCAGGAATATTTAATACCCAATCCTGCCCTTTTTTGAGCCAGGTTTCAGTTATTGCCACATCATCATATTCCCACGTGGCTATTTGTGCCTGCAGCTCACTGTTTACTACGAAATAACAACAGAAAGTGCTGGAAACACTCAGCAGGTAAGGCAGCATTGAGGAAAAGAGAAACAGAGTCAACGTTTCGGGTCGAACCCTTCGTCAGAACTGAAAAGGTTAGGGAGGAGAGATTTTTAAGTAGGGGCAGGGAGGAGGGGAGGAAAGAACAAAGGGAAGGTCTGTGATAGGCTGGAAGGCAGGAGAGATTGAATGACAAAAGGGATGATAGTGCAAGGCAAAAGGAGAGGTAATGGGACAAGTGATAGTGCAAGGCAAAAGGAGAGGTAATGGGACAAGTTAAGAAACAAAAGATGGCTCGAGATAATGTGTGGATGGTGATGTCTGCAACATTAACAGTTACCATGTGAGGAAACGAAAAAAAAGAAAATACAGGGGCCAATTTATAGTCTGAAATTGTTGAACTCGATGTTAAGTCCAGAAGGCTGTAAAGTGCCTAATAGAAAGATGAGGTGCTGTTCTTCGAGCTTACATTGAGCTTCGTTGGAACAATGGAAGAGGCCAAGGACAGAGAGATCAGAGTGGGAGTGGAGGGGAGAATTAAAGTGACAGGTGACTGGAAGCTCGGGGTCACGCTTGCAGACTGAACGGAGGTGTTCTGCAAAGCGGTCCCCAATCTGCGTTTGGTCTCCCCAATGTAGAGGAGACCGCATCGCGAGCAGCGAATACAGTATACTAGATTGCGAGAAGTACAAGTAAATCGCTGTTTCACCTGGAAGGGGTGTTTGGGGCCCTGGACGGTGGGAAGGGAGGAGGTAAAGGGGCAGGTGTTGCATCTCCTGCACTTACATGGGAAGGTGCTGGGCGAAGGAGGAAGGGGTGTTAGGGGTGATAGAGGAGTGGACCAGGGTATCGCGGAGGGAGCAGTTCCTATGGAATGCTGAAAGGGGGGGGGAGGGGAAGATGCGTTTGGTGGTGGTGGGATCACTTTGGAAGTGGCGGAAATGGCGGAGGCTGATCTGTTGAATGCGGAGGCTGGTGGGGTGAAAGGTGAGGACAAGGGGAACCCTATCATGGTTCTGAGAGGGAGGGGAAGGGGTGAGAGCAGAAGTGCGGGAAATGGAACGGACACGGTCGAGGGCCGTGCCAACCACAGTAGAGGCGAATCCTCGGTTGAGGAAAAAGGAAGACATACCGGAAGCACTGGTATGGAAGGTGGCATCGTCAGAACAGATGCGGCGGAGACGGAGAAACTGGGAGAATGGAATAGAGTCCTTACAGGTAGCGGGGTGGGAGGAAGTGTTATCCAGGTAGCTGTGGGAGTCAGTGGGCTTATAGTGGATGTTTGTCAATAGTCTATCCCCAGAGATGGAGATGGAGAAGTCGAGGAAGGGAAGAGTCGGAGATGGACCGTGTGAAGGCGAGGAAAGGGTGGAAATTGGAAGCAAAGTGAATGAAATTATCTAGTTCAGGGCGAGAGCAGGAAACTGCACCGATACAGTCATCAATGTACTGGAAAAAGAGGTGAGGGAGGGGATCTGAGTAGGACTGGAACAAAGAATGTTCCACATAGCCCATGAAAAGGCAGGCATAGCTAGGGCCCATGCAGGTACCCATAGCAACACCTTTAATTTGGAAGAAGTGATTGGAGTCAAAGAAGAAGTTCTTGTTTACTATGCTTTGTGCGTTCGCATACATACACTAAACCTATCTTAGACCATCCTGTATTCTCTCTTAGTTTGACCCCACCTAATACCTTACTATATCTTACTTTAGTGCTCTCTGCCTCTCCCAATCCTTTGAGCACTTTATTTCCCCTTTCTAATGTTATATCCTAGTGCCCATCCCCATGTCAACTTAGTTTAAACTATCGCCAACAGCACTAGCAAACCTCCCCATGAGGATATTGCTTCCGGTTCTAGGAGAAAGGCCACGACCACCATCACCTCAGAGCAACTAGGGCTGGTCAATAAATGTGGCCTTGCAAATTAAAAAAACAGCAAAAGGGGAATCTAAGAGTAAAAATGCTTCTTAATTATCCAATAATTTGAATGAAGAGTGGACCGAAAAAACTCCAGTACTTATGAATTGCTGTCTCAGGTGCAAGAAGTGGCTGGGGCTCTGGATGATTGTCTGGGAGGATGAACATGAATGACCAGGCAGTATATCTGCTATGAGACCATCCCTTCAGCTGCCTCTGCTGCTTCCCTCCCCCATGCCCACCAAGCCAAAATTTCCTTAAGGCTCCCCCCTGCCCTGGCCCTGAACTCGCATCTGTCTCTAGTTTCTCTCCTGTCTCCTCTCATGCCCTCTCTGCACTCATCTTGTCCATAAGACCCACCTCCTGCTCCCTTGACCCTATTCCCACCAAACTTCCCTTTCTGGCCCCCATGTTAGCTGATATTGTTAACGGTTCCCGTTCCTCAGGCATTGTTCTCCTCCCCTTCAAATCTGCTGTCATCATCCCGCTTCGCAAAAAACCCACCCTTCACCCCTCAAACGACCGCCCCATTTCCAACCTCCCTTTGCTCTCCAAAATCCCTGAACATGTTGTCTCCCAAATCGGTGTCCATCCGTCCAGCTACTCCATGTTTAAACCCCTCCAATCAGGTTTCGCCCCTGCCACAGCACTGAAACGGCCCTTATCAAAGTCACAAATGACATCCTATGTGACTGTGACCGTGGTAAACGATCTTTCCTCATCCTTCTCGAGCACAACATCCTCCTCCAACACCTCTCCTTCGTCGTCCAGCTGGGTGGGACTGCCCTCACCTGGTTCCATTATTATCTATCGAATCGTAGCCAGAGAATTACCTGCAACGGCTTCTCTTCCCGCTCCCGCACCGTTACCTCTGGAGTCCCACAAGGATCTATCCTTGGCCTCCTCCTATGCTCTACATGCTGTCCCTCCAAAAATACGTCAGGTTCCACATGTATGCTAACAATACCCAGCTCTACCTCAATTTCGAGCTCGGCACGATGTTGAGCTCTTTTTCCGCCGCCTTCGTCTCCGTGCCCACTTCTCTGGCCAGGAGTCTTCCTCCCGCACGGCTGACCCTTTCTCCCGCTTTCAGAATTCCCGTTCTACCTGGACCCCTCCCCCTGGCCTCTTACCCTCTCTAGATCTTTTCATCGCTAACTGCCGCTATGACATCGGCCATCTCCATTTCTCTGCTCCCCTCACTCACTCCAACCTACCTCCCTCTGAACTTGCAGCACTCCATTCTCTTAGATCCAACCCTGACATTGTCATTAAACCTGCTGACAAGGGTGGTGCTGTTGTTGTTTGGCGCACCGACCTCTACTTAGCGGAAGCTGAAAGCCAACTCTCCGACACCTCCTCCTACCTCCACCTGGACCATGACCCCACTACTGAACATCAAACCACCGTTTCCAAGACTGTCACTGACCTCATCTCCTCTGGAGATCTTCCCCCCCGCAGCCACCAACCTCATAGTTCCCCAACCCCGCACAGCCCGCTTCTACCTCCTTCCCAAGATCCATAAACAGGACTGCTCTGGTAGATCCATCGTTTCAGCCTGTTCTTGCCCCACGGAACTTATCTCTTCCTATTTCGACTCTATCTTTTCTCCCCTTGTCCAGTCTCTTCCCACCTACATCCGCGACTCTTCGGACGCCCTCCGCCACTTTAACAGTTTCCAGTTTCCTGGCCCCAACCGCCTCCTTTTCACCATGGATGTACAATCCCTCTACACCTCCATCGCCCACCAGGATGGACTGAGGCCGCTCCGCTTCTTCCTTGAACAGAGGCCTGACCAGTCCCCATCCACCGCTACCCTCCTCCGCCTGGCTGAACTTGTTCTCACATTGAACAACTTCTCCTTTGACACCACTCATTTCCTCCAAATTAAAGGTGTTGCTATGGGTACCCGCATGGGTCCTAGCTATACCTGCCTTTTCATGGGATATGGGGAACACTCTTCCAGTCCTAGTCGGGTCCCCTCCCTCACCTCTTTTTCCGGTACATTGATGACTGTATCGGTGCTGTTTCCTGCTCTCGCCCTGAACTAGATAATTTCATTCACTTTGCCGCCAATTTACACCCCTCACCTTCACATGGTCCATCTCCGACTCTTCCCTTCCCTTCCTCGACTTCTCCGTCTCCATCTCTGGGGATAGGTTATTGACCAACATTCACTACAAGCCCACTGACTCCCACAGCTACCTGGACTACACTTCCTCCCACCCCACCTCCTGTAAGGACTCTATTCCATTCTCCCAGTTTCCCCGTCTGCCGCATCTGCTCCGACGATGCCACCTTCCACACCAGTGCTTCCGACATGTCTTCCTTTTTCCTCAACCGAGGATTCCCCTCTACCGTGGTTGACACGGCCCTTGACCGTGTCCGTTCTATCTTCCGCACTTCTGCCCTCACCCCTGCCCCTCCCTCCCAGAACCACGATAGAGTTCCCCTTGTCCTCACCTTTCACTCCACCAGCCTCCACATTCAACGGATCATCCTCCGCCATTTCCGCCATCTCCAACATGATCCCACCACCAAACGCATCTTCCCCTCCCCTCCCCTTTCAGCATTCCGTAGGGACCGCTCCCTCCGAGACACCCTAGTCCACTCCTCTATCACCCCAAACAGCCCTTCCTCTTCGCCTGGCACCTTCCCGTGCAAGCACAGGAGATGCAACACCTGCCCTTATACCTCCCCGCTTCCCACTGTCCAGGGCCCCAAACACCCCTTCCAGGTGAAATAGCGATTTACTTGTACTTCTTGCAATCTAGTACACTGTATTCGCTGCTCACGATGCGGTCTCCTCTACATTGGGGAGACCAAACGCAGATTGGGTGACCGCTTTGCGGAACACCTCCGCTCAGTCCGTAAGGGTGACCCCGAGCTTCCGGTCGCCTGTCATTTTAATTCACCGCTCCATTCCCACTTGGACCTCACCGTCCTTGGCCTCTTGTATTGTTCCACGGAAGCTCAACGTAAACTCGAGGAACAGCACCTCATCTTCCGATTAGGCAGTCTGCAGCCTTCCGGACTCAATATCGAGTTCAACAATTTCAGATCATAAGCTCGGCCCCCATTTCATTTTCTCTTGTAATTGTTCCACTCCTTCCCCCCCCCCCCCCCCCCCTTTCCTTTTGTTTCTCTCTCACACCCGGCAGCTATCTTTTGCCCTGCCAGTACACTTTACACCTAATCCCAGCCTATTACCATCTCGTCCAGCTTCTAATCTCTTTTACTTCTTTTGTTTCTTTTACTCTTTTGTCTGATCGCAGCCCTGCCTTCGATCTAGTTTCTTTCCTTTCCAGTTTTGAAGAAGGGTCCAACCCGAAACGTCAACTCAAATTTCTCTCCACGGATGTTGCCTGACCTGCTGAGTTTTTCCAGCATTTTCTGTTGTTATTTCGGATTTCCAACATCTGCAGTATTTTGCTATCGTGCTGCAAGACTGAACAAGGGTAGCCTGGAAGAATTATCCCTCCAGAAAGCAAGGAGGGGAAGATGTGCCGAATGCTGGAATTGTGTAGGCCGCAGAAATCGTAGTGGAAGAGTGTGTGGATACAATATAGATACTGGGAGAAAGGGCTAGGGTCTTTACAGGGAGAGGGCATGGAGAAAGGAGCAGAATTCAAGTGGTTCTCGGAGTCTGGACTACTAACAGAAGCCCATTGCCAAGGACGGAGAGTGAGGAGTCCAGGAAGGGAAGAAGCTGAGATGAATTGTGTAACATAGAATCATAGAAATTTACAGCACAGAAGGAGGCCATTCGGCCCCTCGTGTCTGTGCCGGCCGACAAAGAGCTATCCAGCCTAATCCCACTTTCCAGCAATTGGCCCGTAGTTTCGCAGTTTACGGCACTTCAAGTGCATATCCAAGCACTTTTAAATGTGATGAGGGTTTCTGCCTTTACCACCCTTTCAGGCAGTGAGTTCCCCACCACCCTCTGAGTGGAAACATTTCTGCTCAACTCCCCTCTAAACCTCCGACCAATTACTTTAAATCTATGCCCCCTGGTTATTGACCTCTCTGCTAAGGGAAATAGGTCCTTCCTATCCACTCTATCTTGGCCCCTCATAATTTTATCCACCTCAATTAGGTCCCCCTCAGCCTCCTCCGTTCCAAAGAAAACAACCTCAGCCTATCCAATCTTTCCTCATAGCTAAAATTCCGCAGCCTTGAAGCTATGGAGGGATTTGTGTAAAGGTGAGGGATGGGTGAGGCAGAGTGAATTGAATTGTCCAGATTGGTGAGAGCAGGAAGCAGCACCACCAGTCATCAGTGTATAATGGAGATAAAGTAGGACTGGGACAAAAAATATTCCATACATCCTACAAAAGACAGATGGAGCTGGAACCCATGCAGGTTCCCAAAGTAACACATTTTATCAAGGGGGGATGAGCAAAGTTAAAATAGAAGTTGTTCAGCATGAAAAGAAAGACTTGAATTTATACAGTGCCTTTCACAACCTCAGGATGTCCCAAAGTGCTTTACATCCAATCAAGTACTTTTGGAGTGTCGTCACTATTGTAATGTAGGAAACGGATTAGCCATTTGTGCACAGCAAGATCCCACTAGTAGCAAAGTGATAATGACCAGATAGTCAATTTTATTGATGTTGTTTGAGGGATAAATACTGGCCAGGACACCGAGGAGAAATCCCCTGCTCTTCTAAATAGTGTCATGGGATTTTTTATGTCTATCTGAGAGGGCAGACTGGGCTTTGGTTTAATGTCTCATCCAAAAGGACACCTCTGACAGTGCTGCACTCCCTCAGTACTGGCACTGCAGCGTCAGCCTAGATTTTAAGCTCATGTCTCAGGAATGCATCTTGAACCCACAACCTTCGGACTCAGACGCAAGCCAGTGCTCACAACTGAGCCACAGCTGACACTTGTTAAGATGTGAGGCCCCAGAGGCTCAGGTAGGCCCCAGTGCGGCATCGGCAGCGGGTGGAGGCGGAGCTGAGCGGCAGAGCGACTACAAGAGGCCCCAGAGGCTCAGGTAGGCGTACCACTCTCCAATCTCAGGGAAGGAGAGAGGTAAAAAGTATTCAAGGTGTGACGTTACCACAAAGCGGGTAAGTGATTGGTTGGTAAGTATTTCTCCCTTTTTAAGCTTAAATCTCCTTGGTTTATAATTTCTAAGGTGTGATATTCACCATCTAGAATTGAGGCAGAGGGTATTTAAGAATAATATTAATAAATTTAATTAATTACATAGAATGGGAGATCAGGCGATGTGTTGCTGCTGCAATATGTGGGAGCTGGTGGACACCATTGATGCTCACGGTGATCACATTTGCAGTAAGTGTTGGCTGCTCGAGGAATTCCGGCTCCGTGTTGAAGAGCTGGAGTCCGAGCTTCAAACACTGAGACACATCAGGGAGGGGGAGAGCTACCTGGACTCTGTGTATCAGGAGGTAGTCACACCAATTAGATTAATTAATTCAGATGTAGTCCGTGGCCAGGGTCAGGATGGTGTGACTAGAAGTGAGGCAGGTACGGGGATCCAGGAGGTAGTGTTGGAGGAGCCGCAGCCCTTGCACTTGTCCAACAGGTTCGAGGCTCTTACTCTCTGTGAGGATGGGAACAGGGACTGCGGGGAGGATGAGCAACCTGGCCACAGCACCGTGGAGCGGGGGGCCATTCAAGTGGGGGGAGTTAAAAGAAATGTTGTAGTGGTAGGGGATAGTATCGTTAGGGGGATAGATAGAGCTCTCTGCAGCCGAGAGCGAGAGTCCCGAAGGCTGTGTTGCCTGCCCGGTGCCAGGGTTAAGGACATCTCCTCTGGACTGGAGAGAAACTTGGAGTGGGAGGGGGAGGATCCAGTTGTCGTGGTCCATGTTGGTACCAACGACATAGATAGGACAAGGAAGGAGGTTCTGCTGAGGGAGTTTGAGCAGCTAGGGGTCAAATTAAAAAGCAGAACCACAAGGGTAATAATCTCTGGATTATTACCTGAGCCACGAGCGAATTTGGCTAGGACAAATAAAATTAGAGAGTTAAATGCGTGGCTCAAAGACTGGTGTGGGAGAAATGGGTTTTGCTTCCTGGGACACTGGCACCAGTACTGGGGCAGGAGGGAGCTGTTCCGTTGGGACGGGCTTCACTTGGCCAGTGCTGGGACTAGAGTCCTGGCGGATCATATAACTAGGGCTGTAGAGAGGGCTTTAAACTAACTAGTGGGGGGGAGGTTCCTAGAGAGCAAATAATACAAATGACAACAGAGAAGGTCATAGACTTAGGTAGCAGTGGGGAAATTAAAAACCAGAGCATGTCAGGAAGGGGCAGAAGGTATGGAGTAAAAGGTAAAGTAATAAAAAGGGCAAAAGCAGGAACTATGTGTCACAAAACATCTTTGAAAGTTCTCTATCTGAATGCACGTAGCATTCGTAACAAAATAGATGAGTTAATGGCACAAATAACTACATATGGGTATGATCTTGTGGCCATTACAGAAACATGGCTGCAGGGTGGCAATGCCTGGGAATTAAACATACCAGGTTATTTAACGATCAGGAAGGACAGGCAGGAAGGAAGGGGAGGTGGGGTGGCTATGTTAATAAAGGAAGGAATCACTGTAATACAGAGAAATGATATTGGGTCAAAAGATCAGGACAATGAAACAGTTTGGGTGGAGGTAAGGAATAATAAGGGGAAAAAAACACTAGTGGGCGTAGTCTATAGGCCTCCGAACTGTGGCAACTCTGTTGGACGGAGTATCAATCAGGAAATAGTTGAGGCTTGTAATAAGGGAACATCTATAATTATGGGGGATTTTAACTATCATATTAATTGGACAAATCAAATTGGGCAGGGCTGCCTTGAGGATGAGTTCATTGAGTGTATTAGGGATGGGTTTCTTGAGCAGTATGTAACTGAACTGACCAGGGGGCAGGCAACCTTAGATCTGGTCCTGTGTAACGAGACAGGATTAATTAAAAATGTCCTAGTAAAGGATCCCCTTGGAATGAGTGACCATAACATGGTTGAATTCCATATTCAATTAGAGGGTGAGAAGGTTGGATCTCAAACAAGCGTGCTAAGCTTGAATAAAGGAGACTATGAAGGTATGAGAGCGGAATTGAGTAGAGTGGATTGGGAAAATAGATTAAAGGGTAAGACGATACATGATCAGTGGTGTACATTTAAGGAGTTATTTCACAACTTCCAAAAAATATATATTTCACTGAGAAGATAAGGGTGTAAAAGAAAAGACAGCCATCTGTGGCTAAGTAAAGAAATTAAGGATAGTATTCGACTAAAAACAAGGGCATATAAGGTAGCCAAATCTAGTGGGAGGATAGAGGATTGGGAAAACTTTAAAAGACAGCAAAAAATAACAAAAAGATTGATTAAGAAAGGGAAGATAGATTATGAAAGTAAATTAGCAAATAATATAAAAACAGATAGTAAGAGTTTTTATAGTTATATAAAAAGAAAAAGGGTGGCTAAAGTAAATGTTGGTCCCTTAGAGGATGAGACCGGGAAATTAATGGTGGGAAATATGGAGATGGCAAAAACACTGAATGAATATTTTACATCAGTCTTTACAGTAGAAGACACTAAGAATATCCCAACACTGGACAAACAGGGGGCTAAAGTGGGGGAGGAGCTAAACACGATCAAAATCACTAAGGAAGTGGTACTCGGTAAAATAATGGGACTCAAGGTGGATAAATCACCTGGACCTGATGGCTTACATCCTAGGGTCTTGAGGGAAGTGGCGGTAGGGATTGTGGATGCATTGGTAATAATTTTCCAAAACTCCCTGGACTCGGCAATGGTCCCGGCAGACTGGAAAACTGCTAATGTAACACCCTTATTTAAAAAGGGCAGTAGACAGAAGGCTGGAAACTATAGACCGGCTAGCCTAACATCTGTGGTAGGTAAAATTTTGGAGTCTATTATTAAGGAGACAGTAACAGGACATTTGGATAATCATAATTTAATAGGACAAAGTCAGCATGGTTTTATGAAGGGGAAGTCATGTTTGACAAATTTGCTGGAGTTCTTTGAGGAAGTAACATATAGGGTGGATAAAGGGGAACCAGTGGACATAGTGTATTTAGACTTCCAAAAGGCATTTGACAAGGTGCCACACAAAAGATTATTGCTTAAGATAAAAAATCATGGGATTGGGGGTAATATTCTGGCATGGATAGAGGATTGGCTATCTAACAGAAGGCAGAGAGTTGGGATAAATGGTTCATTCTCAGACTGGCAATCAGTAACTAGTGGTGTTCCGCAGGGGTCAGTGCTGGGTCCCCAACTCTTTACAATCTATATTAACGATTTGGAGGAGGGGACCGAGTGTAACATATCAAAGTTTGCAGATGATACTAAGATGGGGGGGGAAAGTAGTGAGTGAGGAGGACATAAAAAACCTTCAAGGGTGTAAAGTCTGTAAGTTGTGCAGTAAATAACTTCAGAGACTTTAGGAGTACAAACAAAACAGGTCTTTACTATTCAGAGGTCTGGGCGATTTCTGCCCTAGTTAACGTATCACAACCCTTATATACTGGTGTGGTCACTATCGGTATTACAGTATACATGAGCCAATAAATAGTGCCACCCTGAAGTAGTGCTCTTAAAGGCGAACGGTCACATTCTATAGTTCCCTTAAAGGTAAACGGTTACATACACAACACTCCTCCCTTCCTAGCTTATTACTTACAGAATCCCGTTAAACATACAATCTTCAATTTTATATAACCAGGTTGCAGATATACTCTCGATGGAGTCAACGTCATATAACAATTTACAGATATACTCTCGATGGAGTCAACGTCATATAACTTCATGTTTAACATAACATAATAACATATATATCTTCATGTCAAAACAGATCACAGATTCAGTCTCTGTGGAAAACAGTTCATAGATTCAGTCTCTGTGGTGTAGTCGGTTCACATTGCTGGAGTGACTCATTCAATAGTCCTTCCATGGGTTTAACAGTTTGAACTTCCGAACTGAATTGGCTCCGTTCGGAGGGACCACGTGTGTGATCTGGTAGAGGTAATCATGGTTCAGATGGGTCATCTTCTGTTTTGACTTTTCCTTTTCTGCTTCTTGGAGACTCTCTGGGCTCCACTGTCAGCTGCCAGCTGTATGCGCAGTTCCTCCTTCTCTTCCTCCTTTTTCCGTAGTAGAGCCACCTTCTCCCGATGTTCCGTAGACTTTCGGTGCTCCTCCATGATTTCTGTATGGTGGGAGTCGAAGTTACAAGTTGGGCAGGACAGGACATAGTAATATTCGGAGTCGTCCTGAGCTAGGCCAGCGAGAGGGTCTTCTATATCCTCCCTACCCAGCTGGACGTCAGCCAATTTTTGTTCCAAATCCAGACATCTTTCCTGAAGAGACTTCTTCACGTGTTCCGCTTCCTCTAACTTTTTCTGGGCTTTCAGCAAGTTGTTTACTAATGACCTCATTTGTGATTTTAATACTTCAACTTCCTTTGGAGATTGATTGATCGGACTATTCAATCCCTCTACCGGAGCAGTTGTTTCAGCGTTCTGTTGTTCAACCTTGACATGAGTCAGCGTACTTTTGGTATCTAAGGGTTGCTCTGCTGCCATCTTCTCCGTCTGTGTTGCAACCTCGGCTATTTCAATAACTTTTGAGAGCTCCAAACCCTTCTCCTCTGACGATTTAAGCTCATGTTCATGGCCCATTCTTACGGTCTCTGTGTTTCTTACAGTTCCCTTTTCTTCCACTGAAAAGATTCCCAGTTGCATCTGTTCTTCAAGTCGTTGGACCTCGGCCATTGCCGCTTCATATTTATTTTGTGTTTCCTTTAATAATTTAACGAGTTCTTGGACATCCTGAATTCCCTGTTCTGGTATGTCTTCCACCACTAATTTTTTTCCTATGGATTGAATCCCTAACGATGAGTCAGCCTTGGCCTGAAGCTCATCAAACATTTCCTGCAGACTTTGTAATTCTTGCTTATGGTCAACCTTTAGTCGTTCATGTTCTTTCACTAACACGAGCTTTTCGGAAGTTGCCCAGTTAACCCCTTCCAGGATTGTAGTCCGAGCCTGTTCATACTGTTCTTTCAACTCGTTACACTCTGCTTGCAACAAGTCGTAGAGGTGAACTGGAATACCATCCTGACTTCCTGAAGATTCCTCTTCCTTTGGATCGTTCTGTGTATATTCTAGTTCCTGAACAGCCTCAGGGAGATGTGATTGGTACTTGACCACGATGGCTCTATGGTCGCTCTCTGCTTGAGCGGGCTGTCTCTGTTGTCTTTCCAGGGACTCCCATTCGGTGTCCCAGAACTTTTTCACCTTTTCCATCTCTTGTAGGAGACGGGCACTCAACTGTTCTAATTGTCGTTGTACTTTGACATAACGTTGAGTTCTAGCCCGGTGTTCCTCCGTAATGCATCTGTCTGTAGCTTGAACAGACTCAGAATTCTCTGTCTTTATGCACGCCATCGATTTCCCAACCTTAGTCCGTGAGTTCATGTTAATCTTGTTTTTCATACATAAGCTGGACTTATCGTCTTCCGGCTCGGAGTCTGAGCTGCTTGTCTACACCGAGTCCTCACTCGTCATTGCTTGTCGGTAGTGCCATTCCATGTCTATTTTCTTGATCCACTCCCGTCCCAGAAGTGGTGGTCCTCCCTCAGGTAGTACGTACAGATACATTCGTGGGTGTTCTTTACCCCTATCTCTCACCTTGACTCGTATTTTTCCCAGGGGGTATACATGATGCCCCGTGTATGTCTGTAATACGAATTTTGTATTTCTTAAGGGTATGTGAGAGAATAGCCGGTGATAGTCCTTTTGGTTGATGACGGATACAGCTGATCCCGTGTCCAGCTCCATTCGTACTTGGACTCCCGCTATTTTTAGTGTGACCCAGATCAACTGTAGATCAGTTACTTTACCCACATGGTGGATTCTCAGACTATCCAGCTCCTGGCTGTTTGGGTCTGAGTCTGAATTTTGTTCGTCTGAACTCTTTTCAGCCACCTGATGCACCTTGTTGTACTTTCCTTGTGGTGGTGGCTTCCTTTGCTTGTTGGTCTTCTTTCCGGACCTGCATACCTTCGCGATGTGACCCAGTTTGCCACATTTCCTGCACTCTTGGTTCTTAAACCAGCACTGATTCTGGTCGTGCGTTGTCTTTCCACAACGGTAGCATTTGGGAGTGCTTGTTGTAATTTGGTCCACCCCGAGTGCCGCCGCCTTTAGCTGCATTTCCGCCGTCCCTTTCGCTGCGGCTTCGTGCGATGAAGCTATGAGGACAGCCCTGTCCAGTGTGAGGTCGTTTTCTTCCAGAAGTCGCTTCTGCGTTCCTTCTTTGGCCAAGCCGCATACGAACTTGTCCCGCAGCGCCTCTGTCAAATTCCCTCCAAACTGGCAGTATTTCGCTAGCTTACGCAGTTCGACTAAGTATTCCGCATTGCTTTCATCTTGCCTCTGGGTTCTGGCGTAAAATTTAAATCGTTCAGCCAGCATCAACGGTGTGGGGTTCAAGTGATCCTTCAACACTGTTACGATCTCTTCGAAGGTCTGGTCCACTGGTTTAACTGGTGCTATTAGATGTTTCAAAAGCCCGTATGCTTTTGCTCCCATCGAATTTAACAAAGTTATTGCCTTGTTGTCATCCTCAATTTCGTTGGCTACGCAATATATTTCTATGCGTTCCACATACGTGGCCCAGTCTTCTATTTCTGCATTAAAGTCATTAATATTTCCTCGCTTAGGCATCTTCTTCTCTTTTTGAGAACAGTACAAGTATTACTTTACTTATTATTAATTTTCTTCTCTCTTCTTGAGAACACACCAGCCTTTCTGAAAAATCTTATTACTTTTCTGAAATTCTTAATAATTTCCAAGATGGCGGTTTCCCGCTTCTTCCTTCTTCTTCGGCGGTTTTCCCACGAAAAATGGCGGCTTTCCCGCGCTTCTCGGCTCTCCCCGCCCACTTTAATGGCGGTTTTCCCCGCGCTTTTCTGTTCTCCCCGCCCACGGCAATGGCGGTTTCCCGCTTCTTCCCCTGGCGGGAGGGGTACACTTTCCCCCGCGGGCGACGGCCGCTGGCTACCGGTCCCCAGCCTGTGCGTCGGCTTCAGCGCTCTCCGCTGGCTTTCAGACCCCCAGCCCGCGCGTCGGCTTCAGCGCTCTCCGCTGGTTTTCAGATCCCCAGCCCGCGCGTCGGCTTCAGCGCTCTCCGCTGGCTTTCAGATCCCCAGCCCGCGCGTCGGCTTCAGCGCTCTCCTTCCCGCGGCAGGCAACCGGCTCCGGGTACCCCCGATGACGGCGGACAGTTACAGCCTCTGAACTGGCTCTCGGCCAATTCCCGATTTCTCGGCTCTGTCTCACCCGGCCTGCTCCCGGTCTCAGCGCCTCTGGACCCGACTTTGTCTGGCTCCTTTCCCCCTCGACCGTGGTCGAGTGTACCGCCCTTATCCTCTGGTTTTACTCCTTCCTTATTTTCTTTTACTGTTCCCTTACTCACAGTCCGTGGCAGCCTTGCCTCTCTTGTCGATCGGCTCGCTCCTCACTGTGGCAGAAGGGACCGTCAGTGCCTGTTGCAGATGGAAGTTTTCAATGCCAAAATCTTCCTCTTTGCTATCGCTGCAGCCTCGAGTTTTCACCCAGCAGAACGACGAGGGCGGGTGCCTCACTTCGACGCTCCTTAGTTGCTTAGGAACTACTGTTGCCGCCGGGTACGATCGGCCTCGTCGCCATTGTAAAGTCTGTAAGTTGTGCAGTAAATAACTTCAGAGACTTTAGGAGTACAAACAAAACAGGTCTTTACTATTCAGAGGTCTGGGCGATTTCTGCCCTAGTTAACGTATCACAACCCTTATATACTGGTGTGGTCACTATCGGTATTACAGTATACATGAGCCAATAAATAGTGCCACCCTGAAGTAGTGCTCTTAAAGGCGAACGGTCACATTCTATAGTTCCCTTAAAGGTAAACGGTTACATACACAACAAAGGGGACATAGATAGGCTAAGTAAGTGGGCAGAGATTTGGCAGATGGAATACAATACTGGAAAGTGTGAGGTTATGCACTTTGGCAGGAAAAATCGTAGAGCAAGTTATTATCTTAATGGCAAGAAACTTGAAAGTACTGAAGTACAAAGGGATCTGGGGGTCCTGGTGCACAAAACTCAAAAGGTTAGTATGCAGGTGCAGCAAGTGATTAAGAAGGCCAATGGAATGTTGGCTTTCATTGCTAGGGGGATAGAATATAAAAATAGGGAGGTATTGCTTCAGTTGTACAAGGTATTGGTGAGACCGCACCTGGAATACTGCGTACAGTTTTGGTGTCCATACTTAAGAAAGGACATACTTGCTCTCGAGTCAGTACAAAGAAGGTTCACTCGGTTAATCCCGGGGATGAGGGGATGGACATATGAGGAGAGGTTGAGTAGATTGGGACTCTACTCATTGGAGTTCAGAAGAATGAGAGGCGATCTTATTGAAACATATAAGATTGTGAGGGGTTGGATCGGGTGGATGCAGGGAAGATGTTCCCGATGATGGGTGAAACTAGAACTAGGGGGCATAGTCTTAGAATAAGGGGCTGCTCTTTCAAAACTGAGATGAGGAGGAACTACTTCACTCAGAGGGTGGTAGGTCCATGGAATATGCTGCCCCAAAAAACTGTAGAAGCTACATCATTACATAAATTTAAAACAGAAATAGACAGTTTCCTAGAAGTAAAGGGAATTAAGGGTTACGGGGAGCGGGCAGGAATTTGGACATGAGTCTAGGTTCGGATCGGTCATGGCCCTGTGGGTAGCGGAGCGGGCCCAGGGGCTGTGTAGCCTGATCCTGCTCCTATTTCGTGTGTCTAATTCTGTTAGTTGCAGGAGATGGTTCTGTGATAGTGGATTGGCAGTTAAGATCAGATCAGCCATGATCTTATTGAATGGCGGAGCAGGCTCGAGGGGCCGATTGGCCTACTCCTGCTCCTATTTCTTATGTTCTTATGTAAGTACAGCAGGTTGGGGTGATGGCGGTGGGATGAGTATGGGTGGGGGTCATGGTGATGTTTGAGAACTGGTTGTCCACTGTTCAAGGGAGAAGCGAAGGGCCCAGAGACCATCCTTGTGAGGATGGAAATGTAGATGAACTGTGTCCATGTTGTAAAGGAAACGATTTGAGACCAGGGAACTTGAAATCATTAAAGCAGCAGAGGGTATTGGAAGAGCCAATGGATGTCGATAGGTGGGTAGAGACTGGACAAAGTGTAAACAACAGGGTGCAATTAAAACCAAGTATCAGGGGACGGTCACAGACAATCACACATAAAAAACAGCCAAGAATTAATACAGGATCGAAACCTTTCACCAAAGAGGTGTGCTCCCATTTGGCAGGAAATTTAAACGGGAAAGGAGGAATGTCTGACTATATCTGTTTATTAGTAGATTTCCCGTGAAGGCTCAATGGTAGCCCACAACCTGGAGTGTAGTTTGTAATATTTACTACAGTCCTGGCTGGACACCAGCCCCATGCTGTCACTCCCGATACCCCTTGAGTTCAGCTCAGGCACTCACACAGTGATGTTGCAACCACAAGGATGAGATTGCACTAGAGGGGGTACAGAGGAGATTTACAAGGATGTTGCCTGGGCTGGGGAATTTTAGCTATGAGGAAAGATTGGATAGGCTGGGGTTGTTTTTTTTGGAACAGAGGAGGCTGAGGGGAGACTTGATTGAGTATAAAATTATGAGGGGCCTAGATAGAGTGGATAGGAAGGACCTATTTCCCTTAGCAGAGGGGTCAATAACCAGAGATTTAAAATAAATGGTTGGAGGTTTAGAGGGGATTTGAGGAGAATTTTTTTCACTCAGAGGGTGGTAGGGGTCTGGAACTCACTGCCTGAAAGGGTGGTAGTGGTATATTTAAAAAGTATTTGGATATGCACTTGAAGTGCCGTAACCCACAGGGTTATGGACCAAGAGCTGGAAAGTGGGATTAGAGGGATAGCTCTTTGTCGGCTGGCATGGACAAGATGGGCCGAATGGCCTCCTTCTGTGCTGTAAATGTCTATGATTCTATGAAGGCAGTTTAATGTAGTGTAATATGGTACCAATGTGTGATTATTACACAAAGTAAACAACTGAACAGAAGAATTATTCACTTTGACTACAGCTCTCTGGTTCATACATTAATCCATGTTAATGTGTAGTGGTGTGCAATAGTGAGCATTGATATGTGCCACATTACAAGTGACTACACTTCAAAATTACTGCATTGTCTGTGAAGCGCTTAGGGCCGTCCGGTGGTTGTGAAAGGCGCTAGAGAAATGCAAGTCTGTCTTTGTCAGAGCACTTGGCGTGTCAGTGAGCAATGGCGCCACCTCAGGTCGCAGTTGCGCACAACAGCCGATGACGGTGCCGCCCCGCCCGCTCAGTCACGTGGCCCGCAGCGCCTCGGAACCGCCGCCCGTAGCACATGCGCAGTAAGAGGCGGGCGGGAACGCGCGGTGTTGGGGCTCGTGTCCGCGTCGGCCGGTGGAAGTGGGGCAGGGCGGGGCCGCGCCGCAGAGACGCGCGCTGAAGGCAGGATCTCCCTTATGAGGCGTGTAATCGGCGCTTGGTGCAGCCGCTGACGAGGTGGCCGAGTGGTTAAGGCGATGGACTGCTAATCCATTGTGCTCTGCACGCGTGGGTTCGAATCCCATCCTCGTCGGGCCGTAGCCTGTCTTGGGGTGGTGGGCTCTTTTTTGTTGATTAATCTTAAATTATTTACAATATTTATAGCTTGAAGTAATTATTATTATTTTTTTTTACCATGCTCCCTTTCAGTTCAGTCTGTCTCACTGCACGCCGTTCCCCAGCCCCAAGGGCCCATTCTCCCTCCATGTACCCAGACCACAGGGGGTCAGTGTGCAGTGACCAGGAGCAGAGCCCCAGGCTGACCCGGGGGGTCAGTGCAGTGACCAGGAGCAGGGCCCCAGGCTGACCCAGGGGTCAGTGCAGTGACCAGGAGCAGGGCCCCGGGCTTAGGGGTCAGTGTGCAGTGACCAGGAGCAGGGCCCCAGGTTGACCCGGGGGTCAGTGCAGTGACCAGGAGCAGGGCCCCAGGCTGACCCGGGGGTCAGTGCAGTGACCAGGAGCAGGGCCCCGGGCTGAGGGGTCAGTGTGCAGTGACCAGGAGCAGGGCCCCGGGCTGACCCGGGGGTCAGTGTGCAGTGACCAGGAGCAGGGCCCCAGGCTGACCCGGGGGTCAGTGTGCAGTGACCAGGAGCAGGGCCCCGGGCTTAGGGGTCAGTGTGCAGTGACCAGGAGCAGGGCCCCGGGCTGAGGGGTCAGTGTGCAGTGACCAGGAGCAGGGCTTCAGGCTGACCCGGGGGTCAGTGTGCAGTGACCAGGAGCAGGGCCCCGGGCTGAGGGGTCAGTGTGCAGTGACCAGGAACAGGGCCCCGGGCTGACCCGGGGGTCAGTGTGCAGTGACCAGGAGCAGGGCTTCAGGCTGACCCGGGGGTCAGTGTGCAGTGACCAGGAGCAGGGCCCCGGGCTGAGGGGTCAGTGTGCAGTGACCAGGAGCAGGGCTTCAGGCTGACCCGGGGGTCAGTGTGCAGTGACCAGGAGCAGGGCCCCAGGCTGACCCGAGGGTCAGTGTGCAGTGACCAGGAGCAGGGCTGAGGGGTCAGTGTGCAGTGACCAGGAGCAGGGCCCCAGGCTGACCCGAGGGTCAGTGTGCAGTGACCAGGAGCAGGGCTGAGGGGTCAGTGTGCAGTGACCAGGAGCAGGGCCCCAGGCTGACCCGGGGGTCAGTGTGCAGTGACCAGGAGCAGGGCTGAGGGGTCAGTGTGCAGTGACCAGGAGCAGGGCTGAGGGGTCAGTGTGCAGTGACCAGGAGCAGGGCCCCAGGCTGACCCCCCGGGGGTCAGTGTGCAGTGACCAGGAGCAGGGCTGAGGGGTCAGTGTGCAGTGACCAGGAGCAGAGCTGAGGGGTCAGTGTGCAGTGACCAGGAGCAGGGCCCCAGGCTGAGGGGTCAGTGTGCAGTGAGCTGTCACGAAAACATTAGTGGTGTCAGCTGGGGTGGGGGAGTGGGGGGGGGGGGGAGCGAGGCTGTAGGGGGGTGGGGCTGGGTGGAGTAGTAGGTAAACATAAAAACAAATCTGAATCAAAAGTGGTTGGCTGAAGGCCCCTTCTTTCCTGCCATTTATTCCAGGCTGAAACCTCTCCTGTGTCACTGTTTGTTGCCCTGTGCATTCAGATCTGAACGTGTTACCTCTCAGCTGGGAGGTGGTGAGGGGCTGAGGGAGCAGTAATCGGGGATGTCCCGCTGTGTATCTCTACCGATTAACTTGGTGCCCTTACACTCCAGCTTGATAATACGCCCGTGCGCCCACCCAGCCCGCTGTAACATGAAGCCATGCTCTGCTAATGGGTTTGTTTGCTTGTTGTTGGGGACAGTACTATTGGCCTCAGTGCCTTCTGGACCAGGGCTGCAGTGCTACCTGTTGCAACGTGCGAGTGTGCGGACATTGGTAAAGGACAGTATTGGGCTCAGGTGTGAAGCCCTCTGTGGTTGAATGTCCTGGCTACACGGCCTTGCGAATGAAGAATGGCCTTGGACGTCCTCTAGCGTACCAAGGGGTGACTTGGTGCCTGGAGAACTGAAGAAGCAGCGGGAAGGAGTGGAGGGGAAGACTCTGACCAACCCATTGCCCCAGTGCTGCAGCTGACTCACTGTGTAAGGAAACAAAGTTTAAGAAAAGTCAACAGAAAGGAAGGTGGGCGGTGTGCAAGGGGGAAAGAAAGGTAATGCCAGGGGTCGCTGGGTGAGCGTCCTGAGCTGAGATTACCTCTTCAGGTGGTTTCTTGTGAGTATCTCACGGAATTTGCTGAGAAACCTCTGCCAATTGGCGAACCAGTTGCTAAAGCCTCACACCGGCAAGGAGGATCCTACTCTCGAGTGTTTGAACAAGCTACGACTTGCTGTGAGTCAGAGCCTGTAACTAGGGATCAGCATGCACCCCTAGAGCACACTCCCATAGCCAGGTGTCGAGCGGTAAGTAAACTCTCTCTCTCCTTACAACACATGCACTGAAAAGAAAATGTTTGTGGTGGATGGCAGAATAGGTCGGGGGGTTGGGGGGGCGCGGTTGGGGGTATTGAAGTTCCAGGACAGCTACACGAAGTATCTGTGCTGCAGGTTTTGGGAGTCTGACAAAGGGCTAGAGATCCGAGACTTGGATCCTCGCTGAATGTGAGTCAGTGTGAGTAGACAGCTGGTGCTAGGAGACAGGAATCCCCTGTGTGTAACTGCACCTCTCGTGTCATTTCACATGGGACTGCAATGTCATCCTCTGGGGAAGGTGGGGGGGGTGGGGAGGGGTTATGTTATTATGTTACTGTACCTCCGGCGAGACACCCTTCAATTGTATTCAGCTATCGGGATATTGGGGAGGGGAGTGACTACAACATCGTTTTCTGAGCGGGTGTCAATATTTACAGGGGGTCCCCGGGAGTGCATCAGTATTTACAGGGGGTCCCTGGGATTGTGTCAGTATTTACAGGGGGCCCCCAGGAGTGTGTCAGTATTTACAGGGGGTTCTCTGGGAGCGTGTCAGTATTTACAGGGGGTCCCCAGGAGTGTGTCAGTATTTACAGGGGTTCTCTGGGAGTGTGTCAGGATTTAATGATGTACTCCTGGAGACCCCCTGTAAATACTGACACACTCCCGGGGACCCCCTGTAAATACTGACACACTCCCGGGGACCCCCTGTAAATACTGACACACTCCCGGGGACCCCCTGTAAATACTGACACACTCCCGGGGACCCCCTGTAAATACTGACACACTTCCGGGGACCCCCTGTAAATACTGACACACTCCCGGGGCCCCCCTGTAAATACTGACACACTCCCGGGGACCCCCTGTAAATACTGACACACTCCCGGGGCCCCCCTGTAAATACTGACACACTCCCGGGGCCCCCCTGTAAATACTGACACACTCCCGGGGCCCCCCTGTAAATACTGACACACTCCCGGGGCCCCCCTGTAAATACTGACACACTCCCGGGGCCCCCCTGTAAATACTGATACACTCCCGGGGCCCCCCTGTAAATACTGACACACTCCCGGGGCCCCCCTGTAAATACTGACACACTCCCGGGGCCCCCCTGTAAATACTGATACACTCCCGGGGCCCCCCTGTAAATACTGACACACTCCCACGGAACCAAGTCGTCACTGGGGATGGGTGAACTATGGAACAGGGGTTCACTAATTGTTCATGGGATAAGCACCTGTATTGTTGCTGGACTGATTCATAATGAGAAACGCCAGGATTCATGAGTCCAATTAGAGAGCTCTTCATCTCTGACACTGCCATTAATTTAATATTGATAATTTTAGTCTTTGTGAAAAGAAGCCTCTAGGAGCAGAGATAAGTTAGAATAAAACATCATGTTCAGTGTTTGCAAATCTTTAGAAAGATGATCCCTTTAAGTACAACTAGTTTAGAGAAGGGCCTAGGGCCACAGTGCAAGACAGGGCCAGGGGAAGGGTCAAGTGTCACAGTGCAAGGTAAGGCCAGGGGAAGGACCGAGGGTCACAGTGCAAGACAAGGCCAGGGGAAGGGTCGAGGGTCACAGTGCAAGGCAAGGCCAGGGGAAGGTTCAAGGGTCACAGTGCAAGGCAAGGCCAAGGGAAGGGTTGAGGGCCACAGTGCAATACAAGGCCAGGGGAAGGGTTGAGGGTCACAGTGCAAGGCAAGGCCAGGGGAAGGTTCAAGGGTCACAGTGCAAGGCAAGGCCAGGGGAAGGGTCGAGGGCCACAGTGCAATACAAGGCCAGGGGAAGGGTTGAGGGTCACAGTGCAAGGCAAGGCCAGGGGAAGGTTCGAGGGTCACAGTGCAAGGCAAGGCCAGGGGAAGGGTCGAGGGCCACAGTGCAATGCAAGGCCAGGGGAAGGGTCGAGGGCCACAGTGCAAGATAGGGCCAGGGGAAGGACTGAAGACCACAGTGCAAGACAGGACGAGGAGTCTGGAGCAGAGAGTGAGACATGAGGACATAAACTGTACTAATTAGATGCCCACCACGACCTCTGGGTCTCTTGCTCTGTATGGAGCCTGCAGGCAGCCTTTCCCAAGTGCTGCATCAGTGGAGGGTGTGCCAGCTCTACTCCTCAACAGTGTGAGTCTACCTGTGCAGGATGCGGAAACACGGCCAGTGTGAGTCACTTGTGAGCCTTTCACTGAAGTGCACGTGGCTGCTGAGAGGTGTATGAGTAAGCAGGATGTAGGTGAGGTAACTCTTGGCTTTCCCCAAGAGCTCAGACTGTGGTATAGGTGAGTCACGTGTTACTAGTGTAAGGGAGATGTGTGCAGACACTAATCCCCTTCCAATGCAGCTCACTGATAAAACAAATGCACTTTATAGGGACACAGAAAAGGAGCCTCTCATTCAGTGAGCACAGGGAAGCCACAAGCCGGTTCAGTAAACTCAGGGCGGCACTGTGGCCAGACATTATAAGCGGATTGTCCTGGAGTCTTCAGGAATGAAAGATTAAATCCTGCTGCAAACAACCCCAAAGAAAGATCATAGGGATAGAAAAATAAATTGGGGCTGCTAAATTCTGCTCCGTAGCTCCCGGTTTTTCGGTGCTACGGGTACCGTTTTGAGTCCAAAATGGCGTCCGCGCTGCGCGCACACACTTCTGCTACAGGCTGCGCCGGACAGCATTTTGGTGAGGTCGTTAGCGCGGGCACTGGGAGCGAGCGCCAGAAGTATGCAGAGTACACAGATCGTGGCATCAGTCAGCATGTAACAGGCATAGTCAACAGACCACCTAATAGTGGAAGGGAGGTGGAGGCAGAACTATGCAGACAAATTAGGAAAATGAGTAAAAAACATAGAAGAATAATCATGGGGGATTTCAACTACCCCGATATTAATTGGACAGAAGAGATAGGTAAAGGGGATAAGGGGATGGAGTTCCTGCAATGTGTACAGGACTCCTTTTTAACCCGAAATGTAAAAAGCCCAACGAGGGAGGAATCGCTATTGGTTCTAGTAATGGGGAATGAGCCAGAGCCGATAAGAGAAGTAAAAGTAGGGGAACATATAGGCAATAGTGACCAAATTATTACAAACATAGGATTACACAGGATATACGGCACAGAAACCGGCCATTCAGCCCAACCAGTCCAAGCTGGCGTTTATGCTCCACTCGAGCCTCCTCCTGTCTTTCCTCATCTAACTCTATCAGCATAACCCTCTATTCCCTTCTCCCTCATATGCTTGTCGAGTCTCCCCTTAAATGCATCTATACTATTCGCTTCAACCACTCCCCATAGTAGCGAGTTCCACATTCTCACCACTCTTTGGGTAAAGAAGTTTCTTCTGAATTCCCTATTGGATTTCTTGCCGACTATCTTATATTGATGGCCTCTAGTTTTGCTCTTCCCCACAAGTGGAAACATTCTCTCTGTATCCACTGTCAAAATTTTTCATGATTTTAAAGACCTCTATTAGGTCACCCCTCAGCCTTCTTTTAAGAGACCCAGCCTGTTCATCCTTTCCTGATAGGTATACTCTCACATTTCTGGTATCATCCTTGTAAATCTTCTCCGCACCCTCTCCTGTGCCTCTATATCCTTTTTATAATATGGTGACTAGAACTGTATGCAGTGCTCCAAGTGTGGTCTAATCAAGGTTATGTGGCGGAGACCACATAGGGACAGTAACACAATTCACTATGTTTAGCCAATGTTGTTAACGCTCCACGTTATGTACGGAACTCGGTTGGATTATCGGGGCAGGGTCCCTTTAAGAGTCGTTGATTGTGTGATGACGTCATAGCCCTGCGACGAGGCCGAGTCCCTCAGTCCATGCGGAGAGTTAATAAAGCTAACACGCGTTTTTCTTTGCTGCTACGAAAGTCTCGCAGTCTGTTGATTTCCAGCGACTCCTACATTGGTGACCCCGTTTCTCTTTTAGACGTTTCCAAAGACTTTATCCGAGATGGCGACGAACGCCGTTTCTCTCAAATTACCGGAGTTTTGGGAACGACAGGCTGCCGCTTGGTTCGCCCAGGCCGAGGCTCAGTTTGCACTCCGGGACATCACCGCGGACGACACGAAGTATTATTACGTCGTCTCTGCTCTCGGCAGCTCCACCGCGGCCAGAGTCATGAGCCTGCTCGAGGACCCCCCGGAGCACCACAAATTTGCGAAGCTGAGAACACACCTCCTAGAGACTTTTGGACTAACTGAACCCGAGCACGCACGCCAGCTTCTCTCTCTACCCGGGCTTGGCGACTCCAAGCCCTCAGAACTGATGGACCACATGTTAACCCTCCTGGGCAAGCACAAGCCGTGCTTCCTCTTCAGAGAACTGTTCCTACAACAGCTGCCAGGGCAGGTACGGTCGGCTTTAGCCAACTCTCATATTAGTGATTTCCGCGACCTGGCCAAGGAGGCTGACAAATTTTTCTCCGCCGGGCAACAGTACTGCGCGGCCATGCGGGATCCTGCCCCCACTGCCACAGCCCAACGGCGGCAGCCCCCAAGCATGTGCTTCTACCACGTGCAGTTCGGCCCCAAAGCTAAGAAGTGCCGGCCCCCGTGCAGCTTTACCGCGTTGGGAAACGCGAAAGCCCACTGTGGTAAACCACTGTTTGTATTCCACTGTGTACATGCCTGGACATGCCTCGGCTGACTCCTCCCACAAGTCCTAGTATAAAGGTGACTGCTCCCCAGCCCTTTGTATTTCTGGACCGGTCGACCACTCGAGGCAGACCTTCATTCTTTTGTTAATAAAAGCCTTTAGTTACTCTCTTAACTCTCAGTCTTTTATGAGTAATTGATAGCGCATCAATTTTATTAACAAAATTTTTATAATGGAGAAGATCCTCACACCAGCATGCCTGGACTTAGATCATCGGGAGGCGGACTCATCCACCAAGTTTACTCACTGGCTTAAGTGTTTCGAAAAATTCCTGACCGCCTCCGCAGCAATCAAATCGGACGAGGACAAACTGGATGTCCTGACCTCCAAAGTGAACCACCGAGTGTACTCGGTCATCCAAGACGCGACCTCGTACGCGGACGCTATCAAGCTCCTCAAGGACCAGTACACGCGCCCAGTGAACGAAGTGTACGCCAGGCACCTTCTGGGGAGTCGTAAACAACAACCTGGGGAATCGACCGTGGAATACCTTCAGGCACTGTCTGTGCTTGGCCGGGCCTGTGGTTGTAAGGATGTAAAGGCCGCCGTGTACACAGAGGAACTTATCCGGGACGCTTTTGTAGCGGGCCACAGATCCAATTACACCCGACAGCGACTGTTGGAGCAGAGTGACCTCGACCTCAACAAGGCCTCTGAACTCGCACTATCATTGGATGCAGCCTACCGGGGCATGGATGCCTACTCCTCTGCACTGTGGACGCCGCGGGGAATGACAGCCTGGGACACGGTAGGACCGCCTCATAGCGCCGTGCCACCCCAGCCACACCCCAGCAACGGCCCAACTACCGCAGCAGTGTCCCAAGGCCAGACAGCAGCGCCCCAAGGCCAGAAATGCTACTTCTGTGGCCAGGCAAAACACCCCAGAGCGCGCTGCCCGGCGAAAAACGCGATCTGCTCGGGCTGCGGGAAGAAGGGACACTACGCTAGCGTCTGCAGGGCCAAAGCCACCCCGAACCCCAGCAGCGCCACGTGTGGGCCATGCGGGCCGCCATCTTGGGCCTCCCCGGCCATGTGCGAACCACCGGTACAGCAGCCATTTTGGACGCCTCCAGCCACATGGGGATCATGGACGCCGCCATCTTGGACGACAGCCGGAACGCAGCAGGCCCCTAACACCGCCTCATCTGATACCCGCAGCGACACACCGACCCCTACGCTGGCATCCGTTACACTGGACCAAGCGAGACCGCACCAGCTGGCCAGTTCCACAATGGACATTAAGGTAAATGGTCACGATACAATCTGCCTTTTTGACTCTGGGAGCATGGAGAGCTTCATCCACCCCGACACGGTGCGGCGTTGCTCTCTCCCAGTCCTGCCTGCGCACCAGCGGATTTCTATGGCCTCCGAGTCCCAGTCGGCGGACATCGGCGGCTACTGCGTGGTGACACTCGTAGTAGACGGGACTGTGTACGATCATTTTAAACTTCTGGTCCTGCCCGACCTCTGCGCTGCCGTCCTGCTGGGGTTAGATTTTCAGTGCCACCTTAAAAGTGTTACGATGGCGTACGGTGGACCCCTACTCCCACTCACAGTCCGCAGCCAGCAGCTTCCAAATTGCCCGCCGCGCACCAGGTGCAACCTCTCCACACTCAGAGTCACCCCCCCCCCGCACTGTTTGCTAACCTCACCCCCGTCTGTAAGCCCATCGCCACAAAGAGCAGGCGATACAGTGCCGGGGACAGGGTTTTCATTAAAACCGAAGTGGAGCGGCTCCTGAAGGAAGGGATTATTGAGGGCAGCACCAGCCCCTGGCGAGCCCAGGTTGTGGTCGTTAAGACCGGCGAGAAGCAGCGCCTGGTCATCGACTACAGCCAGACAATAAATCGCTACACCCTGCTGGACGCCTACCCACTCCCCCGCATAGCTGATATGGTCAACCAGATCGCGCAGTACCGCGTCTTCTTGACCATTGACCTGAAATCAGCGTACCACCAGCTCCCTATCCGCCCTGAGGACCGCCAGTATACCGCCTTTGAGGCAAACGGCCGCCTCTATCACTTCCTTAGGGTTCCCTTTGGCGTCACCAACGGGGTCTCCGTCTTCCAAAGGGAGATGGACCGGATGGTAGATCAAAATGCGTTGCAGGCCACTTTCCCATATCTGGACAATGTGACCATCTGCGGCCGTGACTTGCAGGACCATGACGCAAACCTCGAAAAATTCCTCCGCACCGCCCAACTCCTGAACCTGACATATAACAAGGAGAAGTGCATATTCCGCACAAACCACCTCGCCATCCTTGGCTGTGTTGTGGAACACGGAGTCATCGGCCCCGACCCCGACCGGATGCGTCCCCTTATGGAACTCCCACTGCCCCAAGGCCCTGAAGAGGTGCCTAGGGTTTTTCTCCTATTACGCCCAGTGGGTCCCCTACTATGCGGACAAGGCCCGTCCGCTGATCAAGTCCACCTCTTTTCCCTTGACGGCAGAGGCCCGCTTAGCCTTCCACCGTATCAAGGAGGACATTGCCAAAGCCACCATGCACGCAGTGGACGAATCCATCCCCTTCCAGGTGGAAAGCGACGCGTCCGACTTTGCCCTGGCCGCTACCCTCAATCAGGCGGGGAGACCCGTGGCCTTTTCACGAACCCTCCAAGGCCCGGAGACCAGACACTCCGCTGTTGAGAAGGAGGCCCAGGCGATTGTGGAGGCTGTGCGTCATTGGAGGCACTACCTGGCCGGAAAACGATTTACCCTGCTCACTGACCAGCGTTCAGTTGCTTTCATGTTTAACAACAAGCAGAGGGGCAAAATCAAAAATGACAAGATCTTGAGGTGGAGAATCGAACTTTCCACCTACAATTACGAGATCTTGTACCGGCCCGGGAAGCTCAATGAACCCCCGGATGCGCTATCGCGTGGCACCTGCGCCAGCACGCAGATCGATAGACTGCGGGCCCTCCACAATGACCTCTGCCACCCGGGGGTCACCAGGTTCTTCCACTTCATCAAGGCCCGCAACCTGCCTTACTCTATTGAGGAGGTCAGGACCATGACCAGGAACTGCCAAGTCTGCGCTGAGTGCAAACCGCACTTTTATAGACCAGACAGGGCCCACCTGATAAAAGCCACTCGCCCCTTCGAGCGCCTGAGCGTTGATTTTAAAGGGCCTCTCCCCTCCTCCGACCGCAATGTGTACTTCCTCAATATTATTGATGAGTACTCCCGTTTCCCGTTCGCCATCCCCTGCCCGGACATGACCAGTGCCACGGTCATTAAATGTCTGAACGACCTCTTCACCCTGTTCGGTTTCCCCAGCTATATCCATAGTGACCGGGGCTCATCGTTTATGAGCGACGAACTCCGTCAGTACCTGCTAACTAGGGGTATTGCCACAAGCAGGACCACCAGTTACAACCCCCGGGGGAACGGACAGGTGGAAAGAGAAAATGCGACAGTTTGGAAGGCCGCCCTGCTAGCCTTAAAGTCTAGGGGCCTTCCAACCTCCCGCTGGCAGGATGTGCTCCCCGATGCGCTCCACTCTATTCGGTCACTGCTCTGCACTGCCACTAACGCCACCCCTCATGAGAAAATGTTTGTCTTCCCAAGGAAGTCCACATCGGGGACATCGCTACCGCCATGGCTGACGTCCCCAGGGCCGGTCCTACTGAGAAGGCACGTGAGGACCCATAAAACGGACCCCCTGGTCGAGAGGGTCGACCTCCTCCACGCCAACCCCCAGTATGCTTACATTGCATACCCGGACGGGCGGGAGGACACAGTCTCCATAAGAGACCTTGCACCCTCGGGGGCCGCAGTAACCCACTACTCACTACCACCCCCCCCCACGATCCGATATCCAGCCCCAGCAGACGGCAGGCCTGGGCCCCGTGACCCGCTCGACATCTACGAGGACGACACGCCTGTGCCACAGCCTACGCAGGACTCAACGCCGGAAGCTCCACTACCCCTGCCGTCGCCACGCCGATCACAGCGGCAGACAAGACCTCCGGAGAGACTCCAATACACTAACTTTTAATACACTTCACCCCGCCGGACTCAATTTTAAACAAGGGGTGAATGTGGTAAACCACTGTTTGTATTCCACTGTGTACATGCCTGGACATGCCTCGGCTGACTCCTCCCACAAGTCCTAGTATAAAGGTGACTGCTCCCCAGCCCTTTGTATTTCTGGACCGGTCAACCACTCGAGGCAGACCTTCATTCTTTGTTAATAAAAGCCTTTAGTTACTCTCTTAACTCTCAGTCTTTTATGAGTAATTGATAGCGCATCACCCACTCATTAGCTACCATGGCTGTCGGCCGTTCAGGTAGTCTGTTATTCATTACGGACACTGACTCTGGACGTCGTTTCCTCTGCGACACGGGTGCCCAGGTGAGCGTCCTGCCCGCGTCAACCATAGACATAGAGGGGGGGAACCACGGCCCCGCCCTCGAAGCCGCCAACAGCAGTTCCATCCGTACCTTCGGGAAATGGAGTGTGGCGCTGTGTTTTGGCGGGCAGCGTTTCGCTTGGTACTTTGTTACAGCGAAAGTGTCCACCCCCCTTCTCGGCACTGACTTCCTCTGCGCCAATGGCCTTTTGGTGGACGTCAAAAACCGACGTCTCGTCAACGCTGAGACTTTCAGTTTGCTCCCGTGTTCGCCCAGTGGTTCCGGCACAACGAAGTTGTCCAGCGCACTCTCGGCCTCCGACGAGTTTTCCCGCCTCCTCGCCGGGTTCCCGGACTTCGCGAAGCCCACTTTCTCGTCCGCCGCCACCAAGCACAGGGTAGAACACCACATCCCAACCACCGGTCTGCCTGTCTACACCTGCGCTCGGCGCCTCGACCCGGGGAAACTCGCCATCGCTAAAGCCGAGTTCGACACGATGGAGCGCCTTGGCATCATTCACCGGTCGAACAGTCCGTAGGCCTCGCCCCTCCACATCGCATCGAAACCAGGCGGCGGTTTGCGCCCGTGTGGTGATTACCGGCGCCTCAATGACGCTATGACCCTCGACCGCTACCCGATTCCACACATCCAGGACTTTTCCGCCCGCCTGGCTAGGAAAGTTGTTTTCTCTAAAGTGGACCTCGTTCGGGGCTACCACCAGGTCCCCGTCTGGACGCAGGACGTCCCGAAAACCACGGTGATCACCCCATTCGGGCTGTTCGAATTCCTCCGCATGCCATTCGGTCTCAAAAACGCCGCTCAGGCTTTTCAATACCTAATGGACACCGTGTTACGGGACCTGCCATTCCTGTTCGTCTACCTGGACGACATTCTCATCGCCAGCGCCTCCAGGACGGTGCATGTGTCCCACCTCCGGACTCTCTTTGAACGCCTCAGCCAGCACGGCCTAATCGTCAATCCGGCCAAGTGCCAGTTCGGGCTGTCCTCGATCGACTTTCTCGGGCATCGCATCACGAAGGACGGGGCGGTGCCACTGCCGTCGAAAGTGGAGGCCGTGAAGGATTTTCCGCGACCCCTCACCGTGAAGGCCCTGCAGGAGTTTTTGGGCATGGTGAACTTTTATCATCGCTTCGTTCCCCTGGCAGCCCAGCTTATGCGGCCCCTTTACGAGGCCCTCAAAGGCAAGCCCGCCAAGCTCACCGTTGACTGGTCTGAGGAGATGGCCAATTCTTTCACGGACAGGAAAAGGGCCCTAGCTAACGTGACCATGCTGGCGCATCCGTTGCCCGATGCGCCGATCGCTCTCACTACTGACGCTTCGGACTATGCTGTCGGCGCCATCCACGAACAGTAGGTCAACGGCACCTGGCAGCCGCTCGCCTTCTTCAGCCGCCAGCTCCACCCCAATGAGTGGAAGTACAGCACCTTCGATCGCGAGCTTCTCGGCCTCTACCTCGCCGTCCGACACTTCCGTTTCCTGCTGGAGGCCCGCCCGTTCACGGCGTTCGTGGACCACAAGCCGTTGACCTTCGCCATGACCAAAGTTTCTGAGCCGTGGTCGGCCCGTCAGCAGCGCCAGCTTTCCTTCGTCTCCGAGTTCACGACGGACATCCAGCATGTGGCTGGGAAAGACAACCCTGTCGCCGACTGTCTCTCCCAGGCTGTCACCAGCGCCGTACACCTCGGCATCGACTACACCCGCATGGCGGCCGACCAGGCCTCCGACCCGGACATCCAGGCCTACAGGACGGCTGTCACGGGCCTTCAGTTAGCGGACGTCACGTTTGACGATGCTGGCACCACGCTCCTGTGCGACGTCTCCGTTGGGCAGCCACGCCCCGTCGTGCCCGACGGGTGGAGACGGCAGGTTTTCGAAGCCGTCCATAGCCTTTCCCACCCGGGCGGGAAGCCGTTACAGAAGCTGGTGGCGGCTAAGTTCGTCTGGCACGGGCTCAAGAAGGACGTTCGCGACTGGGCCAATACCTGCGTGGTATGTCACCGCTCAAAAGTGCATCGCCATACTAAGGCCCCGTTGGCGCCTTTCGCGGTGCCCGAGAGGTGGTTCGACCATGTTAACGTGGACCTGGTGGGGCCCCTGCCGCCCTCTGGCGGGTTCACCCACCTCCTCACGATGGCCGACAGAACCACCTGATGGCCGGAAGCCATCCCGCTGTCTTCAACGACGTCCGCCGATGTGGCTCGGGCATTCATCAACACTTGGGTCGCCCGGTTCGGTGCCCCATCTGACGTCTCCTCCGACCGGGGGCCCCAGTTCACGTCGGAGCTCTGGAACGCTGTCGCCCAAGGCCTCGGGTTGAGACTCCATCGCACCACCGCATATCACCCTCAGGCTAACGGGCTGTGCGAACGGTTTCATCGCTCCATGAAGGCCGCGCTCTGGGCCAGCCTCCGGGATGACAGTTGGATCGACAGACTCCCGTGGGTCATGCTGGGACTCAGGACCGCCTCCAAGGAGGACCTCCAGTCCTCGTCCGCCGAGCTCATCTACGGGCAGCTGCTGCGTGTTCCCGGGGGTTTCGTCCCCAACGCCACGGACCCTTGGTCTGCAGCCCGTCAGCGGTCCGTCCTCCTGGACAACGCCAAGGTTTTCGCGCCGGTGCCCACGTCGCAGCACGGTCTCCCTCAGTCCCACGTTCTGCCCGACCTTCGTGCGGCGGAGTACGTTTTCGTCCGCCATGACGCCCACCGGGAACCTCTTCACCCACCCTACGACGGACCATTCCGCGTCCTGGAAGCTGGGGACAAGGCCTTCGTGGTGGATGTCGGCGGTAAGCCGGACTGCATTTCCGTGGATTGTCTTAAGCCGGCCCACCTGGATCTGGACCGACCCGTTGGGTTGGCTCAGCCCCCGCGGCGGGGCCGACCTCTGGTTTCTGCACACTCAGTCCACCACCGAGCGCCCGGGGACCCTCCGGCGACCCCCCCGGTCCCCGCCCCGGACTTAAGGAGCCGTTTCGGCTGTGTGATCCGGGCCCCTCAATGACATTGCCAGTTCTAGTGAATTCTGGGGGGACGTATGTGGCGGAGACCACATAGGGACAGTAACACAATTCACTATGTTTAGCCAATGTTGTTATCGCTCCACGTTATGTACGGAACTCGGTTGAGTTATCGGGGCAGGGTCCCTTTAAGAGTTGTCGCTTGTGTGATGACGTCATAGCCCTGCGACGAGGCCGAGTCCCTCAGTCCATGCGGAGAGTTAATAAAGCTAACAAGCGTTTTTCTTTGCTGCTACGAAAGTCTCGCAGTCTGTTGATTTCCAGCGACTCCTACAGTACTATACAGGTTTAGCATAACTTCCCTACTTTTCATTTCTATCCCTCCAGAAATAAACCCTAGTGCTTGGTTTGCTTTTTTTATGGCCTTGCTAACCTGCGTCGCAACTTTTAGTGATGTAAGAACATAAGAACATAAGAACTAGGAGCAGGGATAGGCCACTTGGCCCCTCAAGCCTGCTCCGCCATTGAATAAGATCATAGCTGATCTTGGGCTCAAAGCCACTTCCCTGCCCGCTCCCCATAACCCTTCACACCATTATCTTGCAAAAATCTGTCTATCTCCACCTTAAATGTATTTAATGACCCAGCCTCCACAGCTCTCTGGGGTAGAGAATTCCACAGATTTACGACCCTCTGAGAGAAGAAATTCCTCCTTATCTCAGTTCTAAAAGGGCGACCCTTTATTCTGAAACTCTGCTCCCGTGTTCTAGATTTCCCCATGAGGAGAAACATCCTCTCTGCATCTACCCTGTCGAGCCCCCTCAGTATCTTATATGTTTCAATAAGATCACCTCTCATTCTTCTAAATTTCAATGAGTATAGGCCCAACCTGCTCAACCTTTCCTCATAAGTCAACCCCCTCATCTCAGGAATCAACCGTGTGAATCGTCTCTGAACTGCCTCCAATGCAAGTATATCCTTCTTTAAATAAGGAGACCAAAACTGTACGCAGTACTCAAGGTGTGGTCTCACCAATACCCTGTACAGTTGTAGCAGGACTTCCCTGCTTTTATACTCCAACCCCTTTGAAATAAAGGCCAACATTCCATTTGCCTTTTGATTACTTGCTGTACCTGCATGCTAACTTTTTGTGTTTCATGCACAAGGACCCCCAGGTCCCTCTGAACTGTAGCATTTTGTAATCTCTCTCCATTTAAATAATAATTTGCTTTTTTATTTTTCCTGCCAAACATTCCCACATTATACTCCATCTGCCAAATGTTTGCCCACTCATTTAGCCTGTCTATATCCCTTTGAAGGTTCTTTGAGTCCTCTGCACAACTTGCTTTCCCACCCATCTTTGTATCATCCGCAAACTTGGCTACATTACACTCGGTCCCTTCACACAAGTCATAGAAACATAGAAGATAGGAGCAGGAGTAGGTCATTCGGCCCCTAGAGCCTGTTCCGCCATTTAATGAGATCATGGCTGATCATCCAAATTCAATACCCTGTCCCTGCTTTCTCCCCATATCCCTTGATCCCTTTAGCCTTAAGAAATATATCTAACTCCTTCTTGAATATATTTAATAAGTTGGCCTCAACTGCCTTCTATGGTAGAGAATTCCAGAGGTTCACCACTCTCTGGGTGAAGAAATTCCTCCTTATCTCAGTCCTAAATGGCTTAGCCCTTATCCGTAGACTGTGACCCCTGGTTCTGGACTCCCCCGCCATCGGGAACATCCTGCATCTAGTCTGTCTAGTCCTGTTAGAATTTTATAAGGTTCAATGAGACCCCCTCTCATTCTTCTAAACTCTAGCGAATATAAGCCTAATTGACCCAATCTCTCTTCATACGTCATTCCTGCCATCCCAGGTATCAGTCTGGTGAAACTTCGCTGCACTCCCTCCATGGCAAGAACATCCTTCCTCAGATAAGGCGACCGAAACTGCACACAATACTCAAGGTGTGGTCTCACCAAGGCTCTGTACAACTGCAGCAAGACATCCCTGCTCCTGTACTCGAATCCTCTCGCTATGAAGGCCAACATACCATTTGCCTTCTTAACCGCCTGCTGCACCTGCATGCTTACCTTCAGCGACTAGTGCACAAGGACACCCAGGTCTCGTTGCACTTCCCCTTTTCTCAATCTATTGCCGTTCAGATAATAATCTGTCTTCCTGTTTTTGCCACCAAAGTGGATAACCTGGCATTTATCCACATTATACTGCATCTGCCATGCATCTGTCCAATCACCCAACCTGTCCAAATCATACTGGAGTTTCTCTGCATTCTCCTCACAGCACACACGCCCACCCAGCTTTGTGTCATCTGCAAACTTGGAGATATTACATCTAGTTCCCTCATCTAGATCATTAATATATATTGTGAATAGCTGGGGTCCTAGCACCGATCCCTGCGGTACCCCACTAGTCACTGCCTGCCACTCGGAAAAAGACCAGTTTATTCCAGCTCTTTGCTTCCTGTCTGCCAACCAGTTCTCTATCCAAGTCAGTACCTTGCCCCCAATCCCATGTGCTTTAACTTTACACGCTAATCTCTTATGTAGGACCTTATCGAAAGCCTTCTGAAAGTCCAAATACACCACATCCACTGGTTCTCCCTTATCTATTCTACCAGTTACATCTTCAAAAAATTCCAGTAGATTAGTCAAGCACAATTTACCTTTTGTAAATCCATGTTGACTTTGTCCGATCCTGTCACTGTTTTCCAAGTGCTCTGCTATTACATTTTTTATAATGGACTCTAGCATTTTCCCCACTACCGATGTCAGGCTTACCGGTCTATAATTCCCCATTTTCTCTCTACCACCTTTTTTAAATAGTGGGGTTACATTAGCTACCCTCCAATCCATGGAAACTATTCCAGAGTCTATAGAATTTTGGAAGACGACCAGCAATGCATCTACTATTTCTAGGGCCACTTCCTTAAGTACCCTAGGATGTAGATTATCAGGCCCTGGGGATTTATCGGCCTTCAATCCTATCAATTTCCCTAACACCATTTCCCTACAAATACTGATTTCATTCAGTTCCTCCCTCTCATTAGACCCTATGGGCTAGATTTTCAGTATAGACAGTTTTGGGGCGCTAACCTTAGCGCCCGCCCGAAGTTAGCGCCCGCCCCAAAGTAGCGCCCCGTTTCCGGAAATTCAGTGGCTTCGCCCTAAGAGGTTGGTGGAGCGCTAAAAGAGGCGTTCCACTACTATCTTTAGGCGCTAAGCCGGCGGTGCAGAGCGCAGCGCCCGAGCTCGGGCGCAGCGCACGGCAGACACTCTGGTGCCAGTGAGCTCTTAAAGGGGAAGGGAGGAGGAGGAGGAGGAGGAGGACATAAATACACCGTTCACAACAACACACTGGATCCTTCCGCACAACACATGCAGACTGCCGTGTATAGTGCAGGAGGAGTGCCCTTTAATTTGCGCTCCCCAGGGTGTGTTGCGTTCCATTTTACAAACGCTCTGGACGCCAGCCGCAGAATGGGGCGGTCCGACTGAAGTTTGGATTCGGGGCGGCCAAAGGGCGTTGCACGAGGATGTGACGTCATTTTCTGCGCGCGCATCCGGGCGGCCGCTAAACTTTGCGCCGGCGCTAACGGGCAACTTAATTTGGGGCGGGGCGCAAACTGCGCTGCGCCCGGGCGCTACACAAATAGCGCCCGAAAATCACTTCTCTTAAGGCGCTAACTGCTGGCGCAAGCAACTGCAAATCTAGCCCTATGTTCCCCGACATCTCTGGAAGGTTATTTGTGTCCTCTTTTGTGAAGATAGAACCAAAGTATGTATTTAATTGGTCTGCTATTTCTTTGTTCCCCATTATAAATTCCCCTGATTCTGACTGTAAGGGACCTACGCTTGACTTCACCAATCTTTTTCTCTTCATATATCTATAGAAGCTTTTACAGTCAGTTTTTATGTTCCCTGAAAGCTTACTCTCATATTCTATTTCCCCCCTCTTAATTAATCCCTTTGTCCTCCTTTGTTGAATCCTAAACTGCTCCCAATCCTCAGGTTTGCTGCTTTTTCTGGCCAATTTATATGTCCTCTCCTTGGATCTTATGCTATCCCTAATTTCCCTTGTTAGCCACGGTTGAGTCACCTGTTTTGTTTTATTTTTATGCCAAACTGGGATGAACAAATTCTGTAGTTCATGCGATCTTTAAATCTTTGCCATTGCCTATCTACAGTCAACCCTTTACGTAATATTCCCCAATCCATCCTAGCCAACTCTTGCCTCATACCATTGTAGTTTCCTTTATTTAAATTCAGGACCCTAGTCTCTGAGTCAACTACTTCACTCTCCATCTTAATGAAGAATTCTAGCATATTATGATCGCTCCTCCCCAAGGGGCCTCGCACAACAAGATTGCTAATTAATCCTTTCTCATTACATAATATCCAGTCTAAGATGGCCTGATCTCTAGTTGGTTCCTCGACATATTGGTCCAGAAAACCATCCCTTATACACTCTAGGAATTCCTCCTCCACAGTATTGTTACTAATTTGGTTAGCCCAATCTATATGTAGATTGAAGTCACCCGTGATAACTGCTGTGCCCTTATTGCACGCATCTCTAATTTCCCGTTTAATGCCATCCCCAACCTCAGCATTACTGTTTGGGGGTCTGTATACAACTCCCACTAACGTTTTCTGCCCCTTGGTATTTCTCAGCTCTACCCATACAGATTCCACATCATCAGAGCTAATATCCTTCCTTTCTATTGTGTTAATCTCCTCTTTAACCAGCAATGCTACCCCACCTCCTTTTCCTTTTTGCCCGTCCTTCCTGAATATTGAATACCCTTGGATGTTGAATTCCCAGCCTTGGTCACCCTGGAGCCATGTCTCCGTAATTCCAATTATATCATATCTGTTTACATCTATTTGCACAACTAATTCATCCACCTTATTACGAATGCTCCTCGCATTAAGACACAAAGGCCTAGAATTTCGCTATCGCCGCGCCAGGTGTTTAGCGCCCGAAATTTAGCGCTCGCCCGGATTCCCGTAGCGCCCGCCTGAAATTCAGTTGCAGCGCCCCAAGAGGGAGGTGGGCGCTATTGCAGGGTTTGGCCGCCTCACTTGGGGCGCTGAAAGTCAGTTTCAGGCGTCCAGCTGCCGCTGCGCCACCCGATGCGGTGCGGCAGGCTGGGGTACTGCAGGCCTCCTCCTTCTCTTAAGGAGGAGCTGCCTGCAGCCGTGAGATCGCCGCTGGATTCCCCCGGCAAATGAGCCCGGCACCACGGAGAAGTGCCGGGCTCGCGGGAGTCAGACACCAATGCCGCGGGGGGGGTGGTGTGGGAGTCCGGGGAGGAAGGAGCGGCCAAGCGGCCGCCGGTAAAGCGGACGGCCGCACCTCCACCTTTACGCCCCGGCCTCTCGGAGCTGCAAGGCCCCGTTTTACAAACGCTCCTTGCGCCTGCTACGGGTGAGGCGGCGGCAAGTGAATTTGGGCGTTGGGCCGGCATCGCGTTGAAACCGGGGCGCTGCGCACACCGATGACGTCATCGGTGCCGGCGCAGCGCTACCGGCTAACGCCACCATTTGCGCTACACTGAATTCCAGGCTACCAACAGCGCCGGCGCGAAAGACCTCTTTAGGCGCTAAGTGGGCGCTAACACCACTGAATTTCTAGGCCAAAGCCTTCAGGCTTGTTTTTTTAACACTCTTAGGCCTAGAAATTGGGTTGGTAGCGCCGGCGCTGAGCGCCTAAAGAGACCTAGAATTGGGGCGATGCGCTATGTTGGGGCGGACGCTATGAAGATAGCGCCAACTCAGATATTGACTATACATTTAGCGCCTGCGCTAAGTGTTTGCGCGCGCCCGTGAGCGCAAGCAGCTCTTGACGTCATTTCAGTGTGCAACGCCTTTTAGGAGGGCCTGAGCGCATATTGGGTGGCGCCCGGAGCCTTAGCGCCCGGCGCTATTAGTGACAGTTCGAGGGAGGGCTAACAGGCCCTTCTCGGAGTAGGGGGGCGCTATTTAAAGGGGACAGCTCTACTACAGAATCTTCTGCCACTTGGCCTGCTCATTGCGCTCGCTGCTAGAGAGAGTTGGCGAGCTAATGTGGAGCGGAGTTCTGGGATTTGAGCTTTACAGTACTTGGTACCTTCAACCCTGTCCGAAGCACTTGCACCACTACACCTAAAAGCCTTTTGACCAACTGGCATCGGAATGGGAGCTTGTTTGGAGGGGGACGGACCTCATCTGCACTCTGTGCAGCAGCCATGACGACCTGCCTTGCCCTGCGGGGAGACGGTGGCCGAACTTGCCTATCCCCCCTGCGTTGCTCCATGCCGCTTGGTCCGGCAACTGGTTCATCCTCAGTGCCACCCCCCCTCCCCTCCAGGGGACTACTATCCCCAGTCTGCAGATGTCTCCGCTCCCCGGATTCTGCAACGGCTGGTCCGGATTCCTCCTGGTCCTCGCCTCCGGTGGCACTGGCACTGGCAGCTTCAGCACGTTGAGCCCGAGTTGGTGCTGCTTCATCTGAAAGTGGGAGGTGGAAGAGTGGCTTTAGCAAAAGGACAGGTTTGCTGAAAGGCATGCCAGATTGCGGCAAGGCTCTGACATGGCTGCACACTGAGGATGCATGCTGGCGGGGGGACTAAGTGGAAGGCAACAGGTGGAAAAGGTGAGAGTCTTACTCTCGCTGTCAGTAATGGGGTCGGCAGATGCAGTGGTCACTGGACCAGACAGACGTCCTCCAAGTATCTGGTGCACTCTCTCCTCCAGATCCGTGAGAGTGACCACTTGTGCAGGTCCGCCACCGGTTCGACGCTGCTCCTTTCTAATCTGTGCCATCTTGGACTGCAGGGGAAAGAAGGGGAGGTTCTGTTACATGAGGCCTTGAGACCTCATCGCATGCCCTCCATGGTGCAAGAGCCCTTACATGAGGCCTTGAGACATCTGTCCATGTGTGTGGCCAGAAAGGGCCATGGGTGCATACTGACAGATGGCCATTGGCGCATTATTGCAGCAGGGTGCCCGAAGTCAGCTGCAGATGGAGGGAAGCACAAGTTTGGTAAACTATCACTCACCCTAACGATCCGTGTGAGGTAGTTGAATTTCTTCCTGCACTGAACAGGGGTCCTGGTCGCCATGCTGCTGGAATTCACCCTCACAGCAACCTCCCTCCAAGATCGTCGATAAGCCTTCTGATTTGGCCTTTTGCCATTATCCGGATACAGGACCTCTCGACGGTGTTCAACTGCAGCCACCAAGTGGTCCAGAGCCTCAGTGCTGAAGCGCTCTGCTCTCTGCCTAACCTTCTCCATAATGCACAAGTTTCTAACGCCAGACAAGGGCGAGCGCCAAATCTGAGGCCTACAGGGCGTTGGGTGTTTAAGCTCAGTCTGACTGACCCGCCCCTTTAAGAGCCGGCCGGCGCCTGTAGGTCTCGTGCTTTCCCGTAATTGAGTTCACCTGCGCTGCGCCCGTCCGCGTTGATATTGAGTAGCGCCTGACCTTTTGCGCCTTAAGAGCACCGTGCACCGGCTGATTTAGCGCCTCAATCCCCTTTGGGGGCGATGCAACCCAATATCGTGCCAGGCGGCGATAAGTTTCGTCTGGCTATAAACTTTGCGCATCACCAGTTCTAACGCCTCAAGCGGGGCTATACCCAATTTCTAGGCCTTAGCCCTTTTAGAATTATTATTTACTGTAGCTCTGTTTGATTTACACCCTTGATTTCTCTGCCTTCCACTTTTGCTTTTCTCCTTCCTGTCTTTTGTTTCTATGCTTGCTTCCCTTTCCTCTGTCTCCCTGCACAGGTTCCCAACCCCCTGCCATTTTACTTTAAACCCTCCCCAACTACACTAGCAAACACTCCCCCTAGGACATTGGTCCCGGTCCCACCCAGGTGCAAACCGTCCAGTTTGTACTGTTCCCACCTCCCCTAGAACCGGTTCCAATGTCCCAGTAATTTGAATCCCTCCCCCTTGCACCATTCCTCTAGCCACGTATTCATCTGAAATATCCTTCTATTTCTACTCTGACTAGCACGTGGCACTGGTAGCAATCCTGAGATTACTACCTTTGAGGTCCTATTTTTAAATTTACCTCCTCATAGAGTCATAGAGTTATACAGCACAGAAAGAGGCCCTTTGGCCCATCGTGTCTGCGCCGTCCATCAAGCCCTGTCCAATCTAATCCCATTTTCCAGCATTTGGTCCATAGCCTTGTATGCAATGGCATTTCAAGTGCTCATCCAAATGCTTCTTGAATGTTGTGAGGGTTCCTGCCTCTACCACCCTTTCAGGCAGTGAGTTCCAGACTCCAACCACCCTCTGGGTGAAAAAGTTCCTCCTCAAATCCCCTCTAAACCTCCTGCCCCTTACCTTGAATCTATGCCCCCTTGTTATTGACCCCCCTACTAAGGGGAAAAGTTCCTCTTTATCTACCCTATCTATACCCCTCATCATTTTGTACACCTCAATCAGGTCCCCCCTCAGCCTTCTTTGCTCCAAGGAAAACAACCCCAGCCTGTTTAGTCTTTCTTCATAGCTGAGGCGCTCCATCCCAGGTAACATCCTGGTGAATCTTCTCTGCACCCTCTCCAAAGCAATCACATCCTTCCTATAGTGAGGCGACCAGAACTGCACATAGTACTCCAGCTGTGGCCTTACCAGTGTTTTGTACAGCTCCATCATAACCTCCCTGCTCTTATATTCTATGCCTCGGCTAATGAAGGCAAGTATCCCATATGCCTTTTTAACCACCTTATCTACCTGTTCCGCTGCCTTCAGGGATTTATGTACATGTACACCAAGGTCCCTCTGACCCTCTGTACTTCCTAGGGTCCTACCACTCATTGTGTATTCCCTTGCCTTATTTGTCGGTCCAAAATGCATCACCTCGCACTTTTCAGGGTTAAATTCCATTTGCCACTTTTCCGCCCATCTGACCAACCCGTTTATATCGTCCTGTAGCCTGAGGCTTTCCTCCTCGCAATTTACCACCCCACCAATTTTCGTGTCATCTGCGAACTTACTGATCATACCTTTTACATTCTCATCCAAATCATTTATGCAGATCACAAACAGCAAGGGACCCAGCACCGATCCCTGAGGTACCCCACTGGACACAGGCTTCCAGTCACAAAAGCAACCTTCGACCATCACCCTCTGTCTCCTGCCACTCAGCCAATTTAGGATCCAACGTGCCAAGGCACCCTGGAACCCATGGGCTCTTACCTTCTTGACCAGTCTCCTATGCGGGACTTTGTCAAAAGCCTTACTGAAGTCCATGTATACCACATCCACAGCATTTCCCTCATCCACACACCTAGTCACCCCCTCGAAAAATTCAATCAGATTGGTCAGACATGATTTACCCTTGACAAAGCCATGCTGACTATCCCCGATTAATCCTTGCCTCTCCAAGTGGAGACTAATTTTGTCCCTCAGAATTTTTTCCAATAATTTCCCTACCACAGATGTTAGGCTCACTGGCCTACAATTCCCTGGTTTATCCCTGCTACCCTTCTTGAATAATGGTACTACGTTAGCTGTTCTCCAGTCCTCTGGTACATCCCCTGTGGCCAGAGAGGTTCTGAAAATTTGTGTCAGAGCCCCTGCAATCTCCTCCTTTGCCTCACACAGCAGCCTGGGATACATCTCGTCCGGGCCTGGGGATTTATCCACTTTTTGGCCTGCTAAAACCGCTAGTACCTCCTCCCTCTCGATGCTAATATGTTCAAGTATATCACAGTCCCCTTGCCCGATTTCTATGTCTGCATCGTCTTTCTCCATAGTGAACACAGATGCAAAAAATTCATTTAAAACCCCGCCTACATCATCTAGCTCTACACACAGATTGCCACTTTGGTCCATAATGGGCCCTACCCTTTCCCTGGTTATCCTCTTGCCCTTAATATACTTATAAAACATCTTAGGATTTTCCTTTATTTTGCTCGCCAGTGTTATTTCATGGCCCCTCCTCGCTCTCCTAATTTCTTTTTTAAGTATGCCCCTGCACTTTTTATACTCCTCTAGGGCTTCCTCCATCTTTAGTCTTTTGTAACTGCCAAAAGCCCCCCTTTTTTTCCTAATGCATTTTTGTATATCCCTTGTCATCCAAGGTTCCCTTTGCTTGTTGGTCCCCCCCTTGACCTTTACGGGAACATGTTGGCGTTGTACTCTCTCTATTTCCCTTCTGAAAGTCTCCCACTGCTTTGATGTGGATTTTCCTATAAGTAGCTGCTCCCAGTCCACTTTGGCCAGATCCTGCCTTATCATATTAAAATCGGCCTTCCCCCAATTTAGAACCCTTATTTCCGGGCCGTCTTTGTCTTTTTCCATGACCACCTTAAATCTCACCGAATTATGGTCACTGTCGCCAAAATGCTCTCCTACTGACACTTCCACCACTTGCCCGGCTACATTCCCTAGAATTAGGTCCAGTACCGCCCCCTCTCTTGTAGGACTTTCTACATGTTGGTTCAAAAAGCTCTCCTGGATGCACTTTAAGAATTCTGCACCCTCTAAGCCTTTCACACTCTGACTATCCCAATTTATATTGGGGAAGTTGAAATCTCCCACTATTATTACCCTATTATTTTTGCACTTCTCTGAGATTTGCCTACATATCTGTTCCTCTATCTCCCCCTGACTGTTTGGGGGCCTATAGTACACTCCCAGCAAAGTGCTTGCCCCCTTTTTGTTTTTAAGTTCTACCCATATGGCCTCATTAGAGGAACCCGCTAATATATCATCCCTCCTTACAGCAGTAATTGACTCCTTAATTAATATTGCAACACCCCCTCCCCTTTTACACCCCCCTCTGTCTCGCCTGAAGATTCTATACCCCGGAATATTGAGCTGCCAGTCCTGACCCTCCCTCAACCATGTCTCCGTGATAGCAACAATATCGTACTCCCATGTGTTCAACAACAACTTCAGTTCATCCGCCTTATTTGCAAGACTCCTTGCATTAAAATAAATGCCTTCCAGCCTTGCCATATTCCCTTTTGCCTTCACATATTTGCTCTGCCTTCCCAGCTGACTTGTTTTTTCCTCTGTATTTGGCTGTACAATCACCCCCTACTATAGCTCCACTCTGTATCCCATCCCCCTGCCAAGTTAGTTTAAACCCCCCCCAACAGTGCTAGCAAACCTCCCCGCAAGGATATTGGTCCCCCTCTGGTTCAGGTGTAAACCGTCCGACTTGTACAAGTCCCACCTTTCCCAGAAGCAGACTCAGTGATCCAGGAAACTAAAGCCCTCCCTCGTGCACCATCCCTTTAGCCACGCATTCATCTGTTCTATCTTCCTATTCCTATACTCACTAGCACGTGGCACCGGGAGTAATCCAGAGATTACAACCTTTGAGGTCCTGCTCTTTAATCTTCTACCTAGCTCCCTAAATTCTTGCTGCAGGACCTCATCCCTCTTTTTACCTATGTCGTTGGTACCAATGTGGACCATGACCTCTGGCTGTTCGCCCTCCCCCTCCAGAATGCCCTGCAGCCGCTCAGTGACATCCTTGACCCTGGCACCAGGGAGGCAACAAACCATCCTGGATTCACGTCTATGGCCACAGAAACGCCTATCTGTTCCCCTTACTATAGAATCCCCTACCACTATTGCTCTCCCACTCTTTTTCCTCCCTTCCTGGGCAGCAGGAGCACCCCCAGTGCCAGGAAGTTGGCTGCTGCTGCCTTCCCCTGATAAGTCATCCCCCCCAACAGTATCCAAAGCGGTATACCTGGTTGAAAGGGGGATGGCCACAGGGGTCCCCTGCACTACCTGCCTGCTTCTATTGTTCCGCCTGGTGGTCACCCATTTCCCTTCTGCCTGTGCAGCCCTACCCTGCGGTGTGACCAACTCACTGTACGAGTAATTCGCGACCCTCTCAGCATCGTGAATGCTCCACAACCCATCCACCCGCAGCTCCAGTGCCCCAAGACGGCCCGTTAGTAGCTGCAGCTGGATGCATTTCTGGCACACGTGTTGGTCAGGGACACTGGCAGCATCCCTGAATTCGAACATAGAGCAAGAGGAGCATATCACGGGGCTGGGCTCTCCTGGCATGACCTACCCCTTTAATCAATTTAAATTAAATGAATTCAATACCACCAGTAAAGTAAGCCTTACCTGGTCTCTGGTGCCCTTTGTAGGCCCGCTCTACCGCTGAAGCACCCGCCGAAGCTCTGAGGCCTTGCCTCACCTGACTCCCTGACTCACCCAACACTCAGCACTCTGTTGAAAACCGCAGTCAGTGCAAAATCATACTTCAAAGCCTGTTTTTATAGGCCCTGAAACAAAGACTTGCTGAGCCCAGCTACAGGAGAACCAGGTTAACCAGATTACTCCAGTTTCCCTTGTTAACTGCCTTCAGCTGCTCTGAGTTGTAGGACTTGTTTATCCCTTTTTAACCCTGCTTAAAGCTGGGAAATTTAGATTTTAAACAGTAAACAGTACACAATAAATGTGAAACAAACAAAAGTTTGATTTCAGCAACCAGTTAAAACTCCCTGACTCACCCAACTCTCAGCACTCTGTTGAAAACTGCACTCAGTGCAAAATCGCACTTCAAAGCCTATATTCAGCTTTTAGGACCTCATCCCGTTTTTTACCTATATCGTTGGTACCTATATGCACCACGACATCTGGTTGTTCACCCTTCCCCTACAGAATGCCCTGCAGCCGCCCCGAGACACCCTTGACCCTTGCACCAGGGAGGCAGCATACCATCCTGGAGTCTCGTTTGCGGCCGCAAAAACGCCTATTCCCCTTACAATAGAATCCCCTATTACTATAGCTCTCGCACTCTTTTTCCTCCCGTCCTGTGCAGCAGAACCACCCATGGTGCCAGGAAGTTGGCTGCTGCTGCCTTCCCCCGATAAGCCATCTCCCGCCACAATATCCAAAGTGGTATATCTGATTGAGAGGGGGATGGCCACAGGGGACCCCTGCACTACCTGCCTGCGCCTACTACTCTGCCTGGTGGTCACCCATTCCCTTCCTGCCTGTGCAGCCTTTACCTGTGGTGTGACCAACGTGCTATCCATGATGTCCTCAGCATCGCGAATGCTCCAGAATGTATCTATTCGCAGCTCCAGCACCGTCAGTCTGTCTGACTGTCTGTCAGTAGCTGCAGCTGGACACACTTCCCGTACACCTGGTCGTCAGGGACACAGGATTTCCCACATAGCGCAGGAGAAGCATGCCACGGGGCCGAGCTGTCCTGCCATGACTTACCCTTTAATTAATTTAAATTAAATTAAATCAAATCAATACCACTAATTACACTACAATTAAATGATATACTCAAGGGCCCTTGCTTACTAGCACTCCCTGATACACAACAGAGACCTTAGGAACTATAACCACAAAAATTAAGACTTTCTAAATTTTATAAACTATTAATCTTAACTGTCAAACTGTAGAGTAGTATAAATACTCACCTGGCCGTACTCACCCAATCAGCTGCTTCCTCTTGCCCGCGTCACCTTTTGAATTGTGACGTGGCTCCGGAACGCCACCGCCGGTCTGTGAGATTGGTAAGCCTCTAAAAAAAAGCCCGTGAAAGTGAGTTTAAGTACTCACTGTACCGCCGCTCTCTGCTCCTCCCGTCACTGGCCTCTGAAAAAAAGCCCGCGAAAGTGAGTTTAAATACTCACTGTACCGCCGCTCTCTGCTCCTCCCGACACCGGCCTTGTTGTGTCTGTGTATAATAAGACACAGACTGCAGGAGAACGGTACAACAGGTGTTTGCTCAACGTGGCTCACACTGGAACTGATCTGTACAGATTACTACTCAGTGCTATAGACAGGTGTGGTCACTGCCGGTACTGCAGTATACATGAGCTGTAAAAGATAGTTCCCTCCTTAAAGGTATATGCATTACAATTCCCTTTTAGATTAACAGTACCATAACACTCACTTAACAATTAAATATCAAACTAATTACAATTAACACTTTTAACATGCAACATTAGCTGAAAATAGTCTATTTATATATTCAGTCTTTGGGGAGGCTTCCTGATCCTTTCTGCATAGCGCCTTTCCCGAGTGTCTTGCTCTTGGTGCGGAGGCGATTCTGGCCCCCTGTCGTCGGTTGGTTCATCAGCTTCCGATGCTACTGTTTCTGGGGTAGATGCGACCTGTACGTCGGGTTCATCACCAGGTACGTATGGGCGAGGCATGGGGTTGACTTGTTCCTGTGACTCTAGGATCTGGTCAGCATGGCGTCTCACAATGCTCTCCCCAACATCCACTGTGTACATTAGTGGGCCCTGCCGTGTGCATATTGTTCCTGGCTGCCATTTTTCTGTTCGGTAGTCGCGGGCCAAGACTGGTTGCCCTACACTGAAGCTCCTTGTTGGCTTCTCATGGATGTGCTGGAATTGCTTACTCTCAACATCTGTTCGTACGTTTGGTCTGAGCAAATCCAGGCGAGATCTTAACCTTCGGTTAAAGAATATCATGGCTGGGCCTGGTTGGTGACTGCATGTGTCGCATTCCGGTAGGCGAACAGGAAATTGTCCACCTTGTGCTGCAGCGGAATGTTGTCATTGTACATAGCCTTTATTGCCTTCTTAAAGGTTTGTACGAACCTCTCAGCCAATCCATTTGTGGCTGGATGATACGGGGCGGATGTGTAATGCCTTACCCCATTCTTTTTCAAGAACCTCCGGAACTCTTCGGACACAAACTGTGGTCCGTTGTCGGAGCAAATCTGTTCTGGCAAGCCATTCCTGGCAAAAATGGTCCGTAGGACTGCAATAGTTTTCTCCGTGGTGGTGGAGGACATTTTGATGACCTCAGGCCATTTCAAGTGCGCATCCACGGCTATTAAAAACATTGAGTCCATGAATGGACCAGCAAAATCAATATGCATCCATTGCCATGGAGATGAGGGCCACTCCCATGGGTGTAGAGGGGCCTGTGGTGGTGCATTTTGGACTTTCTGGCATCCTGAGCAGCTCTTGGTCAGGTCCTCGATTTGTTTATCGATTCCCGGCCACCACACATAAGCCCTGGCTAGGCTTTTCATTTTTACCCCTCCCAGATGACCCTCATGAAGCTCATTGAGCACTCTATCCCTTAACTTGGGTGGAATTACCACTCGGGATCCACACATCAAGGTCCCCCGGCACACTGACAGCTGTTCTCTCCTTGTCGAGAATGCTGGCAACAGTGAGTCGCCATGTGCTGGCCATCCCTTCACCGTCAAATCATATACCCGAGACAGTGTCGGGTCATTTCGGGTTTCCTTTTCGATACAAGCGTTAGTTACCATTAGGTATTCAACTATAGTCGAATGGAATATTTCGACAGGATCCACTGCTGGTGCTTCCTCCACAGTAGGCAGTGGCAGGCGTGATAGCCCATCAGCATTTCCGTGCTGTTTCGTGCCCTTATATTCAATCTCATAGTGGTGCGCCCCTAGGAAAAGTGACCATCTTTGTAGTCGTTGTGCAGTCATCACCGGAACGCCCTTCTTCGGATTAAAAATGGAGACAAGAGGCTGGTGATCAGTCAGCAAGGTGAATTTCTGCCCGTGCAGATAGTGATTGAACTTTTTCACTCCCCACACTAGGCTGAGGGCCTCCCTGTTAATCTGGGCGTAGTTACGCTCGGCTGAGGTTAGTGATCGTGACGCAAAGGCTATTGGCCTCTCTGAGCCGTCCGAGAATTTGTGCGACAGCACCGCTCCAATGCCGTAGGGTGATGCATCACATGCCAACCGAATTGGTAATGCTGGGTTGTAATGGGCCAATACCTCTTTCGATGTGATTAGTGTTTTGCTCTTCTGGAAAGCTCGTCTACATTCGCCACTCCACTTCCATGGCACCCCAGTTTGCAGTAGGGTGTTCAGTGGGTGTAGTATTGTAGACAAATTTGGCAAGAACTTATGATAGTAGTTTACCAGCCCGAGGAACGACCTCAGTTGTGACACATTTTCTGGTGCTGGAGCCTTGACTACTGCCTCAATCTTCTCTGGGGACTTATGTAACCCCTCTTATATCGATAACGTGGCCACAATACGAGATCTGTTTTCTAAAAAACTCGCATTTGGGGCGGTTAGCTCGGAACCCATATTCCTGCAATCTAGTGAGCACCTGCTCCAGGTTGGCAAGGTGATCACTGTCATTTTCGCCCGTGACCAGGATGTCGTCCAAATAACACTGGGTCCCTGGGATCCCTTGCAGGACTTGTTCCATTGCCCTCTGCCAAATAGCCGGAGCTGATGCTACCCCAAATACCAGCCGGTTGTATTGGTAGAGACCTTTATGGGTGTTGATTGTGAGGTATTTTTTTGATGCTTCTTCTACCTCCATTTGCAGATACGCCTGGGCCAGATCAATCTTAGTGAAGCGTTTCCCTCCAGATAGCGAGGCGAAAATATCTTCAAATCAAATCAAATCAACTTTTATTGTCATTGTTAGTGCACAAGTGCAGTACAACGAAATGTAGGCTTGCGGCTCCCGAGAGTGTACATTTAGATTAAGACATTTAAACATTCAACATACATTTGGCTTGTAATACATTAACATAAACATAATGATAATAAAGTGCATTGGCAGATGTGCAGGCTTTAGAGTTTATTTGTGGAGTTCAGTAGGATGACAGCCCTGGGAAAGAAACTGTTCCAAAATCTGGTCGTACGGGTGCGAATGCACCTGTAGCGTCTCCCAGATGGCAGGAGGGCGAACAGACTGTGGCTGGGGTGGGTAGGGTCTTTGATGATGGACCGTGATCTCCGTAAACAGCGTTTCTGGTATATGTGCTCTATGGTCGGTAGCCGGGTGCCGGTAATGCGTTGGGCAGTTTTGACTACCCACTGCAGGGCTTTCCGGTCATAGTAGCTACAGCTGCCATACCATACTGTGATACAGTTTGTCAGGCTGCTCTCTATTGTGCAGCGGTAAAAGTTAGAGAAGATCAGGGGTGACAGGTTACACCCCTTCAGCCTCCTTAGGAAATATAGGCGCTGCTGGGCCTTCTTCACCAGAGAGGAGGTATTGAGGGACCAGGAGAGGTCTTCCGTGATGTGGACTCCGAGGAACTTAAAGCTGTCCACCCTTTCCACCACAGCCCCATTGATGTGGATGGGGGTGTGACTTCCGCCTTTAGACTTCCTGAAGTCCATAATGATTTCTTTGGTTTTCTTGATGTTAAGGGCCAGGTTGTTATCGGCGCACCACTTCACGAGATGCTGGACCTCCTCCCTGTAGGCTGACTCATCGTTGTTGGTGATCTGGCCTACTACCGTGGTATCATCCGCAAACTTGATGATGGTGTTGGAACCATGAACAGCCACACAGTCGTGGGTGAAGAGGGAGTAGAGGAGGGGGCTCAGCACACATCCTTGTGGGGCCCCCGTGTTCAGGGTCAGGGTGGGGGGAGGTGTGGTTACCTAATTTGACAGACTGGGGTCTGTTTGTTAGGAAGTCCAGGGTCCAGTTGCAGAGGGAAGCGTTCAGGCCAAGAGTTTGGAGTTTGGTGGCCAGCTTGTTGGGGACGATAGTGTTGAATGCTGAGCTGTAGTCTATGAACAGCATTCTGATGTAGGTCTCCTTACCATCTAAGTGATTCAGTGCCGAGTGTAGAGCAGTTGTGATTGCATCCTCCGTTGATCTGTTTGCACGATAGGCAAACTGGTGTTGGTCAAGAGAGGCGGGAACACTGGCTTTGATGTGAGCCAGGACCAGTCTCTCGAAACACTTCATTATGATGGGTGTGAGTGCGACAGGTCGATAGTCGTTCAGGCACGTCACAGCCGTTTGTTTTGGCACAGGAATAATGGTAGCGGTCTTGAAGCATGTAGGGACTACTGCCTGGGCCAATGACAGATTGGTGGGCGGTGAAGACATCAGCCAGCTGATCAGCACAATCCGCGGAAGTGGATATTGTACGGTGTGAAGGACCGGGTTCACTGTTACCTTAAAGTCCCCACAGATGCGAACCTTCCTTGGTTCTCCAGGCGTACTGCTCAACGACTTTTTCATCACAGGGACGATGGGTGTAGCCCACTTGCTCCAGTCTACCTTGGACAGTACACCTGAACGTTCCAGACTCTCCAGCTCTGCTTCGACGGCTGGGCGGATCGCATAAGGTACCGGTCTGGCCTTAAAAAATTTTGGGCTTGCATTTTCTTCAATTTTAATCGTCGCTGTCATGCCTTTTAGTGTTCCGAGTCCTTGCTGGAACACTTCTTTCGCGTCAGTTAGGATCTTTGACAGTCGCCCAGGTGTGACGTCGTCATCCTTTTTGTCAGCCACAGTAAGTGCCTGTATGGAATGCCAATCCAGTTGTATTTTCCGGATCCATTCACGTCCCAGTAATGGTGGTCCTCCATCTTGCAATACATACAGGTCTAGTTTTGGTGTTTCCTTACCGTTATATATAACGGTCACCCTTATTTTTCCTTTGGGGTAGACTTTTTGCCCCGTGTACGTCTTCAAAATAATTTTTGTGTCTCTCAAGGGTATGTGTGAGAATAGCCGCTCGTAGTCCCGTCGGTTTATGACTGTTAGGGCTGATCTTGTGTCCAATTCCATCTTTACCTGGACTCCTGCTATCTTGAGAGTGACCCAAATGGTTCGGTGATCCTCCGTTGTGATCACATTATGTAGTTTCAGACAACTCAGTTACCTGTTTTCGGAGTCGTTATCACTCTTTTGTTCGTCTGAACTATTCTCCGTCATCTTATGTACCTTCTTGTACTTTTGTTTGGTAGGTTTCTTATTGCTGGTTTTCTTTCCCGGCCTGCAGACTCGTGCTATGTGTCCTACTTTTCCACACTGTCTGCACACTTTGTCTTTGAACCAGCAATCATTCTGGTCGTGTGTTGTTCTGCCGCAGCGATAGCACTTCTCTGTTCCATATGACATTTCGTTTGTGCCATATTCTTGCGGTCTCTGTTGTATCTCTGCAGCGCCCCGTGCTGCTGCTTCATATGATACCGCAATGCTGAAAGCCTTTTCCAGCATAAGGTCCTTTTCAGATAAAACCCGTTTCTGGGTTCCTTCACTTTGAAGCCCACACACAAACTTGTCCCTTAAGGTATCTGCCAGTCCCGCTCCAAACTGGCAGTGTTTCGATAGTTTGCGCAGTTCTGTTAAATAATCAGCATTGCTTTCATCCTTATGCTGGTTCCGTTTGTGAAACTTGAATCTTTCTGCTATCAGCAGCGGTGTGGGGTTTAAATGTTCCTGTAGTATCGTTACTATGTCTTCAAAACTCTTTTCCATTGGCTTCGTTGGGGTTACTAGTTTCGTAATAAACCATACGTCTTTGCACCCATTAAATTTAACAATACTGACGCTTTCTTGTCCTCTGACACCTCATTTGCCTTGCAGTATACCTCTATTCGTTCGACATATGTAGTCCAATCTTCGACTTCATTGTCAAATGCGGTGATACTGCCACTGTTCGGCATTTTGGGTGTGGTTTAAAATGGCGCCTCCCAATGGCGTAAAATGGCGTCTCCCGCGCTTTCCTTCCTCCCCCGCTGCTGCCAACACCGCTCCTGGCGGTTCTCGTGGCAATGGCAGCGCCCTGTAGGTTTCGCGTGCTTCTCCTGCGCTGCTGCCAACGCCGCTCTCGGCGGTCCTCGTGGCAATGGCGGCGCCTCGCGGGTTTCTGCGTGTCTCTCTCTCCCTCTCTTCGACGCTGCTCGGCCCCTGAACACCGGCTGCGCCCTGTGCGCTCTGCCCTCTCTCTCTCTCCCCCATCGACGCTGCTCGGCCCTTTGCTGTGCCGCTCGGTTGGGCTCTAGCCCGCCGCTGTCCGGGAAGGGTCTGCGCACTACCTGTTGCCAGCCCGTTTCGCTGGACCACTTCGACTGGAAAGCCAAGCCTGGCTCTGGACAGCCTCCCCCGCAATTCTTGAGTCTCTGCTGGATGACTGGGCGGTTGCCCGTGGTCAACGCCCGAGTCTCTGGCCTTGACCTCCAATCCACTGATCTCCAGGAACGAATCCCCAGGAGGTGATGCAGAGTTGCAAGTAGGTTCGAACTTGCCTTGTCGCCAATGTTGTGTCCGTGTATAATAAGACACAGACTGCAGGAGAACGGTACAACAGGTGTTTACTCAACGTGGCTCACACTGGAACTGATCTGTACAGATTACTACTCAGTGCTATATACAGGTGTGGTCACTGCCGGTACTGCAGTATACATGAGCTGTAAAAGATAGTTCCCCCCTTAAAGGTATATACATTACAGGCCTCAGTAAAAAAAACCCGCGAAAGTGAGTTTAAATACTCACTGTACCGCCGCTCTCTGCTCCTCCCGACACCGGCCTCAGTAAAAAAAAACGCGAATGTGAGTTTAAATACTCACTGTACCGCCGCTCTCTGCTCCTCCTGACACCGGCCTCAGTAAAAAAAAAACGCGAAAGTGAGTTTAAATACTCACTGTACCGCCGCTCTCTGCTCCTCCTGACACCGGCCTCAGTAAAAAAAAACGCGAAAGTGAGTTTAAATACTCACTGTACCGCCGCTCTCTGCTCCTCCCGACACCGGCCTCAGTAAAAAAAAACGCGAAAGTGAGTTTAAATACTCACTGTACCGCCGCTCTCTGCTCCTCCCGACACCGGCCTCAGTAAAAAAGCCCGCGAAAGTGAGTTTAAATACTCACTGTACCGCCGCTCTCTGCTCCTCCTGACACCGGCCTCAGTAAAAAAACCTGCGAAAGTGAGTTTAAGTACTCACTGTACCACTGCTCTCTGCTCCTCCCGACACTGATTATAGATTGTAAATAGTTGAGGCCCCAGCATCGATCCCTGTGGCACCCCACTAGTTACCATTTGCCAACCGGAAAATGATCCATTTATCCTGACTCTCTGCTTTCTGTTAGTTAGCCAATTCTCTATCCATGCTAATATATTGCCCCCAATTCTGTGAGCTCTTACCTTATGCAGTAACCTTTTATGTGGCACCTTATCGATTTGTGTATTTGTACTCTGAGATCCCTTTGTTCTTCTACCCCACCTAGACTCGCACCCTCAAAGTGATAAGTGACCTCCCTATTCTTCCTACCAAAATGTAATACCTCACATTTATCTATGTTGAACTTGATTTGTCAATTATATGCCCATTCTGCAAGTTTATTAATGTCCTCCTGTAATTTGTTGCAGCCCTCCTCGGTATTGACTATCCACCCCCCCCCCTCAATTTGGTGTCATTCACAAATTTAGAAATTGTGTTTTTGATTCCTAAGCCTAAATCGTTAATGTAAATTGTGAACAGCAGTGGTCCCAGCACTGATCCTTGTGGAACACCATTACCCACCTTCTGCCACTGTGAATAGCTACCCTTTACTCCTACTCTCTGCTTTAAGATGATAATTGAGAAAGGCATAAGTATGACGAAACCAGGTTAATAGATTGGAGAAAAGCTGATTTTGAGGGGCTGAGAATAGAACTTGGGGAAAAATAATGGCCAACAATATTGGCAAACAACGATGTAGAACAGCAGTGGGAAACATTTAGGGGGCGAATTCGGTATCGTCCCGTTTCGGGCGCAATTATTGGCCAGGTGCAAAGTTTAGCGCCTGGCACTAATTATTGCCTCCGACTGCAAACTTGGCTTCGATCGCCCCTGGAGGTGATTGGAGCACTAAATCAGGCACTACACACCTCTCTTAAGGCAATAATGCTGAGGAACTAGGCGCTAACTCAGAGCTCTGTCGAAGCTCAGGTGATGTCAGTCAGCAATGGAACACAGACACACTGGTGCCGGCCAGTTCTTAAAGGGGAGGGTCGATCTTGCTCTCCATCCACACCCTGCTCATTGCAGCCTTGAATCTCGGCCTGGAGAGACCTGTACATTGTAGTGTATGTACTTTGCAGAAGGAACTATATTCTGCAGTCCCTGTATACTGCAGTACCAGTAGTGACCACCCCTGTATATAAGCTTGTGTAGTAACTTTTGCATAGTAGTTCCAGGTTGCCTCCACTCAGTAAAGACCTGTTATAACCAACTCCTGCAGTCCGTGTCTCAATTATACACGGACATAATACTGGCGACGAGTAGATCCGAACTTACCTACAGTCTGCACCACCTCATGGGGATCCATCCCTGAAGCGAAGTTATCAGAGGTCAAGGCCAGAAGGAAGAAAGAAAAAAAAAATCAAACGAACAGAAGAAACGGGCGTCGACCGTGGGCATCCGCCTCTGATTCATCGGAGTTGAAGACTTGCAGGAGAGGCTGTCGAGAGCGGGGCTTGGTTATCCTGTCGATGGTGTTTCAGCTAATCTGGCTGGTGGCAGGTAGTACACTGATCCTTCCTGGGCTGCGGCGGTCTAGAGCTCGATCGGGTGGCTTTTCAACGGGGCTGAGCAGCGTTGTCGGGAAGAGCAGAGAGAGAGAGGGTGGAGCACACAGGGCGCGGCCGGTGCTATGAAGCCGGGCAGCGTACAGAACCGAGAAGAGGGAGGCAAGTGTCCCACAGGGTTGCTCCGATGACGGGGAAATAATAAAAATTAGAAGCGCAGAAAGCTGCGAGGAGCTGCAGTTTGCCACGGGAACCGCGGAGAGCGGCGTTAGCAGCAGCGCGGGGGGAAGTGCGCGAAGACCATAGGGCGTCGCCATCAAGGCATAAAACGCCAGCAACAGCGCTAGCAGCAGCGGAGAAGACAGAAAGCGCGGGAGGCGCCATCTTAATCCAGCGGGGAAGAAGGCAAAGCGCGGGAGGCGCCATTTTGATAAACTGGGGAAGAAGGCAAAGCGCGGGAGGCGCCATCTTAGATTTCCAAGATGCCGAAGACTGGCAATATCACTGCTTTCGATAATGCAATAGAAGACTGGACCACGTATGTGGAAAGAGTCGAGGTATATTGCGAGGCAAACGAAGTAGCCGATGAGAAAAAGGCATCGGTACTACTAAACTTAATGGGCGCAAGAACGTACGGCCGATTGCGGAACCTGATCACTCCAGCCAAACCGAAGGCGAAGAGTTTTAACGAAATTGTTGATATCCTACAGGAACACCTAAATCCTACACCGCTGCTGATAGCAGAAAGATTTAAATTCCACAGGAGAAATCAGCATAAAGATGAGAGCAATGCTGATTACCTTACGGAACTACGCAAGCTATCAAAGCACTGCCAGTTCGAAGCAGGACTGGCAGATACCCTACAGGACAAATTTGTCTGTGGACTCCTGAGTGAAGGAACCCAGAAGAGGTTACTCTCAGAGAAAGAGCTGACGCTAGATAAGGCTTTCAGCGTGGCAGTATCGTACGAAGCAGCAGCAAGGGGAGCTGCGGAAATACAGCAAAAGCCACAGGAATACGGCACCCACGAAATGACACGGGGATTTGAAAAATGTTATCGCTGCGGCAGAACAACCCATGACCAGAAGGACTGCTGGTCCAAGGACAAAATATGCAGGCAATGCGGAAAGATGGGACACATTGCACGAGTTTGCAGGTCTGGGAAGAAGACTAATGACAACAAAAAGGCTACTAAGGGACAGTACAGGAAAGTACAAAAGATGACGGACAGTAGTTCCGAAGACCAGATGAGCGATAGTGAATCCGGGAACAAGAGACTAAGCTGTCTCAAACTTCACAACGTAATCGCAAAAGAGGATCACCGAACCATTTGGGTCACCCTCACGATAGCAGGGTCCCAAGTCAAAATGGAATTGGATACAGGATCAGCTCTGACCGTCATGAATCGACGAGACTATGAGCGGCTATTCTCACACATACCCTTGAAAGAGACATCCATTGTCTTGAAGACGTATACGGGGCAAAAAGTATACCCCAGAGGAAAAATAAGGGTGCCTGTCAAATACAACGGCAAGGAAATACAGAAATTGTATCTGTACATACTGCAAGATGGTGGACCACCGTTATTGGGATGTGAATGGATCAGAAAGATAAGTTTAGACTGGTACTCCATTCAGGCACTGACGGTGGCTGGTAAAAAGGATGACGACGTCACTCCTGGACGATTGTCAACAATCTTAGCTAACGCCAAAGAGGTATTTCAACAAGAACTGGGAACTCTTAAAGGCGTAACCGCCTCGATAAAAATAGAAGAGAATGCAATTCCCAAGTTTTTCAAAGCAAGACCGGTACCATATGCAATTCGCCCAGCCATCGAGGCAGAGCTGGAGAATCTGGAGAAGGCAGGCGTGTTATCTAAGGTAGACTGGAGCGAGTGGGCGACACCCATCGTTCCTGTCATGAAGAAAACGTTAAACAATAAGTCTGAGTAGCCAAGGAAGGTTCGCATCTGTGGGGACTTCAAGGTGACGATGAACCCAGTCCTTCACACAGTACAATATCCTCTTCCGAGGATAGAAGATATTTTCGCCTCACTATCTGGAGGGAAGCGTTTTACAAAAATTGACCTAGCACAAGCATATTTGCAGATGGAGGTTGAAGAATCCTCTAGGAAGTATCTCACGATAAACACTCACAAAGGTCTTTACCAGTATAATCGACTGGTATTCGGAGTAGCATCAGCTCCGGCGATATGGCAAAGAGTGATGGAACAAGTCCTGCAAGGGATTCCGGGGACTCAGTGTTACTTGGACGACATCCTAGTGACAGGTGAAGATGACAGTGAACACCTTGCCAACCTAGAGCAGGTGCTCACTAGACTAAGAGAACATGGGCTACGAGCCAATTGCCCCAAGTGCGAGTTTTTTAAGAAACAGATATCGTATTGTGGCCACGTGATTGATGAAGAGGGGTTACACAAGTCCCCTGACAAAATTGAAGCGGTAGTTAAGGCTCCAGCGCCTGAAAATGTGTCGCAACTGAGGTCATTCCTCGGATTGGTGAATTACTAACATAAGTTTTTGCTGAATTTGTCCACAATTCTGCACCCACTGAACGCCCTACTACAAACTGGAGTAGCATGGAAATGGAGCGATGAATGCAAGCGGGCCTTTCAGAAGAGTAAGGACCTAATCACTTCAAGAGAAGTACTGGCTCACTACAACCCATCACTACCGATCAGACTGGCGTGTGATGCGTCTCCGTACGGCATTGGAGCGGTACTGTCACATAAATTCCTTGATGGTTCAGAGAGGCCGATAGCTTCTGCGTCACGCTCATTAACTTCAGCCGAGCGTAACTACGCCCAGATTGACAGAGAGGCCCTCAGCCTGGTGTGGGGGGTGAAGAAGTTCAATCACTACCTGCACGGTCAGAAATTTACTCTACTAACTGATCATCAACCTCTTGTCTCCATTTTCAACCCTCAGAAGGGCGTACCGATAATGACAGCACAACGACTACAGAGGTGGTCCCTTTTCTTAGGGGCACACCAATATGACATCGAGTACAAAGGAACTAAACAGCATGGGAATGCTGATGGATTGTCGCGCCTACCGTTGCCGACGGTGGAAGAAGCACCTGCAGTGGATCCAGTGGAGATATTCCACTCGACCATAGTCGAATGTCTCCCTGTGATGAATGCAAACATAGAAAAGGAAACACGAAATGACCCGACACTCTCCTGGGTCTATGATTTAACGGTGAAGGGATGGCCAGCACATGGCGAACCACTGCTGCCAGCATTCTCGCCGAGAAGAGAACAGCTGTCAGTGTGCAGAGGAACCTTGATGTGTGGATCCAGAGTAGTAATTCCACCCAAATTGAAGGATAGAGTGCTCAATGAGCTTCATGAGGGTCATCTGGGAGGGGTAAAAATGAAGAACTTAGCCAGAGCGTTTGTGTGGTGGCTGGGAATCGATAGAGAAATCGAAGAGATGACCAAGAGCTGTACGGGATGCCAGAAGGTCCAAAACGCCCCACCACAAGCCCCTCTACGTCCATGGGAGTGGCCCTCATCTCCATGGCAAAGGGTGCACATTGATTTTGCTGGTCCATTTATGGACTCGATGTTTTTAATTGCGGTGGATGCACATTCAAAGTGGCCAGAGGTAATAAAAATGTCCTCAACCACCACAGAAAAAACTATCACAGTCTTACGAACCATATTCGCCAGGAATGGGCTGCCTGAACAGATTTGCTCCGACAATGGACCACAGTTTGTGTCTGAAGAGTTCCGGAGGTTCTTAAAGAACAATGGTGTTAAGCATTACACATCCGCCCATATCATCCAGCCACCAATGGATTGGCGGAGAGGTTCGTTCAAACATTCAAGAAGGCTATCAAGGCAATGTGTAATGAAGACAGACCCCTACAACACAAGGTAGATAACTTCTTGTTTGCCTACCGGAATGCGACACATGCGGTTACCAACCAAACTCCAGCCATGATGTTCTTCAATCGAAGACTACGATGTCGCTTGGATTTGGTTAAGCCAAACATCAGAAGAGATGTGGAGAACAGGCAGTTTCAGAATATGAATGAAAGGCCGACCAGGAGTTTTAAGATAGGTCAACCAGTTTTGGCCCGGGACTACCGCACAGAGAAATGGCAGCCAGGAACGATCTGTACACGGCAAGGACCTCTAATGTATACCGTGGACGTTGGAGAGAGCATTGTAAGACGCCATGCTGACCAGATTCTAGAGTCACTGGAAAACGTCAATTCCACACCACGATCCGATACACCTGGCGATGAAACCGAAGTACCAATTGCATCTACCTCAGAATCGGTGTTATTGGAAGCAGACGAACCAAACAACGACGTTGATCCCGAATCAACTTTGCCAGAAGAACCTGATACCCCAAAGAGGCATTATCCAGACAGAATCAGGAAGCCTCCTCAAAGACTGAACTTATAATTGCTTAACTTCAGCTAATGTATCTAGCAACTGTAATTGTAAATATGTTATTTAAGTATTAATCGAATGTTATGTACTTTTTAGCTAAAAGGGGAGGAATTGTAGTGTATGTACTTTGCAGAAGGAACTATATTCTGCAGCCCCTGTATACTGCAGTACCAGTAGTGACCACCCCTGTATATAAGCTTGTGTAGAAACTTTTGCATAGTAGTTCCAGGTTGTCTCCACTCAATAAAGACCTGTTATAACCAACTCCTGCAGTCCGTGTCTCAATTATACACAGACATAATATACATCAATTCTGCTGGAAAGAACAATGGGGAGACCCAGGGAAAGAGTTCAAAGTGCAGTCCCCAGAGTCTCTTCTAAATCGATGCAAGGAAGGTCAAATCAAAATGAACCTGCAAAGTGCTGCTCAGTACCCAAAACTCCTTCACACAGCATTGACTCTCTCCAGAAGTCTCTCTCTCTCTCTCAGAATGCGTGGTACAAAAATGTCGCCAATTAAAAAAAGGCAGGAAGCGGCCGCCTTTAAATAGCGTTCCCCCAGTCCCTTCCCGACTGCAAAACGCTCCCCTCAACCTGTCATTGCTAGCGGCAGGCGGAAAGGCAGGGGGCGCCACTCAATATTTGCGGGGCGCTACTGGGGCGTTGCACGCTCGGCTGATGTCACGATCTGCGGGCGCAGGAGATCGTGGCGGTAGTGTTTAGCGCTGCTGCAAAATGTCTGGTCAATTTCACGAGTGACGCAAACATCGCCGCGCCCAGGCGCTAGTTGCTTTGCGCCCCATTAGCGCCCTCTTAGGGCGCTAATGGGAGGCGCAAAGCAACCAAATTTTTCCCACTTAAAATGGTGTTCAACAGAGTGCAGGAAAAATATATCCTGCCAGAAGGAAAGAACAAACTAAACAATAATGAGACTCCATGGATGAATAAAGCCATAAGGGAGCAATTAAGGGTAAGGAAAGAGGCATACATTAAGTACATAGGCAGCAGGGGAGCGCATGATAAGGGAGAATATGTAAAGATTAGGAGAGAAGTCATAAAAATAATTAGGGTGGCAAAGAGGAATTATGAAATTAAATTATCAAGGAACATAAAACAAAATAGTAAAATATTTTATAGGCACATCAATAAAAAAAGGAAGGTTGGGATGGGAATAGGACCATTAAGGGATAGTCAGGATAATACCACAGGTAACGATAGAGAGATGGCAGAAATATTAAATAATTATTTTGCTTCAGTATTTACCAGAGAGATAGAACAGGTGGACATGACATTGGATGATGAGATTAGTAATGAGATAAGTGCATTTAAAATATAAAAGGGGATATATTTAATAAACTCATCAAACTCAAAGAGGATAAACCCCCTGGTCCAGATGGATTGCATCCATGCATTTTAAAAGAATCTAGGGAAGAGATAGCAGAGGCATTACTACATATATTTAATAATTCATTTGAAATAGGTGTGGTGCCAGAGGACTGGCGGATAGCTAATACAATACTGATATTTAAGAATGGGGATAGAACATGTCCAGAGAATTATAGACCAGTCAGCTTAACATCGGTGGTAGGAAAAATAATGGAATCCCTACTAAAGGAGAAAATAGAAGAACATCTAGAAACCAAAAATATAATAATGAATAGTCAACATGGATTTCAAAAGGTTGCTTGACCAACCTAATTGAATTTTTTGAAGAGCTAACAGAGAGAGTAGACAATGGTAATGCAGTAGATGTAATTTATCTGGATTTTCAAAAGGCCTTCGATAAGGTACCATATAATAGACTGATGAACAAGGTCAGAGAATGTGGAGTCAGGGGACAAGTAGTAGAATGGATTGCTGGCTGGCTTCAGGACAGAAAGCAGAGAGTAGGGTAAAGGTAGCTATTCACAGTGGCAGAAGGTGGGTAGTGGTGTTCCACAAGGATCAGTGCTGGGACCACTGCTGTTCACAATTTATATTAATAATTTAGACTTTGGATTCAAAAACACAATTTCTAAATTTGTGGATGATACCAAATTGGGACGGGGGGGGGCTAGTCAATACTGAGGAGGACTGCAACAAATTCCAGGAGGACATTAATAAACTTGCAGAATGGACATATAATTGGCAAATGAAGTTCACCACAGATAAATGTGAGGTAGTACATTTTGGTAGGAAGAATAGGGAGGTCACTTATCACTTGGAGGGTGCGAGTCTAGGTGGGGTAGAGGAACAAAGGGATCTTGGAGTACAAATACACACATCACTAAAAGTTGCGACACAGGTTAGCAAGGACATAAAAAAAGCAAACCAAGCACTAGGGTTTATTTCTAGAGGTATAGAATTGAAAAGTAAGGGAAGTTATGCTAAACCTGTATCGAACCTTGGTTAGACCACACTTAGAGTACTGCGTACAGTTCTGGTCGCAAGCATATGAGGGAGAAGGGAATAGAGGGTTATGCTGATAGAGTTAGATGAGGAAAGATGGGAGGAGGCTCGAGTGGAGCATCAACGCCGGCATGGACTGGTTGGGCTAAATGGCCTGTTTCTGTGCCGTATATCCTATGTACCACTAACTTGACGGCAGCGCTGCCATTTTCGACTGCAATGCTGCATCTAACGCCCTCTCTTAACCTTGCACACATGAACAAGCGTTCAGCAGCAGGATGGACCCCACACCGCCACCAGCTCTGTTTAAAGGGATCATTAACTGCTTTCAGGTTAGTCGCTGATTGGTTTCTACTGGCTCTTGGTGAGTTTGTAGAAGTTCTTGCTGGTTTGTTACATAGAAACATAGAAGATAGGAGCAGGAGTAGGCCATTCGGCCCCTCGAGCCTGCTCCGCCATTCAATGAGATCATGGCTGATCATCCAAATTCAGTACACTGTCCCTGCCTTCTCCCCATATCCCTTGATCCCTTTAGCCTTAAGAAATATATCCAACTCCTTCTTGAATATATTTAATGAATTGACCTCCACTGCCTTCTGTGGTAGAGAATTCCACAGGTTCACCACTCTCTGGGTGAAGAAATTCCTCCTCATCTCTGTCCTAAATGGCTTACCCCTTATCCTTAGACTGTGACCCCTGGTTCTGGACTCCCCCGCCATCGGGAACATCCTTCCTACATCTAGTCTGTCTAGTCCTGTTAGAATTTTATAAGTTTCAATGAGATCCCCTCTCATTCTTCTAAACTCCAGCGAGTATAAGCCCAATCGACCCAATCTCTCCTCATACGTCATTCCTGCCATCCCAGGTATCAGCCTGGTGAATCTTTGCTGATCTCCTTCCATGGCAGGAACATCCTTCCTCAGATAAGGTGACCAAAACTGCACACAATACTCAAGGTGTGGTCTCACCAAGGCCCTGTACAACTGCAGCAAGGCATCCTTGTTCCTGTACTCAAACCCTCTCGCTACGAAGGCCAACAAACCATTTGCATTCTTCACCGCCTGCTGCACCTGCATGCTTACTTTCAGCGACTGGTGCACAAGGACACCCAGGTCTCATTGCACTTCCCCTTCTCCCAATCTATTGCCGTTCAGATAATAAATCTGCCTTCCTGTTTTTGCCACCGAAGTGGATAACCTGGCATTTATCCACATTATACTGCATCTGCCCAATCACCCAACCTGTCCAAATCATACTGGAGTTTCTCGGCATCCTCCTCACAGCACACACGCCCACCCAGCTTTGTGTCATCTGCAAACTTGGAGATATTACATCTAGTTCCCTCGTCTAGGTCATTTATATATATTGTGAATAGCTGGGGCCCTAGGACCGATCCCTGCGGTACCCCACTAGTCACTGCCTGCCACTCGGAAAAAAAGCCGTTTATTCCAACTCTTTGCTTCCTGTCTGCCAACCAGTTCTTTATCCAAGTCAATACCTTGCCCCCAATCCCATGTGCCTTAACTTTGCACGCTAATCTCTTATGCGGGACCTTATCGAAAGCCTTCTGAAAGTCCAAATACACCACATCCACTGGTTCTCCCTTATCTATTCTACCAGTTACATCCTCAAAAAATTCCAGTAGATTAGTCAAGCATGATTTACCTTTTGTAAATCCATGTTGACTTTGTCCAATCTTGTCACTGTTTTCCAAGTGCTCTGCTATTACACCTTTTATAATCTTTTACCTTATTTGAAGTTGCTGAAGTGTCCAGGGAATGCTGTAGCAGGTTACTTCAAGGCTTCTGCTCAGACCAGTTGCTCCCAGACATGGGTGCCGTAATTTGTATCCCCCTTGGCCTGCAGCATGACAGGGAGAATGAGCAGAGGCGACACAGAGCAGGACAAGCTGCAAAAGAGGGAGGAGGAGGAGGGGGCGAAGTGCTCTCAGCAGGAGGCCATATCCACCTAGGGCCTTCAAGGAGTAATTCTTCTATCTCAATCTCAGTGAGGAACAGTGTATGCAACGTCTCTGCTTCGCTAAAGAGGTGCTCACTGAAATCTGCCACCCATTGAAGGCAGAGCTGGAGCCTCAGAGCAGAGTGAGGACGGCATGGCCAGTGGCTGTGAAGGTGAGCGTAGCCGTGAATTTTGATGCGTCGGGCTCCTTCCAGACTGGAGCAGGCGATGTTTCCAACATCTCCCAGTTGCCATGCACTGTTGTATAAGGGAGATCACTGAGACACTGTATACAAAAAGAGGTGAAAGATTGGGGAATGCAGATGCTCAAAGGGACCTGGATGTCCTTGTACATGAGTCACTGAAAGTGATGTGCAGGTGCAGCAAGCCATTAGGAAGGCAAATGGTATGCTGGCCTTCATTACAAGAGGATTTGAGTACAGGAGTAAAGAAGTCTTTTTCCAATTATATAGGGCCTTGGTGAGACCACACCTGGAGTACTGTGTACAATTTTGGTCTCCTTACCTAAGGAAGGATATACTTGCCATAGAGGGAGTGCAACGAAGGTTCATGAGATTGATTCCTGGGATGGCGGGACTGTCGTATGAGAAGAGATTGAGTAAACTAGGTCTGTATTCTCTTGAATTCAGAAGAATGAGAGGGGATCTCATTGAAGCATACAAAATTATTACAGGGCTTGATAGGATGGATGCTGGGAGAATGTTTCCCTTGGCTGGGGAGTCTAGAACCAGGGGCCAAAGCCTCAAGATAAAGGGTAGGCCGTTCAGGACTGAGCTGAGAAGAAATTTCTTCACACAGGGTGGTGAATCTTTGGAATTCTCTACCCCAGAGGGCTGTGGAGGCTCAGTCATTGGGTATATTCAAAACAGAAATCGATAGATTTCTGACTAGTAAGGGTATCAAGGGATATGGCGATAGGGCCGGTGAATGGAGTTGAGGTAGAAGATTAGCCATGATCTCATTGAATGGCGGAGCAGGCTCGAAGGGCCGAATGGCCTACTCCTGCTCCTATTTCTTATGTTCTTATGTTCTTATTCTCTCTTGTCAGAGAGAAGCAGGCGGAGCGAGCATGCGGCTTTGCCACGATAGCAGGCTTCCCCATGGGAAAGGGTGCCATTGACTGCACATACCGCTTTGTGGGCGCCGCATGTGAATTCGGAGATGTACCGCAACCGCAAGGGATTCCACTCCCTCATAGTCAGCGCATCATGCAGGTCAATGCCTGGTATCCTGGCAATGCCTTCATTACATAGAAGATAGGAGCAGGAGTAGGCCATTCGGCCCCTCTAGCCTGCTCCGCTGTTTAATGAGATCATGGCTGATCATCCATATTCAGTACCCGGTCCCTGCTTTCTCCCCATACCCCTTGATCCCTTTAGCCTTAAGAAATATATCCAACTCCTTCTTGAATATATTTAATGAATTGGCCTCTACTGCCTTCTGTGGTAGAGAATTCCACAGGTTCACCACTCTCTGGTTGAAGAAATTCCTCCTCATTTCTGTCCTAAATGGCCTACCCCTTATCCTTAGACTGTGACCCCTGGTTCTGGACTCCCCGACCATCGGGAACATCCTTCCTGCATCTAATCTGCCCAGTCCTGTCAGAATTTTATAAGTTTCAATGAGATCCCCTCTCTGTGGCAGTCCGCTGTACCGTCTGCATCTGAGCCACCATGACAAAGCAGAGGGTGACTACTGGGTGACAAGGGCTATCCACTGGCGAAATGGCTCATGACTCCGGTGCGCAACCCAAGCAGCATGTGTACAACGAAAGCCGTGCTGCCACACGGAATCTGATAGAGCAGACCATTGGTGTGCTGAAGCAATGCTTCCACTGCCTGGACCACTCTGGAAGAGCCCTGCAGTACTCGCCAGAGCGCATCTCAAGATTCATCGTCGTCTGCTGCATGTTCCACAACCTCGCCACCATGAGGGCACAGCCATTGTCACCACATATACAGCAAAGAGCTGAGGAGAAGGAGGAAGAGGTGGAGGAGGAAGAGGATGAGGGGGGAGGAGGAGGAAGGGAGGAGGCAACCAACACAACTCCTTTCTGGCCGGGCTGTCCATGATCGACTCAATTCGACTGCAGTACCAGTGAACGCAACCCCAATAGCACATTCACCAACTGTCCCACACCTTACCATCCCTCTGTTACTGACCATCACAGCGTCCTCTTGGCTACAATTCTACAATAAAAGCCACCACAAAACAAACATTCCAACCCAAATTTATAAATCAAACCATCCAATATTACATACCAAAGTCAACTAATCACCCCTGTGCCTGTCTTCCATGTGCCTTTCCCTGTACTAGTGCTCCACGCAGTGATATCCCAGTGGTTGAGTTCAGTGTGGGAGACTGCAGATGGCCTTGGAGGGCGATCTCACGCAGCTCTGGGCCGAGAAGGCCCGGCTTCAGACTGCACCATCTCGGCATGGGCGCCAGCAGTCTGGGCTGGCTGACTGACCGGCAAAAGCAAGGGCACTGGCGGAGTGGCAGTAGTGGGAGCACAAATGCTGTCATCCTGAGAGAGGACAGCAGGTTCGTGCTCCACGGAGCCACTGCCAACCCCCCCGGGCTGCTACTTCAGCAATCCTAGTCATTTGTTGGAGGACACATTGCTGGACTGCTGGGACACCCTGCAAGTCCCTTTCAACACTGGTAATCGCAGCCACAATGACAGCAGTCTGTGCTTGCGTGGCAGCAAGCTGAGCTTGCATGAAAGCAGTCTAAACTTCCACTGCAGCACTCAGATGTTGAGTGGTTTCTGCTTGTGCTGCAATGGAAGCTGCGATATCGGCCATCAGACGCTGCATCATGGTTGGGTCCACAAGTGCGCTAATGGAGTTGGCCATCACTTTCCTGCTGGAAAGGATGGGCTCCAAGCTCTGCCCAAAGTCCTGTGCAAAGTTGGTGCCGGACTCCTCCATGCTCCTTGACATTGCACTCGGGCTTTCTGGCAGGCCTGCCAATGCACCAAGCATTTTGTTGTGCATACCCATCAGTGTTCTTCTGTAGGCCGCTGTATCGAGGCCCTCATCTGAGTCCTATGCAGCATAACTCGTGTGTTACCTCGCCCTCCGGGGAGCTGGTGCCTGCACTACCCTTTCCCCCTGCCCTGGCTGCAGGCACTCGTGCCTGGTGTCTCACCACGTGCAGATCCCCCGTCTAACCTATCCTCTATATGGGGAGTGTCAGTACCTGAGCTGGTGGCTGCGACTGTGAAATCGAGTGATGGTGCGTCTTCAGCATCACTTCTTTCTTGCTCTTGCAGTTCATGCTCCTCCACCAGTGCCTGGCCAGGTTGCAGTTCTTGGCTATCTGAAAGGAGAAAGGCACAAGAGTAAGGTATGGTGAGGGGTGGGGGGAGGGGAAGCAAGAGGTGCATGCGTACACTATCTGCAGCTTTTAAATCAGAAGAGATTGTGGGATGAGGGGGGGAAGTGGGATGTGAGAAGAAGGATTAGGTATGAGGATAGAGTCATAGAGTTATACAGCACAGAAAGAGGCCCTTCGGCCCATCGTGTCCGCGCCAGCCATCAAGCCCTGTCTATTCTAATCCCATTTTCCAGCACTTGGTCCGTAGCTTTGTATGCTATGGCATTTCAAGTGCTCATCTAAATGCTTCTTGAATGTTGTGAGGGTTCCTGCCTCTACCACCCTTTCAGGTAGTGAGTTCCAGATTCCAACCACCCTCTGGGTGAAAACGTTTTTCCTCAAATCCCCTCTAAACCTCCTGCCCCTTACCTTGAAACTATGCCCCCTGGTTATTAACCCCTCTACTAAGGGGAAAGTTCCTTTCTATCTACCCTATCTATGCCCCATATAATTTTGTACACCTCAATCAGGTCCCCCCTCAGCCTTCTCTGCTCTAAGGAAAACAACCTCAGCCTGTCCAGTCTCTCTTCATAGCTGAAATGCTCCAGCCCAGGTGACATTCTGGTGAATCTCCTCTGCACCCTCTCTAATGCAATCACATCCTTCCTATAGTGTGGCGACCAGAACTGCACACAGTATTTCAGCTGTGGCCTAACTAGCGTTTTGTACAGCTCCATCATAACCTCCCTCCTCTTATATTCAATGCCTCGGCTAATGAAGGCAAGTATCCCATATGCCTTCTTAACCACCTTATCTACCTGTCCTGCTGCCTTCAGGGATCTATGTACATGCACACTAAGGTCCCTCTGATCCTCTGTCCTTCCTAGGGTCCTACCATTCATTGTGTATTCCTTTGCCTTGTTAGTCCTCCCAAAATGCACCACCTCACACTTTTCAGGTTTAATTTCCATTTGCCACTGTTCTGCCCATCTGACCAACCCGTCTATATCGTCCTGTAGCCTGAGGCTTCCTTCCTCATTTTTTACCACTCCACCAATTTTCGTGTCATCTGCGAACTTACTGATCATACCTCCTACATTCATATCTAAATCATTAATGTACACTACAAACAGCAAGGGACCCAGCACCGATCGCTGCGGTACACCACTGGACACAGGCTTCTAGTCACAAAAACAACCTTCGACCATCACCCTCTGCCTCCTGCCTCTAAGCCAATTTTGGATCCAATGTGCCAAATTGCCCTGGATCCCATGGGCTCTTACCTTCTTGATCAATCTCCCATGCGGGACTTTGTCAAAAGCCTTCCTGAAGTCCATGTAGACCACATCAACTGCACCACCCTCATCCACACACCTAGTCACCCCCTCGAAAAATTCAATCAAATTGGTTAGACGTGATCTCCCCCTGACAAAGCCATGCTGACTATCCTTGATTAATCCTTGCCTCTCCAAGTGGAGACTATTTCTGTCCCTCAGAATTTTTTCTAATAATTTCCCTACCACTGATATTAGGCTCACTGGCCTGTAATTCACTGGTTTATCCCTACTACCCTTCTTGAATAATGGTACTACGTTAGCTGTCCTCCAGTCCTCTGGCACCTCCCCTGTGACCAGAGAGGTTCTGAAAATTAGTGTCAGAGCCCCTGCAATCTCCTCCCTTGCCTCACACAGCAGCCTGGGATACATCTCGTCTGGGTCTGGGGATTTATCTACTTTTAAGCCCGCTAAAACTGCTAGTACCTCCTCCCTCTCAATGTTAATTTGTTCAAGTATATCACAATCCCCCTGCCTGATTTCTATGCCTACATCATCCTTCTCCATAGTGAACACAGATGCAAAATATTCATTCAAAACCTCACCTACATCTTCCGGCTCTACACACAGATTGCCACTTTGGTCCCTAATGGGCCCTACTCTTTCCCTGGTTATCCTCTTGCCCTTAATATACTTATAAAACACCTTGGGATTTTCCTTTATTTTGCCCGCCAGTGTTTTTTCATGCTCCCTCTTCGCACTCCTAATTTCTTTTTTTAAGTATCCCCCTGCACTTTGTATCTGCCAAAAGCCTCCCTTTTTTTCCTAATCCATTCTTGTATATCCCTTGACATCCAGAGTTCCCTGGACTTGTTGGTCCCACCCTTGACCTTTATGGGAACATGTTGGCGCTGTACTCTCTCTATTTCCTTTCTAAATGACTCCCACTGCTCTGATGTGGATTTTCCTACAAGTAGCTGATCCCAGTCCACTTTGGCCAGATCCTGCCTTATCATATTAAAATCGGCCTTCCCCCAATTTAGAACATTTATTTCCAATCCATCTTTGTCCTTTTCCATGACTAACTTAACTCTCACCGAATTATGGTCACTGTCACCAAAATGCTCTCCTACTAATACTTCTACCACTTGCCCGGCTACATTCCCTAGAATTAGGTCCCGTACCGCCCCCTCTCTTGTAGGACTTTTTACATGCTGGCTCAAAAAGCTCTCCTGGATGCACTTTAAGAATTCTGCACCCTCCAAGCCTTTCACACTCTGACTGTCCCAGTTAATATTGGGGAAGTTGAAATCCCCTACTATTATTACCCTATTATTTCTACACTTCTTTGAGATTTGCCTACATATCTGTTCTTCTATCTCCCCCTGACTGTTTGGGGGCCTATAGTACTCTCCCAGCAAAGTGCTCGCCCCCTTTTTCTTTTTAAGTTCTACCCATATGGCCTTATTAGAGGAACCTGCTAAGATATCATCCCTCCTTACTGCAGTAATTGACTCCTTGATTAATATTGCGACACCCCCTCCTCTTTTACACCCCTCTTTTTCTCGCCTGAAGATTCTATACCCCGGCATATTGAGCTGCCAGTCCTGCCCCTCCCTCAACCATGTCTCTATAATAGCAACAATATCATACTCCCATGTGTTCATCAACACCTTCAATTTACCTGCCTTACTCGCAAGACTCCTTGCATTAAAATAAATGCCACCCAGCCTTGCCATACTCCCTTGTGCTTTTATATATTTGCTCTGCCTTCCAGACTGACTTGTTTTTAACTCTATATTTGGCTGTGCATCACCCCCTACTATAGCTCCACTCTGTATCCCATCCCCCTGCCAGGTTAGTTTAAACCCCCCCCCACCAACAGTGCTAGCAAACCCCCCTGCAAGGATGTTGGTCCCATTCCGGTTCAGGTGCAACACGTTTGAATTGTACAGGTTCCACCTTCCCCAGAAACAGACCCAGTGATCCAGGAAACTAAAGCCCTCCCTCCTGCACCAACTCTTTAGCCACGCATTCATCTGCTCTACCCTCCTATTCCTATACTCACTAACACGTGGCACCGGGAGTAATCCAGAAATTACAACCTTTGAGGTCCTGCTTTTTAATCTGCTACCTAGCTCCCTAAATTCTTGTTGCAGGACCTCATCCCTCTTTCTACCCATGTTGTTGGTACCAATGTGAACCACGACCTCTGACTGTTCGCCCTGCCCCTTCAGAATATCGTCACCTTAGATTGTTTCAGCCCCTGCCGCTGGCCACGGGTTCAGCGATGGCCACTCCAATAACCTCCAACACCATCTCTTCCATGGGGGTTAGGTCATGCAGGCGCGCCTGTCTCCCTGTGGGTAGCCTCTGCTTCCTCCGGTTATGAGCCACCTTGTCCTGCAAGAGAGAGGGAAGTGTGTCAGTGAGTGTGGTGAAATGTGTTGGGGTGATGTGCTTGTCATGGTTGAATAGCTGGCAGTGTATGCAAGCTGTGAGATGTGGGTGTGAGGCTTGCAGCAGTGGTAAGTGTGTGAGGGCAAAATGGAACTATGAATGTGAGGTATGAGTCGTGATTAATAAAGATTGTTGGTAGGTGAGTGAAGGGGAGTGATGAATTGAGCAGTGTCTGAGCCTAGTGGTTCAGTTGTAAGGATATGGCATTTGAGCATGAATTCACTGACCTTGACCACTCGTGTGAGGTCATTAAACTTCTTGCGGCACTGCAGTAAGGTCCTTGGGGCTACACTGCTGGCATCGACCACGACAGCCATCTTCTCCTATTGCCTTCTCAGAGTTTGTCTGGAGCATGTCCTGGCCCGCTGTGGATAGAGGACTTCTCTCGTGCTGTCCAGTTCCTGCATCCAAGACTTCCAGTGCTGCGTCAGAGAATCTTGGAGCCCACTCTCTGACCAGTTGCACCATCAGAACGTTTTCTTCTTGCTCACACTCTCTTCCCCAACCACTTCCAGCACCTGCTGTAGCCAGAAGGCACCTCCCCTTTAAGAGGTGCAGGCTGCCTTTAAGTACTGCAGGCTAGCTTTAAGTGGTGCTAGTCTCGCACGAACTTGGGCCCCCTGCTGAGGCGTGCAGCCACTCAGCACCGTGTTTAGCATTGGACTGCATGCTACTATTACTTAAATTAACAGGCAGAAGTTTACGTGCTGCCTTCATCAGAAAGAATGGGCGCGGGTTGATCACGCATCGCGATCCCCGTGCCCGTTTTCGGGCCTTGTCCAATTTCTAGGCCTGGGTGTTTATTTTTCATCTTCTTTGAATACTTTCACTCATTAGTCATAAAATTTTAGGAGATGGGAAGAAAGGCTTTTTGATTGACAGTCAAGAATCATCCAATTGAGTGATGAAGAGTCTCTTCACTATCTGATTGGCTGTGGGAAGGCGGGTGGGCGTGTTGAGCGACCAATGAGTTTCCAATCACTCAGGGTTTCAAGGAGCTGACTGCCACCACTCACTCTGTGTCCCTACAGCACGAGACTTGCATAAGGCAGAGGTCTCCTGGAGACCAGGTGTTTCTGGCCAACCCCCGCAGATGGCCTCACACGGGGCCCCAAGAGGTGACAGTCACCCACTGAGGGTCAGAGGTCAATCCACCCCTGTGCTCCCGAGCCCCAGGAGCCGAGGCTACGCGTATGACAAAGAAGAGCACACACGAGCACCCTGGTCTCTCTCTAACCCAGCTTCCGTTCAGGGCTGATCCCAGCTTCCGTTCCGTTCAGTGCTGATCCCAGCTTTGGTTCAGGGCTGATCCCAGCTTCCGTTACGTTCAGTGCTGATCCCAGCTTTGGTTCAGGGCTGATCCCAGCTTCCGTTCAGTGCTGATCCCAGCTTCCGTTCAGGGCTGATCCCAGCTTCCGTTCCGTTCAGGGCTGATCCCAGCTTCCGTTCAGGGCTGATCCCAGCTTCCGTTCCGTTCAGTGCTGATCCCAGCTTCCGTTCAGTGCTGATCCCAGCTTCCGTTACGTTCAGTGCTGATCCCAGCTTTCGTTCAGGGCTGATCCCAGCTTCCGTTCAGGGCTGATCCCAGCTTTGGTTCAGGGCTGATCCCAGCTTCCGTTCAGGGCTGATCCCAGCTTTGGTTCAGGGCTGATCCCAGCTTCCGTTCAGTGCTGATCCCAGCTTTCGTTCAGGGCTGATCCCAGCTTCCGTTCAGGGCTGATCCAAGCTTCCGTTCCGTTCAGTGCTGATCCCAGCTTCCGTTCAGGGCTGATCCCAGCTTTGGTTCAGGGCTGATCCCAGCTTTGGTTCAGGGCTGATCCCAGCTTTGGTTCAGGGCTGATCCCAGCTTCCATTCAGGGCTGATCCCAGCTTCCGTTCAGTGCTGATCCCAGCTTCCATTCAGGGCTGATCCCAGCTTCCATTCAGGGCTGATCCCAGCTTCCGTTCAGTGCTGATCCCAGCTTCCGTTCAGGGCTGATCCCAGCTTCCGTTCAGGGCTGATCCCAGCTTTGGTTCCGTTCAGTGCTGATCCCAGCTTCCATTCAGTGCTGATCCCAACTCAGTTCAGTTCAGTGCTGATCCCAGCTTCAGTTCAGTTCAGTGCTGATCCCAGCTTCAGTTCAGTTCAGTGCTGATCCCAGCTTCAGTTCAGTTCAGTGCTGATCCCAGCTTCAGTTCAGTTCAGTGCTGATCCCAGCTTTGGTTCAGTTCAGTGCTGATCCCAGCTTCAGTTCAGTTCAGTGCTGATCCCAGCTTCAGTTCAGTTCAGTGCTGATCCCAACTTCCGTTCCGTTCAGGGCTGATCCCAGCTTCGGTTCAGGGCTGATCCCAACTTCCATTCCATTCAGGGCTGATCCCAGCTTCCATTCAGTGCTGATCCCAGCTTCCGTTCAGGGCTAATCCCAGCTTCCATTCAGTGCTGATCCCAACTCAGTTCAGTTCAGTGCTGATCCCAACTTCCGTTCCGTTCAGGGCTGATCCCAGCTTCGGTTCAGGGCTGATCCCAACTTCCATTCCATTCAGTGCTGATCCCAGCTTCCATTCAGGGCTGATCCCAGCTTCCATTCAGGGCTGATCCCAGCTTCCATTCAGTGCTGATCCCAGCTTCCGTTCAGGGCTAATCCCAGCTTCCATTCAGTGCTGATCCCAACTCAGTTCAGTTCAGTGCTGATCCCAGCTTCAGTTCAGTTCAGTGCTGATCCCAGCTTCAGTTCAGTTCAGTGCTGATCCCAGCTTCGGTTCAGTTCAGTGCTGATCCCAGCTTCAGTTCAGTTCAGTGCTGATCCCAGCTTCAGTTCAGTTCAGTGCTGATCCCAGCTTCGGTTCAGTTCAGTGCTGATCCCAGCTTCAGTTCAGTTCAGTGATGATCCCAACTCAGTTCAGTTCAGTGCTGATCCCAGCTTCAGTTCAGTTCAGTGCTGATCCCAGCTTCAGTTCAGTTCAGTGCTGATCCCAGCTTCGGTTCAGTTCAGTGCTGATCCCAGCTTCGGTTCAGTTCAGTGCTGATCCCAGCTTCAGTTCAGTTCAGTGCTGATCCCAGCTTCAGTTCAGTTCAGTGCTGATCCCAGCTTCGGTTCAGTTCAGTGCTGATCCCAGCTTCAGTTCAGTTCAGTGCTGATCCCAGCTTCAGTTCAGTTCAGTGCTGATCCCAGCTTCAGTTCAGTTCAGTGCTGATCCCAGCTTCAGTTCAGTTCAGTGCTGATCCCAGCTTCAGTTCAGTTCAGTGCTGATCCCAGCTTCGGTTCAGTTCAGTGCTGATCCCAGCTTCGGTTCAGTTCAGTGCTGAGTCCCCCCATACTATCAGTGGGACAATCTATACTTTAAATCCACCCTTTGTAACCCCGCCCCCGGCAGGTTTCTACGAGGCGTGGCTGCACACCTTTGTTTACCATTGGCTGCCTTCAGAGGCAGGCAGCCCAAGGAATGTGAGCACCTGGGAATGCTGCTGGCAGGTCCCCAGCCTGAGCTTGTCCCATTCTCCCAACACACGGCTAACTTTAATCTCTTCTCGTTGCAGATTTGTTCCCTGAAGCTCCCCTTCACCAGCTCGATATGTGGAAGAAGAAGAAAGCCCATCGACTGGAGATTTCAGCTCCTCTCAACTTCCAGCACAAGGTCCACACCTCCTTTGACCTGCAGGGCCAGAAATTCATTGGCCTCCCTCAACAGTGGCAGGGGCTGGTGGCAGACAGCGTGAAGCGGCCAAAACCCTTGATAGATCCGTCCAGGGTTACACCTGTGGAGCTCACACCACTAAAGGTAAGGCCAGTGGGCACTGAGGGTGAGGGATGAGGGCGCTGAGGGTGAGGGCACTGAAGGTGAGGGTACTAAAGGTGAGGGCACTGAGGGTGAGGGGTGAGGGCGGTGAGGGTGAGGGCACTGAGGGTGAGGGGTGGTGTGGGCACTGAGGGTGAGGTACTGAGGGTGAGGGCACTGAAGGTGAGGGCACTGAGGGTGAGGGCACTGAGGGTGAGGGCACTGAGGGTGAGGGATGAGGGCACTGAGGGTGAGGGCACTGAGGGTGAGGGCACTAAAGGTGAGGGCACTGAGGGTGAGGGTGGTGAGGGTGAGGGCACTGAGGGTGAGGGGTGGTGTGGGCACTGAGGGTGAGGTACTGAGGGTGAGGGCACTGAAGGTGAGGGCACTGAGGGTGAGGGTGAGGGGTGTGGACATTGAGGGTGAGGGTACTGAGGGTGAGGGGTGAGGGTGAGGGCACTGAGGGTGAGGGATGAGGGCACTGAGGGTGAAGGCACTGAGGGTGAGGGCACTAAAGGTGAGGGCACTGAGGGTGAGGGGTGAGGGCAGTGAGGGTGAGGGCACTGAGGGTGAGGGCACTGAGGGTGAGGGGTGAGGGTGCTGAGGGTGAGGGCACTGAAGGTGAGGGCACTGAGGGTGAGGGTGAGGGGTGTGGACATTGAGGGTGAGGGTACTGAGGGTGAGGGGTGAGGGCACTGAGGGTGAGGGATGAGGGCACTGAGGGTGAGGGCACTGAGGGTGAGGGCACTAAAGGTGAGGGCACTGAGGGTGAGGGGTGAGGGCGGTGAGGGTGAGGGCACTGAGGGTGAGGGGTGGTGTGGGCACTGAGGGTGAGGGTACTGAGGGTGAGGGCACTGAAGGTGAGGGCACTGAGGGTGAGGGTGAGGGGTGTGGACATTGAGGGTGAGGGTACTGAGGGTGAGGGGTGAGGGTGAGGGCACTGAGGGTGAGGGATGAGGGCACTGAGGGTGAGGGCACTGAGGGTGAGGGCACTAAAGGTGAGGGCACTGAGGGTGGGGGTGAGGGCAGTGAGGGTGAGGGGTGGTGTGGGCACTGAGGATGAGGGTACTGAGGGTGAGGGCACTGAAGGTGAGGGCACTGAGGGTGAGGGTGAGGGGTGTGGACATTGAGGGTGCGGGTACTGAGGGTGAGGGTACTGAGGGTGAGGGGTGAGGGTGAGGGCACTGAAAGTGAGGGATGAGGGCACTGAGGGTGAGGGCACTGAGGGTGAGGGCACTGAAGGTGAGGGCACTGAGGGTGAGGGGTGAGGGCGGTGAGGGTGAGGGCACTGAGGGTGAGGGTGAGGGCACTGAGGGTGAGGGATGAGGGCACTGAGGGTGAGGGCACTGAGGGTGAGGGGTGAGGGCGGTGAGGGTGAGGGCACTGAGGGTGAGGCTGAGGGCACTGAGGGTGAAGGATGAGGGCACTGAGGGTGAGGGCACTGAGGGTGAGGGATGAGGGCACAGAGGGTGAGGGCACTGAGGGTGAGGGGTGAGGGCGGTGAGGGTGAGAGTGAGGGCACTGAGGGTGAAGGTGAGGGCACTCAGGGTGAGGGCACTGAGGGTGAGAGTGAGGGCACTGAGGGTGAGGGCACTGAGGGTGAGGGCTGAGGGCACTGAGGGTGAGGGCACTGAAGGTGAGGGCACTGAGGGTGAGGGCGGTGAGGGTGAGGGCACTGAGGGTGAGGGCACTGAGGGTGAGGGTGAGGGGTGAGGGTACTGAGGGTGAGGGGTGAGGGCACTGAGTGTGAGGGATGAGGGCACAGGGTGAGGGCACTGAGGGTGAGGGGTGAGGGCACTGAGGGTGAGGGGTGAGGGCACTGAGGGTGAGAGTGAGGGCACTGAGGGTGAGGATACTGAGGGTGAGGGCACTGAGGGTGAGGTGTGGGCACTGAGGGTGAGGGCACTGAGGGTGAGGATACTGAGGGTGAGGGCACTGAGGGTGAGGGTACTGAGGGTGAGGGTACTGAGGGTGAGGGTGAGGGGTGTGGGCACTGAGGGTGAGGGGTCTAACAGGTGAACAACTGAAGGGAAGTGGACGGGGGGCACTGAGGAAAAACTGACCTAATAAACCATATTGTCTGAAATGAGGTAAGATGCGAAAGTAAATTGATGACTGGCCTGTCTGGTATCACCCTCAGGGAACCCTTACATCACCAAGGTCTAAAGTAGTCAACAGCATCCCACTGTTTCCTAATTAACATTCTAGATGTGGCGTTTTAAAATCTTGCATCTTAGAGAGTTAACCCCCTGTAAAAGCTATGTCTAACCTTTTTACTATTATCATGACATCAATTGAAATAAAATCTCTTCCCGGTCCAAAACTGTTACGCCCCCATTGATAGTGTGCTTGTGAGTCTGTGTGGAGGTGAGTCTGTATGAGTGTATGAGCGTGAGTCTGTGTGCATGCGTGTGAGTATGCGAGTGCATAAGTGCATGCATGAGTCTGTGTGTGAGTGTGAGTCAGTGTGCGTGCATGTCAGTCTGTGAGTGTATGTGAGTGTGAATATATGAGTGCGTGTGTGAGATCTGTGACTGTGCGAGTGTATGACTGTGCGAGTGTATGACTATGCGAGTGTATGAGTGTAGGAGTGTGAGTGTGTGCGTGCGAGTGTATGACTGCGAGTGTATGAGTGTGAGTGTATGAGTGCAAGTGTATGAGTGTGCGAGTGTATGAGTGTGAGTGTATGAGTGTATGTGTGTGAGTGTATGAGTGTATGAGTGTGTGAGTGTATGAGTGTGTGTGTGTGTGCGAGTGTATAAGCGTGCGAGTGTATGAGTGTGTGAGTGCGAGTGTATGAGTGCGAGTGTGTGTGTGCGAGTGTATGAGTGTGCGCGTATGAGTGTTTGAGTGTGCAAGTGTATATGTGTGCGAGTGTGTGAGTGTAGGAGTGTATGTGTGTGAGTGTATGAGTGTGTGTGTATGAGTGTGTGTGTGTGTGTGTGCGAGTGTATAAGCGTGCGAGTGTATGAGTGTGTGAGTGCGAGAGTATGAGTGTGTGAGTGTATGAGTGTGCGAGTGTGTGTGTGTGCGCGAGTGTATGAGTGTATGAGTGTGTGAGTGTATGAGTGTGCGAGTGTATGAGTGTGCGCGTATGAGTGTTTGAGTGTGCAAGTGTATATGTGTGCGAGTGTGTGAGTGTATGAGTGTGTGAGTGTAGGAGTGTGTGAGTGTATGAGCTAGTGAGTGTGCGTACGTGTGTTGATGAGATTTCTCCTTCCTCAGGAAGGTTTTTTCCCTTATTTGGACACGGGTGGTGGGGAAGCATCCCAGAATTTTGTGTGAAGTCTGCAGTGACTCAGCTTGTTTTCCACTTGCTTCATACCTGTGGTAAGAAGATTAGGCAAGGATCAGAGGGATGCTCAAGCACTGACACCTCATTGCTCAGTGTGGGATAGTACAGTGTGAGTGTGTGTGTCACAGGCTTCAGTAATGCAGCACTTACCCTAGTCCAGGAGGCAGATCCTGCTTAAGGATCGTCAGTGAAGTAAGTAATCTCACTTTTACTCTATGAACAGGGTGGGCAACTGACAACATGAGTGTGTGAGGAGTGAGGCCAGGGTGAGCACATGGCGATCGGTGTTTGAAAATCTGTGTCATAGCTGGGGAGGGTGAATAGTACGAATCAAACACTCTGGGTTTATGTACATGGCATGTGTCCCTGCAGGGAGAGAGTGTCCACACCGTACCGATCAAACGGAGACTCTCCCTGTGGGGATTTATGTAAGTAGCTTGTGTCCTTACAGGGAGGGAGTGTCCACTCTGTACCGAGCAAGAGGATTTGAGTATAAGAGTAAAGGGCCTAGAAATTGGGTTGGGGCGCCAAAGTGGCGCAAAAGTCGCCTGAGCGCAGGATTTAGCGCAGCGTTCGAGGGTTTAGCGATTGTCAGATATTCAGTTTCATTGCTCCTCGAGGGAGACGGGGCGAGGCTCGAGGCGCTCCGCGTCCCTCTTAGGGCGCTGAAACTGAATATCGCAGCGCAACATGCCGCAGCGCCACACGCTGCGGCACGGCACGCTGCGGTACTGCAGGCCTTCCTCCCACTGTTAAGGGGGAGGTGCCTGCAACAGCGCGAGCCCCGATCGCGAGTGCCGGCAAATGAGCTCGGCACCAAGGAGAAGTGCCGGGCTCTCGGGAAACAGCCGGCAATGCCACGGGGGGGTGGTTAGGAGGTCGGGGACGGAGGTGTTGGCAGGCGGCCGCCGAAAAGGCGGCCGCCCCGCACCTCCACCTTAACTTGCGCCGCTGCCGGCACAGTAAGGCCCCGTGAACCGGGCGCGGGTAGCAAGCGGCGCAAATGCGGCGTTCGCTACCAAATATCGCGAACGGGGCGCGAATGGGGCGCTGCGCACACCGATGACGTCATCGGTGGCGGCGCAGCGCAAATGCCTAACGCCACCATTAGCGCCCCTACTGAATATCGCGGAAGGCGCAGCCAGTGGCGCTACAGCCACTGACTGCCTCTTTAGGCGCTAACAGGTGGCGCTACTCACCCAATTTCTCCCCACACCTGGAGTAGTGTGTACAGTTTTGGTCTCCTTACCTAAGGAAGGATATACTTGCCATAGACGGAGTGCAACGAAGGTTCACCAGACTGGTTTCTGGGATAGGGGGATTGTCCTAAGAGGAGAGGTCGAGTAGACTAGGCCTGTATTCTCTTGAGTTTAGAAGAATGAGAGGTGATCTCATTGAAACATACAAAATTCTTACAGGGCTTGACAGGGTAGATACAGGGAGGATGTTTCCCCTGGCTGGGGAGTCTAGAACCAGGGGTCACAGACTCAGAATAAGGGGTCGGCCATTTAGGACTGAGATGAGGAGAAATTTCTTCACTCAAAGGGTGGGGAATCTTTGGAATTCTCTACTCCAGAGGCCTGTGGAGGCTCCGTCGTTTTCAAGACAGAGATTGATAGATTTTTGAATATTAAGCGAATCAAGGGAAAGTGGAGTTGAGGTCGAAGATCAGCCATGATCTTATTGAATGGCGGAGCAGGCTCGAGGGGCCGAATGTCCTACTCCTGCTCCAATTTCTTATGTTCTTATGTTCTAAACAGAGCCTCGCTCCGTGGGGGTTTCTCTGTTGGTTGGGGAGTCTTATGGATGGTCATGTGTGTCTGACATCTGGCAAACCAGGAAATAATGTACCAAAACTCACTGAGCACTTTCCGCCTGTCACTAGCAACGACAGGTTGAGGGGAGCATTTTGCATTCGGGAATGGACTGGGGGAGCGCTATTTAAAAGCGGCCTCTTCCTGACTTTTTCTGTCGGCGACATTTTTGCACCAAGCATTCTGAGAGAGAGAGAGAGACTCCTGGAGAGATTCAACACTGTGTGAAGGAGTTTTGGGTACTGAGCAGCACTTTGCAGGTTCATTTTGATTTGACCTTCCTTGCATCGATTTAGAAGAGACTTTGGGGGCTGCACTCAGCTCTTTCCCTGGGTCTCTCCATTGTTCTTTCCAGCAGATTTGATGTACAGGTCTCTCCAGGCCGAGATTCAAGGCTGCAATGAGCAGGATGTGGATGGAGAGCAAGATCGACCCTCCCCTTTAAGAACTGGCCGGCACCAGTGTGTCTGTGTTCCATTGCTGACTGACATCACCTGAGCTTCGCCAGCGCTCTGAGGTAGCGCCTCGCTCCTCGGCGTTAGTGCCTTAAGAGAGGTGTGTAGCGCCTGATTTAGCACTCTAATCACCTCCAAGGGCGATAAAAGCCAAGTTTGCAGTTGGAGGCGATAATTAGCAGCAGGTGCTAAACTTTGCGCCCGGCCGATAATTGCGCCCCAAACGGGGCGATACCGAATTTCTCCCCCATCACCTTTTAAGAGTCAAACTAGCCAATCGGAAAGCTGGATTTTTGTTACTAACTCATGGATTGGACATGCAAATGCAAACTATTCCCTGACCTTTGACCTTGATTACTATGCATGTTTCCTTCTCTAATTGCTGCAATTGTTTTTTATTGCACAGCCCATCGTCCGTGGAAACGCGTCTGGAATCAATAGTTACATCACAGGTCTGCTGTCTGACCTGCAGAAACTCTCGGTCACAAGATCCAACTCTTTACGGAGAAACACTGTTTGCTCATCCCAGGGAAAAGAGTGGTCGCTGAGGAGAATCGAGGAAACCAACACCCAAGAAATGCTGCAAAAGCACCCAAATTCCACGGGACGTTGGAGCAGAAGCTTCTCCAGAGAAAGGAGTAAAGGAGAGAATGGAAGTTTCACAGCTAGGCTGAGTCTTCCAAAGTGTTCGGATTTGCAACAAAATGGGGGCAAGGTCCACACGGGCAGATCAATCCAGAACATGCCCATCCCCTCATTGGAATATGAACGACAGAGGACAAAATCTATCCATTATTTACCAAGTCTTTCATCTGAACCCCAGAACTCCACTGTCCCGCCTGACGGAATCTCGGCGGGACTTCCCTCTCCACGTGTGGTGAGCAGGTTGAGACCAGGGAGAAGGAACAGTATTGGCTGGAGGCCCATGTCCTGCTTCTTCATTCTGTCCAGCCCGAAGCAGACGAGAGAGCAGGGCTCGGGCTCGGGCTTGGGCTCAGGCTCAGGTACCTCCCACGACGGTCCAGAGTGTGGCAGTGCAGGGCACCCACTCAATGCCAGTCCAGCAGCAGACCCCTCGCCAAACACTCCAGGGGGAGTCACATCAGCCATCCAGACTCAGGTATGGGACTTGGAACTGCTTGGGACTTGAGGTTATGAACCTCAGTGCATCCATTTACCCAACAGGGCATTACATCTCTATGAGGCGGACTATGTCCATTTACTCTGAAACCTCTTTTGTTTCCCGTTGATGTTTGGACTTAGGCATGAGAAGAGATTAGTAGTAGCCTAGTAGTTAGGGCCCTGGCGAGTTGAATTCAACAAATTTGGTAATTTGTGGGCTGGCACCAGAAAAAGAATGACTGTTGCAGAACCCCAACTGGTTCACTACTGCTCTTATATGTGACTCCAGTCCCACACTGTGTGATTGGCCGAGCAAGCCACTCAGGTGTAACCAATTGCTACAGAAGACCTTCTTGGAGCTACTAGGAATGGGTAGTAAATATGACCTTGTCCGCCCACATCCCGATTAAAAAAAGATATTGAAGCTTGCGAATTATACCAAATTAAGGGGGCATGGCAAACTGTGCAGAATACTGCAAGAGGAGAGAGGTTAGTGGAGTGGGCAGGTAGATAACAGATTCAGTTCAATGCAGAGAATTATTCTACTCTGACAAGGAAAGAGACCGTTTAAGTTCTAGGTCATGAAATGGGACAAGTGGATAATGTAAGGGTAGGGGTGCAGCTAGGAAACAGTGACCAGAAAATATTTCAGTGAAATAAAGAGGGAACTAGCACAGATAAACTGGAAAGAAAAATTGGCAAATGAGACAGTGCGCAAATGGGAAATGTTCAAGAAGGAGATGATTAGGGTACAGACTCGACATGTTCCCACAGAATGTAATGCTGTACACCAGAAACATGGTATAGGATGACAACAACATGCATTTACATAGCACATTAATGTAGGAAAATGTCCCAAGGCACTTCATAGGAATGTAATCAGACAGAAATTGGCAGCAAGCCAAAGAAGTGAAATTAGGGCAGGTGACTAAAAGCTTAGTCAAAGAGGTAGGTTTTAAGGAGCATCTTAAAAGGGGAGAAGGAGGTGAAGAGACGAAGAGGTTTAAGAAGGGAATTCCAGAGCTCAGGGCTTAGGCAGCTGAAGGTGCGGCCACCAACGATGAGGCGAAGGGAGTGGGGGAATGTGCAAGAGGCCAGAATTGGAGGAATACAGAGTTCTCAGAGGGTTGTAGGGCTAGACGAGGTTACAGAGATAAGGAGGGATGAGGCCATTGAGGGATTTGAAGACAAGGATGAGAATTTTAAAATTGAGGCATTGCTGGACTGGGAGCCAATGTAGGTTAGCAAGCATGGGGTGATGGGAGAATGGGACATGGTGCGAGTTAGGATAGGGACAGAAGAGTTTTGGATGAGTTGATGTTTATGGAGAATGGAAAATGGGAGGCTGGCCAGGAGAGCATTGGAATAGTCGAATGTGGAGGTAACAAAAGCATGGATGAGGGCTTCAGCAGCAGATGAGCTAAAGCAGGGGCAGAGACGGGCGATATTACGGATGTAGAAGTAAGCAGTTTTGGTGATGGACTGGATATGGGGTCGGAAGCTCATAGGGTCAAATAGGATGCCTAGGTTGCAAACAGTCTGGTTCAGCCTGAGACAGTGGGCAGGGAGGAGGATGGAATCGGTGGCAAGGGAATGGAATTTGTTACTGGGGCCAAAGACAATGGCTTCGGTCTTCCCAATGTTTAATTGGAGGAAATTGTGGTTCATCCAGTACTAGATGTTGGAGAGGCAGCGTGTCAACACAGAGGCAGTCAAGCGACGTGGTGGTGAGGTAGAACTGGTTGTCGTCAATGTACACGTGGAACGTAATCCCATGCCTTCGAATGATGCTCTCACTCGGTGACATGTCCACTCAGCTGGATGACGGAGGAGAGGCATTGGAGGAGGATGTGTGGTCGATTGTGTCAAAGACTGCAGACAGGCTGAGAAGGATGAAGAGAGATAGTTTATCATGGTCACAGTCACAGAAAATGAGACTTTGAAAAGGGCCATTTCAGTACTGTGGCAGGGGCAGAAACCTGATTGGAGGGGTTCGAATGTGGAGTTGCTGGAAAGATGGGCACAGATCTTGGAGGTGACAACACGTTCAAGGACCTTGGAGAAGAAAAGGAGGTTGGAGATGGGGCAATAGTTTGCAAGGACAGAGGGGGGTCAAGGGTGGGTTTTTGAGGAGTGGTTTCCAAATCCAAAAACTGGGTCTCTGGTATTATAATATAATTTCCAGATAGCATTGTCTCTTAGATTGTTTTCTTAGAGTTGACGGTAGATTTGAAGGGGAAGGGGACTGTACTTGAGGAGAGGGAACCGTTAACAATGTCAGCTAACTTGGGGGCTCGGAAGAGAAGTTGGGTGGTCAGCAGTTTGGTGGGAATAGGGTTGAGAGAGCAGGAGGTGGCTCTCATGGACAAGGTGTGCTCGGAGTTGGCATGAGGGGAGATAAAAGAGAAACTAGAGAGAGATGCGAGTTCAGAGCTAGGGCAGGGCGGAACCTTGGGCTAGCTTGGTCTAGTAGGCAAGGGGAAGGGTTGGCTGTGGCAGAAGCAGCTAAACGGATGGTGTCAATCTTAGTGACAAAGAAGTCCATGAGCTCCTCACCCATATTGTTCAAGGTGAGGGTCGTGGAGCAGAGGAGAGGGGTTTAAGGAGACGGTTGGTAGTGGAGAAATGAAGCCGGGGGTGGGGTTATCTTAGCATTCCAGGATAATCCTGGAGTAGTGAGCAGTTTTGGCAGAGGAGAGCAGGGCCTGATAGTGCTTTATGTTGTCCAACCAGATCTGGTGGTGAATGGCTAAACCAGTTACGTGCCATGAAGTTCAAGTCTCCATCCATTGAACAAGGGAGTGAAGATGGGGGCCATACCAGGGGGTGCAACCAGGTGCAAGAGATTTTTTTGCTAGGGACAAGGACATCAAAGATAGAGGTGAGGGAGTGATTGAGCAGATCAACAACTGGAGAAGTATCATGGCGAATGGAGGCTAGATAGTTGGTAATTTAATAGTGCTGTTGTAAGTGACTTGGGGGAGAGTTTTTTAGGGGCAGACATAGGAGAAAGTGGGGTTGGGAGAGGGAAGGAGGGTGTGAGTGGAGAGGGTTACAAGGAAGTGATCAGAGATGGCTTTGTCTGTGAATGAAATGAGGGGGTGTCCATGAATATGGATAGGAGAGCTTAAGGGAGGACAGGAAGGAAGTGAAATCAGAGGAATGAGGGCCGGGGGATTTGAGATAGAGATTGAAGTCACTGAGGATGGGTTGTCGCTCAGTGCAGAGGCTGAGGGAGGAAAACAGTGAAGATATCTTGGTGAGAAACTTAGCGTGGTACTTGAGTAGATGGTAGAGAATGAGGATTTAAAGGAGAGGCGAGAGGGTTGGAACAAAATGAGATGCTCAAAGGAGGAGAAGGTGCCAGAGGAGTAGGGGGACAGACCAAGGTGTGATTTGGCGATAAGGGCCACACTGTCACTGCAGCAGTCTTGGCGGGGCAAGTGGTGGAAGGTATAGCCAGGCAGGGGGGCTTCATTTAGGGGGAAGGTGTCATGACCCATCAGCCAAGCCATGATGTCGATGGAATCATCCACAATAAGCTGATGGATGTCAAGGGCCTTGTTCACAAGTGAATGGACACTCTGGAGGGAGATGTGGAGAGGGGCGGGGTCAGCTGATCCGCTAGCAGAGTTCACAGGGTCAGCACCAGGCTGGGTGAGTGGCACAGGAAGGAGGGAGGAAAGAGTACCCCCCAGCGGACGGGCTGGACAGGATGATCGGCGAGACAGTAGGATGGGGCAGTTGGGCTTGCTGTTCGTAAGGAGGCAGCGACGATGGGCCCTTCGCAGGATGCCCAGAGGGGCACTGTGAGGGTGCCGGTTAGTTCTCCTAGTAACCCCTAGGTGGCACCTTCATGAGTGGTTACCCCTGTGTTAATCCTTAATTGACTGTTATTGGGCTTATGAGTTTCACCTGTGATTTGTAGTATATAAGTTCTGTTTTCCCCCTTCTCTGTGCTCAGTCTTGACAAGCCTTTGTTTGTCAGAGCTTCTAAAGTGTAATTGTATCTTTGTGTTTATTAAGTAAAGTACTTTGTTTGAACTTTATACCTGCCTCTAGCCTCGTCTCTGCACTTGGGTCCAGAACCAGCCTCGCCCTGACAGCAAGACTGAGCCATTATGGACCCAGCAGTGATGGAGGAACTTTGTTCTATTCTCTCCCATCAAGGTGCTTTCCTCGGCTGCCTTGAGCAACTTCTCCAAAGCATTTTGGACAAGGTAGATACGTGGACTCAGACCATTCAACACCTAGCCGCTGTGGCTTCTGCTCCGGATGTTCCTCGTCAGTCAGTCCCTTTGAGTGCTACCCCGCCGATCGCCAGACTTACCGAGAGCCTCGCCTACCTGTGCTGGAGTGCTATGATGGTGATCCAGGCAAGTGTTGTGGCTTCCTGACCCAGTGCTTTCTGGTTTTTGAACTTCAACCTTCCATGTTCCATTCATCTCGCTCTAAGGTAGCATTCATTATTTCACTACTCTCGGGAAAAGCTCTTGCCTGGGCTACCGCTATCTGGGAGCAGCAATCTTCGGTCTGCTTTGACGTTGTCGATTTCACCAAAGAGATGGGCAAGGTCTTTGACCATCCTGTGAGTGGACGGGAGGCAGCTAAGAGACTTTTGAATCTCCGCCAGGGCGGCTGCAGTGTAGCCGACTTCGCCATTGAGTTCTGCACACTCGCTGCGGAGAGTCGCTGGAACACCGAGGCCCTTCTTTCCATGTTTTTTTTTACGGCCTTTCTGGAACTATCAAGGATGAACTAGCGTCCAGAGAGATCCCGGAGGACCTTGACACGCTCATCTCCCTTGCTGTCAGAGTGGATAACCGCCTCCGGGAGCATGCTAGAGAGAGGAGATTCACTACTTCCACAGGGGTGAGATCGTCCGGTGTTCCGGATCTGACCAGGAGTTTCCAAGTACCCCTGAGTCCACCTGTTAGCACGGAAGAGACACCTATGCAACTCGGCTCTCCCAGGTTGAGAGACGGAGATTGAGAGAGGGGTGTTGTCTTTACTGTGGCCTGTCTGGTCATTTCAGAGCCACATGCCCAGAGCTCCAGGAACAAGCCAGGAGGATTGGGGAGATATGGACTGATCAAACCCCTTCTGTTTTCCAAACCCTGATTCCTGCTCGTCTCTCTTTGGAGGGAAAGCAGTTCAATCTGCAGGCGTTCATTGACTCCGGGGCCGCGGGTTGTTTTATTGATCGTACCCTAGTGCACAGACTGAAAATTCCTTTCTCCCGCCTGGACAAGCCTTTACAAGTCACTGCCCTCGATGGCAGGCCCCTTGGTTCTGGGCACGTTCATCATATCACTGGAGTGTTACATGTCCAAGTGGGGGAGAGACATCAAGAGTTGTTGCAGTTTCACCTGATAGATTCCCCTGAGCTCCCTCTTGTTCTTGGACATCCGTGGCTCTTTCTCCACAACCCTCATATTGACTGGACTACTGGGACGGTGCTGGAGTGGGGCCCTTCATGTTCAACTAACTGTCTCAAGGTCTTCCCTAGTCTGCCTCGTCCTTCCTCTCCCGAGCCAGCCGATCAGCTGGACCTTGCTCGTGTGCCTCCTGAGTATTCGGACCTCCATGCGGTATTTAGTAAGGGGCGGACCTCTACACTCCCCCCACACCGGCCCTACGACTGTGCGATTGATCTCCTGCCTGGCACTAGCCCCCCTCGGGGTCGGCTCTACTCTCTCTCTGGCCCTGAGAATGTTTCGATGGAGGAATATATCAAAGAAGCCCTCGCCACAGGTTTCATTTGTCCTTCCACCTCCCCAGCGAGTGCAGGTTTTTTTTTGTAAAAAAGGATGGTGGTCTCAGACCTTGTATAGACTATCGGGGGCTTAACAAAATTACGATTAAGAACCGCTATCCTCTCCCTTTGATGTCTTCAGCATTTGAGCAGCTACAGGGAGCTACCATCTTCTCCAAACTTGACCTCCGCAACGCATATAACCTGGTCCGCATTAGGGAGGGGGATGAATGGAAAACTGCCTTTATCACCCCGAGCGGTCACTGGGAATACCTTGTCATGCCCTTTGGTCTCACTAACGCTCCTGCTGTCTTCCAGGCTCTGGTCAATGACGTGCTCCGGGACCTGCTGAATCAGTTCGTGTTTGTTTATTTGGATGACATTCTCATCTTCTCGAAGTCCCCCCAGCAGCATGTCCAACACGTCAGGCGGGAGTTGCAGAGGCTCTTGGAGAGCCGTCTCTTCGTCAAACCTGAAGTGTGAATTCCACGTCACTAAGGTCACCTTCCTGGGCTACGTTATCTCTGGTGGAAGCGTCCAGATGGATCCGAGTAAGGTTCAAGCCGTCCTGAACTGGCCGAGTCCCACGTCGGTTAAGCAGATTCAGCGGTTCCTGGGATTCGCCAACTTTTACAGACGCTTCATCCGTAACTTCAGCTCCCTTGCCGCTCCCCACTCCCCTCATTGACCAAGGGCTCGCCTGTACGGTTCAGCTGGTGTTCTGAAGCAGAACGGGCCTTCCAGGAGCTCAAACAACGCTTCACCTCCGCCCCCATTCTGATACATCCCGATCCCACCCTGCCCTTCATCGTAGAGGTGGATGCCTCGGCTATTGGAGTTGGGGCTGTCCTGTCCCAGCGCTCCCCAAGGACCAGAAACTTCATCCCTGTGCCGCCTTGTCGCCTGAAGCCAGCTGAGTGTAACTATGATGTCGGCAACAGGGAGCTTTTGGCAGTTAAGTTGGCCTTGGAGGAGTGGAGACACTGGTTGGAGGGAGCGGAACATCCTTTTGTCGTCTGGGCCGACCATAAGAACCTGATATATATTCAGGACGCTAAGCGCCTCAACCCCCGGCAGGCCAGGTGGGCACTCTTCTTTAACCGGTTCAACTTTCTCCTGTCGTACTGCCCAGGGTCTAAGAACCTCAAACCGGATGCCCTTTCTCGCCAGTTTGACCCCTCGGAAAAGGACCGGATTCCGGAACCTATCGTCCCTAGTTCCTGCATCGTGGCTCCCGTCGCGTGGGAGATTGAGACTGTGGTGCGAAGGGCCCAACGTCAGGAGGCCGATCCCGGAGGAGGCCCTCCTAATAAACTATATGTTCCCAGTCGAGTGCGCGCCCAGTTCCTTCAATGGGGCCATTCTTCTCGATTGACGGGTCATCCTGGGATCCATCGGACTCTCGAGTTTCTTAAAAGGAGGTTCTGGTGGCCCGCTATGGAAGCCGACACCCGGGCCTTTGTCTCCGCTTGTCCCGTCTGTGCCCAGAACAAGACATCCCGACAACCTCCGCTTGGTCTCCTGCATCCCTTGCCTATTCCCAGCCGTCCCTGGTCTCATATCGCCCTGGATTTCATCACCGGGCTACCTCCATCTGAAGGATTCACCACCATCCTAGTTGTGGTTGATTGCTTTTCAAAGGCTGCTCACTTCGTTCCTCTTGTCAAGCTTCCCTCTGCCAGGGAGACCGCCCAGCTGGTTGTCCAACACGTCTTCCGCCTCCATGGCTTGCCCCTGGATGTTGTCTCTGACTGTGGTCCTCAGTTTTCATCTAGGTTTTGGAAGGCCTTTTGTTCCCTCCTGGGGGGCTTCCGTCAGTCTCTCTTCAGGGCTCCACCCTCAATCTAACGGCCAGACTGAGAGAACTAATCAGGATCTGGAGAGGGTGCTACGAAGCTTTGTGTCCTCCAATCCTTCCTCCTGGAGCAAGTACCTGGTCTGGGCAGAGTATGCACATAATACCCTTCAGAGCTCCTCCACTGGTCTTTCGCCTTTTTGAGTGCCAATATGGCTTCCAACCGCCACTCTTCCCAGAACAGGAGAGGGAGGTAGGAGTGCCGGCTGCCCAGGGGTTAGTCCAACGCTGCCGTCGTACCTGGAGGAGGGTCCGATCCGCCTTGCAGCTTGCCTCATCTCGGCAGAAGGTACAGGCCGACCGTCACCGTCGCTCGGTTCCGGACCGGACAGAAGGTCTGGCTGTCTACCAAGAATCTTCCGCTCCATGTGGAGTCCTGCAAGTTGGCTCCCCGGTTCATAGGACCTTTTAGGATTTTGGAGCAAGTAAACCCGGTGGCCTACCGGCTCCTCCTTACTCGATCGATGAGGATACATCCCACATTTCATGTCTCTCACCTCAAGCCGGTACTTACTAGTCCCTTGGTTCCTGCGGCTAGACCTCCCCGCCCCGTATGATTGACGGCCAGCAAGCCTTCACGGTCCGTCGCCTCCTTGATTGTCGCCGGGTCAGGAGGAGCATCCAATACCTGGTTGACTGGGAGGGTTTCGGTCCTGAGGAGTGTTCCTGGGTTCCGGCCCGGGACATTTTGGATCCGGAACTCATAAGGGATTTTCGCCGTCGCCACCCTGCTCGTCCAGGAGGAACGTCAGGAGCCGTTCCTAGGGGAGGGGGGTCCTGTGAGGGTGCCGGTTAGTTCTCCTAGTAACCCCTAGGCGGCACCTTCATGAGTGGTTACCCCTGTGTTAATCCCTAATTGACTGTTATTGGGCTTATGAGTTTCACCTGTGATTTGTAGTATATTAGTTCTGTTTTTCCCCTTCTCTGTGCTCAGTCTTGACAAGCCTTTGTGCCAAGTGGTTGTTTGTCAGAGCTTCTAAAGTGTAATTGTATCTTTGTTTATTAAGTAAAGTACTTTGTTTGAACTTTATACCTGCCTCTAGCCTCGTCTCTGCACTTGGGTCCAGAACCAGCCTCACCCTGACAGGCACAGAGGGAAGCTGTGGGCTTATCCAAGAGGGAGTCAGTCCTGGGATGGCGGCAGGAGAGTAGGAAGATTGTGGAGTGCTGAAGAGTTGGGGTAGGGATTTGCAGGGAGAGAATACCCGAGAGGGGAGAAATGAATGGAGGCATGAGCAGGTGACAGAAGTTCCCAAGCGGGCTCAAGAGAAGACAAAGGAAAAGGGAGAAAGAAGTAATGGGCTTGGGTTTGGAGCGACAGCCAAAATGCGCATGTGAATGGACACAGGGAAACTCATAGGAATGGCAAAGATTAGGATAGATATGTCCTGGTAGTAAACAGAGAATAGCGAGGAGATAATAAGAGAGAGTCTAAAGTCAGAGGCCCTATGATGGCGTGAAGTTAAAGATAGGGTGGAATCAGCTTGGAGCACCGGCAAACTGATGCCCAGGTTTGGAGACAGGTGTGGAGGGTGAGTGAGCCCAGGAGCTGTGTAAAGGGCAGAGTGTCACTGCTGAAGATTTTCACATGGAAAATGGAGAGCTGAGGAGGTGTGGAGGATCGACCATACCCCAGGATAGGATGATCCAGGGTTCCAGCAGAGGTGAGGAATGGCCTCGGCGATTAATAGTGTGCACTAATGGATCCAGTGTACCAGTGGATCCAGTGTATTGGTGATCCAGTATACTAGCAGATCCAGTACACCAGCAGATCCAGTATACCAGCAGATCCGGTATACTAGTGATCAGTATACTAGCAGATCCAGCATATAGTGGATCCAGTATACCAGCGGATCCAGTACACCAGCAGATCCAGTATATAGTGGATCCAATATACCAGTGGATCCAGTATAGTAACAGATCCAGTATACCAGCGGACCCAGCATATAGTGGACCCAGCATACCAGCGGGTCCAGCATACCAGCGGGTCCAGTATATAGTGGATCCAATATACCAGTGGATCCAGTATACCAGCGGATCCAGTATATAGTGGATCCAATATACCAGTGGATCCAGTATAGTAACAGATCCAGTATACCAGCGGATCCAGTACACCAGCAGATCCAGTATATAGTGGATCCAATATACCAGTGGATCCAGTATAGTAACAGATCCAGTATACCAGCGGATCCAGTATACCAGCGGACCCAGTATATAGTGGACCCAGCATACCAGCGGGTCCAGCATACCAGCGGGTCCAGCATACCAGCAGATCAGGAATACGAGCAGATGCAGTATTAGTGGATCCAGTATACCAGCAGGACCAGTATACCAGCAGATCCAGTATACCAGCTGGTCCAGTATACCAGTGGATCCAGTATACTAGCAAATCCAGTATACCAGCAGATCCAGTTTACTAGTATAATTGCAAAATACTGCGGATGCTGGAAATCTGAAATAACAGAAAATGCTGGAAATACTCAGCAAGCCAGGCAACATCCGTGGAGAGAGAAACAGTTAACGTTTCAGGTCTGGGACCCTTCATCAGAACTGGGAAAAAGCTGGAGATGTAACAGATATTAAGCAGGTGCAGAGGGGGTGCAGTGGGGGGGGGGTGTTAGGAGGGGAGGAAGGAGTAGAAAGAACATCCTGTACTTTTGTAAGAGGCAGGAAAGATAAAATGTTGCAAATGGGAATGGCAAAAATCATACTGCATGAAAAATGGGGGCAGGGATAATTATCTGAAATTGTTGAACTCAATGTTGAGTCCGGCAGGCTGCAAAGTGCCCAATCGAAAGATGAGGTGCTGTTCCTCGAGCTTACGTTGAGCTTCATTGGAACAATGCAATAGCCCGAGGACAGAGAGATCAGAGTGGGAGTGAAGCGGTGAATTAAAGTGACAGGCGACCGGAAGCTCAGGGTCACCCGTGCGGACTGAACGGAGGTGTTCCGCAAAGTGGTCGCCCAATCTGCGTTTGGTCTCCCCAATGTAGAGGAGACCGCATCGTGAGCAGCGAATACAGTATATTAAATTGCAAGTACAACAAGTAAATCGCTGTTTCACCTGGAAGGGGTGTTTGGGGCCCTGGACAGTGCGAAGGGAGGAGGTAAAAGGGCATGTGTTGCATCTCCTGCGCTTACACGGGAAGGTGCCAGGTGAAGGAGCAGGGCTGTTGGGGGTGATTGAGGAGTGGACCAGGGTGTCGCGGAGGGAGCGGTCCCTTCGGAATGCTGAAAGGGGAGGTGAGGGGAAGATGTGTTTGGTGGTGGGATCACGTTGGAGGTGGCGGAAATGGCGGAGGATGATCCGTTGAATGTGGAGGCTGGTGGGATGAAAGGTGAGGACAAGGGGAACCCTATCGTGGTTCTGGGAGGGAGGGGCAGGGGTGAGGGCAGAAGTGCGGGAGATAGAACTGACACGGTCAAGGGCCGTGTCAACCACGGTAGAGGGGAATCCTCAGTTGAGGAAAAAGGAAGACATGTCAGCACTAGTATGGAAGGTGGCATCGTCAGAACAGACGCGGCGGAGACGGAGAAACTGGGAGAATGGAATAGAGTCCTTACAGGAAGCGGGGTGGGAGGAAGTGTTATCCGGGTAGCTGTGGGAGTCAGTGGGCTTATAGTGGATGTCTGTTGAAAGCCGATCGCCAGAAATGGAGACGTAGAAGTCAAGGAATGGAAGGGAAGAGTCGGAGATGGACCATGTGAAGGTGAGGGCAGGGTGGAAATTGGAAGTAAAGTGAGTGAACTTATCCAGTTCAGGGCAAGAGCAGGAAACGGCACCAATACAGTCATCGATGTACCGGAAAAAGAGGTGAGGGAGGGGACCCGAGCAGGACTGGAACAAAGAATGTTCCACATGTCCCATGAACAGGCAGGCATAGCTAGGGCCCATGCGGGTTCCCATAGCAACACCTTTAATTTGGAGGAAGTGAGTGGAGTCAAAGGAGAAGTTGTTCAATGTGAGAACAAGTTCAGCCAGGCGGAGGAGGGTGGTGGTGGATGGGGACTGGTTGGACCTCTGTTCAAGGAAGAAACAGAGCGCCCGAAGGCCGTCCTGGTGGGGGATGGAGGTGTAGAGGGATTGGACGTCCATAGTGAAAAGGAGACGGTTGGGGCCAGGAAACTGGAAACTGTTAAAGTGACGGAGGGCGTCGGAAGAGTCGCGAATGTAGGTGGGAAGAGACTGGACAAGGGGAGAAAAAATAGTCAAGATAGGAAGAGCTAAGTTCCGTGGGGCAAGAACAGGCTGAAACGATGGGTCTACCAGGGCAGTCCTGTTTGTGGATCTTGGGAAGGAGGTAGAAGCGGGCTGTGCGGGGTTGGGGGACTATGAGGTTGGCGGCCATGGAGGGAAGATCTCCAGAGGAGATGAGGTCAGTGACACACTTGGAAACAATGGCTTGATGTTTGCTAGTGGGGTCATGGTCCAGGCGGAGGTAGGAGGAGGTGTTGGAGAGTTGGCGTTCAGCTTCCGCACGGTAGAGGTCGGTTCGCCAAACAACAACAGCACCACCCTTATCAGCAGGTTTAATGATAATGTTAGGGTTGGATCAGAGAGAATGGAGTGCTGCAAGTTCAGAGGGAGTTAGGTTGGAGTGAGTGAGGGGAGCCGAGAAATGGAGACGGCCGATGTGACGTTGGCAGTTAGCAATGAAAAGATCTAGAGAGGGTAGAAGGCCAGAGGGAGGGGTCCAAGTAGAACGAGAATTTAGAAAGCGGGAGAAAGGATCAGCCGTGCGAGGGGAAGACTCCTGGCCAAAGAAGTGGGCACGGAGACGAAGGCGACGGAAGAAGAGCTCAGCATCATGCCGAGCTCGAAATTCATTCAGATGGGGGCGTAAGGGGATGAAGCTCAGGCCTTTGTTGAGGACTGAACGTTCGGGGTCAGAGAGGGGAAGGTCAGAGGGGATAGTGAAAACACGGCAGGGGGTGAGACTGGAAGAAGGGATCGGATCGGAGGAAAGTAACCAGTTTACTAGTGATCAATATACTAGCAGATCCAGCATACCAGTGGATCCAGTATACTAGTGGATCCAGTATACTAGCAGATCCAGTATACCAGCAGATCCCGTATACTTGTGATCAGTATACTAGCAGATCCAGTATACTAGCGGATCCAGCATGCTAGCAGATCCAGTATATCAGCGGATCCAGTATACTAGTGATCAGTATACCAGCGGATCCCGTATACCAGCGGATCCCGTATACCAGCGGATCTAGTATGCTAGTGACCCAGTACATTAGCAGATTCAGTATATAGTGGATCCAGTATACTAGTGGATCCAGTATACCGGCGGATCCAGTATACCGGCGGATCACGAATACCAGCAGATCCAGTACTAGCGGATCTAGTATACCAGCAGATCCAGTATACAAGCGGATCCAGTATACCAGCAGATCCAGTACCGCTGGAGCCAGTATACCAGCAGATCCGGTATACCAGCGGATCCAGTATATAGCAGATCCGGCATACCAGGGGATCCAGTATACTAGCGATCCAGTATACTAGCGATCCAGTATAGAGTGGATCCATTATATCAGCGGATGCCGTATATAGTGGATTCTGTACACTGTGCCACATCCAACTTCCCACCGTTTCACACATACTACGCTATCCGACTCCCCACCCTTTCACATTCACACTGTACCCCATCGAATTCCCCATCCTTTCACACACACTGTACCACATCTGGGGTACAGTTTGTGTGAAAGGGTGGGGAGTTGGATGGGGTACAGTTTGTGTGTGAAAGGGTGGGGAGTACATAGTCATAGAGTCAGAGTGTTATACAGCACAGAAAGAAGTCCTTCGGCCCATTGCGTCCGCGCCGGCCATCAAGCCCTATCTATTCTAATCCTATTTTCCAGCATTGGTCCGTAGCCTTGTCTGCTATGGTGTTTCAAGTGCTCATCTAAATGCTTCTTGAATGTGTGGGGGTTCCTGCCTCTACCACCCTTTCAGAATGAGTTCCAGATTCCAACCACCCTCTGGGTGAAAAAGATTTTCCTCAAATCCCCTCTAAACCTCCTGCCCCTTACCTTGAAATTATGCCCCCTCTACTAAGGGGAAAAGTCCCTTTCTATCTACCCTATCTATGCCCCTCATAATTTTATACACCTCAATCAGGTCCCCCCTCAGCCTTCCCTGCTCTAAGGAAAACAACCCCAGCCTGTCCAGTCTCTCTTCATAGCTGAAGTGCTCCAGCCCAGGTAACATCCTGGTGAATCTCCTCTGCACCCTCTCCAATGCAATCACATCCTTCCTATAGTGTGGCAACCAGAACTGCACACAGTATTCCAGCTGTGGCCTAACTAGCATTTTGTACAGCTCCATCATAACCTCCCTGCTTTTATATTCTATGCCTCAGCTAATGAAGGCAAGTATCCCATATGCCTTTTTAACTACCTTATCTACCTTTCCTGCTGCCTTCAGGGATCTATGTACATGCACACCCAGATCCCTCTGACCCTCTGTCCTTCCTAGGGTCTTACCATTCATTGTGTATTCCCTTGCCTTGTTAGTCCTCCCAAAATGCATCACTTCACACTTTTCAGGTTTAAATTCCATTTGCGACTGTTCTGCCCATCTGACCAACCCGTCTATATCATCCTGTAGCCTGATGCTTCCCTTCTCGCTATTTACCACTCCACTAATTTTTGTATCATCTGTGAACATACTGATCCTACCTCCTGTTGGATGGGGTACAGTGTGTGTGAAAGGATCTGGAGTTGGATGGGGTACAGTGTGTGTGAGGGTGGGGAGTTGGATGGGGTACAGTGTGTGTGAGGGTGGGGAGTTGGATGGGGTACAGTGTGTGTGAGGGTGGGGAGTTGGATGGGGTACAGTGTGTGTGAGGGTGGGGAGTTGGATGGGGTACAGTGTGTGTGAGGGTGGGGAGTTGGATGGGGTACAGTGTGTGTGAGGGTGGGGAGTTGGATGGGGTACAGTGTGTGTGAGGGTGGGGAGTTGGATGGGGTACAGTGTGTGTGAGGGTGGGGAGTTGGATGGGGTACAGTGTGTGTGAGGGTGGGGAGTTGGATGGGGTACAGTGTGTGTGAGGGTGGGGAGTTGGATGGGGTACAGTGTGTGTGAGGGTGGGGAGTTGGATGGGGTACAGTGTGTGAGGGTGGGGAGTTGGATGGGGTACAGTGTGTGTGTGAGGGTGGGGAGTTGGATGGGGTACAGTGTGTGTGAGGGTGGGCAGTTGGATGGGGTACAGTGTGTGTGAGGGTGGGGAGTTGGATGGGGTACAGTGTGTGTGAGGGTGGGGAGTTGGATGGGGTACAGTGTGTGCGAGGGTGGGCAGTTGGATGGGGTACAGTGTGTGTGAGGGTGGGGAGTTGGATGGGGTACAGTGTGTGAGGGTGGGGAGTTGGATGGGGTACAGTGTGTGTGAGGGTGGGCAGTTGGATGGGGTACAGTGTGTGTGAGGGTGGGGAGTTGGATGGGGTACAGTGTGTGTGAGGGTGGGGAGTTGGATGGGGTACAGTGTGTGTGAGGGTGGGCAGTTGGATGGGGTACAGTGTGTGTGAGGGTGGGCAGTTGGATGGGGTACAGTGTGTGTGAGGGTGGGGTGTTGGATGGGGTACAGTGTGTGTGAGGGTGGGGAGTTGGATGGGGTACAGTGTGTGAGGGTGGGCAGTTGGATGGGGTACAGTGTGTGTGAGGGTGGGCAGTTGGATGAGGTACAGTGTGTGTGAGGGTGGGGAGTTGGATGGGGTACAGTGTGTGTGAGGGTGGGGAGTTGGATGGGGTACAGTGTGTGTGAGGGCGGGGAGTTGGATGGGGTACAGTGTGTGTGAGGGTGGGGAGTTGGATGGGGTATAGTGTGTGTGAGGGTGGGGAGTTGGATGGGGTACAGTGTGTGTGAGGGCGGGGAGTTGGATGGGGTACAGTGTGTGTGAGGGTGCAGCAAATTCCACAGACCTACTACCCTCTGAGTGAAGAAGTTTCTCCTCATCTCAGTTTTGAAAGAGCAGCCCCTTATTCTAAGACTATGCCCCCTAGTTCTAGTTTCACCCATCATTGGGAACATCCTCACCACATCCACCCGATCAAGCCCCTTCACAATCTTATGTTTCAATAAGATCGCCTCTCATTCTTCTGAACTCCAATGAGTGGAGTCCCAATCTACTCAACCTCTCCTCATATGTCCACCCCCTCATCCCCGGGATTAACTGAGTGAACCTTCTTTGTACTGACTCGAGAGCAAGTATGTCTTTTCTTAAGTATGGACACCCAAACTGTATTCCAGGTGCGGTCTCACCAATACCTTGTACAACTGCAACAAGACCTCCCTGTTTTTATATTCTATCCCCCTAGCAATAAAAGCCAACATTCCATTGACCTTCTTGATCACTTGCTGCACCTGCCTACTAACTTTTTGAGTTTCGTGCACCAGGACCCCCAGATTCCTTTGTAGATCAGTACTTTCCAGTTTCTTGCCATTAAGATAATAACTTGCTCTATGATTTTTCCTGCCAAAGTGCATAACCTCACACACTTTCCAGTATTGTATTGCATCTGCCAAATCTCTGCCCACTTACTTAGCCTGTCTATGTCCCTTTGCAGTTTTTTTATGTCCTCCTCACTCACTACTTTCCTTCCCATCTTTGTATCATCTGCAAACTTTGATATGTTACACTCGGTTCCCTCCTCCAAATCATTAATATAGATTGTAAAGAGTTGGGGACCCAGCACTGACCCCTGCGGAACACCACTAGTTACTGATTGCCAGTCTGAGAACGAACCATTTATCCCAACTCTCTGCTTTCTGTTAGATAGCCAATCCTCTACCCATGCCAGAATATTACCCCCAATCCCATGATTTTTTATCTTGAGCAATAATTTTTTGTGTGGCACTTTGTCAAATGCCTTTTGGAAGTCTAAATACACTACGTCCACTGGTTCCCCTTTATCCACCCTGTATGTTACTTCCTCAGAACTCCAGCAAATTTGTCAAACATGACTTCCCCTTCATAAAACCATGCTGACTTTGTCCTATTAAATTATGTTTATCCAAATGTCCCGTTACTGTCTCCTTGATAATGGACTCTAAAATTTTACCAACCACACATGTTAGGCTAACCGGTCTATAGTTTCCAGCCTTCTGCCTACTACCCTTTTTAAATAAGGGTGTTACATTAGCAGTTTTCCAATCTGCCGGGACCTTTGCTGAGTCCAGGGAGTTTTGGAAAATTATTACCAATGCATCCACAATCCCTACCGCCACTTGGGTGGGGAGTTGGATGGGGTACAATGTATGTGAATGGGTGGGGAGTTGGATGGGGTACAGTGTGTGTGAGGGTGGGGAGTTGGATGGGGTACAGTGTGTGAGGGTGGGGAGTTGGATGGGGTACAGTGTGTGTGTGAGGGTGGGGAGTTGGATGGGGTACAGTGTGTGTGAGGGTGGGGAGTTGGATGGGGTGCAGTGTGTGAGGGTGGGGAGTTGGATGGGGTACAGTGTGTGTGAGGGTGGAGAGTTGGATGGGGCACAGTGTGTGTGAGGGTGGGGAGTTAGATGGGGTACAGTGTGTGTGAGGGTGGGGAGTTGGATGGGGTACAGTGTGTGTGAGAGTGGGGAGTTGGATGGGGTACAGTGTGTGTGTGAGGGTGGGGAGTTGGATGGGGTACAGTGTGTGTGAGGGTGGGGAGTTGGATGGGGTACAGTGTGTGTGAGGGTGGGCAGTTGGATGGGGTACAGTGTGTGTGAGGGTGGGGAGTTGGATGGGGTACAGTGTGTGTGAGGGTGGGGAGTTGGATGGGGTACAGTGTGTGAGGGTGGGCAGTTGGATGGGGTACAGTGTGTGTGAGGGTGGGCAGTTGGATGAGGTACAGTGTGTGTGAGGGTGGGGAGTTGGATGGGGTACAGTGTGTGTGAGGGTGGGGAGTTGGATGGGGTACAGTGTGTGTGAGGGCGGGGAGTTGGATGGGGTACAGTGTGTGTGAGGGTGGGGAGTTGGATGGGGTATAGTGTGTGTGAGGGTGGGGAGTTGGATGGGGTACAGTGTGTGTGAGGGCGGGGAGTTGGATGGGGTACAGTGTGTGTGAGGGTGCAGCAAATTCCACAGACCTACTACCCTCTGAGTGAAGAAGTTTCTCCTCATCTCAGTTTTGAAAGAGCAGCCCCTTATTCTAAGACTATGCCCCCTAGTTCTAGTTTCACCCATCATTGGGAACATCCTCACCACATCCACCCGATCAAGCCCCTTCACAATCTTATGTTTCAATAAGATCGCCTCTCATTCTTCTGAACTCCAATGAGTGGAGTCCCAATCTACTCAACCTCTCCTCATATGTCCACCCCCTCATCCCCGGGATTAACTGAGTGAACCTTCTTTGTACTGACTCGAGAGCAAGTATGTCTTTTCTTAAGTATGGACACCCAAACTGTATTCCAGGTGCGGTCTCACCAATACCTTGTACAACTGCAACAAGACCTCCCTGTTTTTATATTCTATCCCCCTAGCAATAAAAGCCAACATTCCATTGACCTTCTTGATCACTTGCTGCACCTGCCTACTAACTTTTTGAGTTTCGTGCAACAGGACCCCCAGATTCCTTTGTAGATCAGTACTTTCCAGTTTCTTGCCATTAAGATAATAACTTGCTCTATGATTTTTCCTGCCAAAGTGCATAACCTCACACACTTTCCAGTATTGTATTGCATCTGCCAAATCTCTGCCCACTTACTTAGCCTGTCTATGTCCCTTTGCAGTTTTTTTATGTCCTCCTCACTCACTACTTTCCTTCCCATCTTTGTATCATCTGCAAACTTTGATATGTTACACTCGGTTCCCTCCTCCAAATCATTAATATAGATTGTAAAGAGTTGGGGACCCAGCACTGACCCCTGCGGAACACCACTAGTTACTGATTGCCAGTCTGAGAACGAACCATTTATCCCAACTCTCTGCTTTCTGTTAGATAGCCAATCCTCTACCCATGCCAGAATATTACCCCCAATCCCATGATTTTTTATCTTGAGCAATAATTTTTTGTGTGGCACTTTGTCAAATGCCTTTTGGAAGTCTAAATACACTACGTCCACTGGTTCCCCTTTATCCACCCTGTATGTTACTTCCTCAGAACTCCAGCAAATTTGTCAAACATGACTTCCCCTTCATAAAACCATGCTGACTTTGTCCTATTAAATTATGTTTATCCAAATGTCCCGTTACTGTCTCCTTGATAATGGACTCTAAAATTTTACCAACCACACATGTTAGGCTAACCGGTCTATAGTTTCCAGCCTTCTGCCTACTACCCTTTTTAAATAAGGGTGTTACATTAGCAGTTTTCCAATCTGCCGGGACCTTTGCTGAGTCCAGGGAGTTTTGGAAAATTATTACCAATGCATCCACAATCCCTACCGCCACTTGGGTGGGGAGTTGGATGGGGTACAATGTATGTGAATGGGTGGGGAGTTGGATGGGGTACAGTGTGTGTGAGGGTGGGGAGTTGGATGGGGTACAGTGTGTGAGGGTGGGGAGTTGGATGGGGTACAGTGTGTGTGAGGGTGGGGAGTTGGATGGGGTACAGTGTGTGTGAGGGTGGGGAGTTGGATGGGGTGCAGTGTGTGAGGGTGGGGAGTTGGATGGGGTACAGTGTGTGTGAGGGTGGAGATTTGGATGGGGCACAGTGTGTGTGAGGGTGGGGAGTTAGATGGGGTACAGTGTGTGTGAGGGTGGGGAGTTGGATGGGGTACAGTGTGTGTGAGAGTGGGGAGTTGGATGGGGTACAGTGTGTGTGTGAGGGTGGGGAGTTGGATGGGGTACAGTGTGTGTGAGGGTGGGGAGTTGGATGGGGTACAGTGTGTGAGAGGGTGGGGAGTTGGATGGGGTACAGTGTGTGTGAAAGGATGGGGAGTTGGATAGGGTACAGTGTGTGAGAGGGTGGGGAGTTGGATGGGGTACAGTGTGTGTGAGGGTGGGGAGTTGGAAGGGGTACAGTGTGTGTGAGGGTGGGGAGTTGGATGGGGTACAGTGTGTGTGTGAGGGTGGGGAGTTGGATGGGGCACAGTGTGTGTGACATGGTGGGGAGTTGGATGGGGTACAGTGTGTGTGTGAGGGTGGGGAGTTGGATGGGGTACAGTGTGTGTGACGGTGGGGAGTTGGATGGGGTACAGTGTGTGTGTGAGGGTGGGGAGTCGGATGGGGTACAGTGTGTGTGAGGGTGGGGAGTTGGATGGGGTACAGTGTGTGTGAGGGTGGGGAGTTGGATGGGGTACAGTGTGTGTGAGGGTGGGGAGTTGGATGCGGTACAGTGTGTGAGAGGGTGGGGAGCTGGATGGGGTACAGTGTGTGAGAGGGTGGGGAGTTGGATGGGGTACAGTGTGTGTGAGGGTGGGGAGTTGAATGGGGTACAGTGTGTGTGCGGGTGGGGAGTTGGATGGGGTACAGTGTGTGTGAGGGTGGGGAGTTGGATGGGGTACAGTGTGTGTGAGTGGGGAGTTGGATGGGGTACAGTGTGCGTGAAAGGATGGGGAGTTGGATAGGGTACAGTGTGTGAGGGTGGGGAGTTGGATGGGGTACAGTGTGTGTGTGGGGGTGGGGAGTTGGATGGGGTACAGTGTGTGTGAAAGGGTGGGGAGTTTGATGGGGTACATTGTGTGTGAGTTTGGGGAGTTGGATGGGGTACAGTGTGTGAGAGGGTGGGGAGTTGGTTGGGGTACAGTGTGTGTGAGGGTGGGGAGTTGTATGGGGTACAGTGTGTGAGGGTGGGGAGTTGGATGGGGTACAGTGTGTGTGAGGGTGGGGAGTTGGATGGTGCACAATGTGTGTGAGGTTGGGGAGTTGGATGGGGTACAGTGTGTGTGAGGTTGGGGAGTTGGATGGGGTACAGTGTGTGAGAGGGTGGGGAGTTGGTTGGGGTACTGTGTGTGTGAGGGTGGGGAGTTGTATGGGGTACAGTGTGTGAGGGTGGGGAGTTGGATGGGGTACAGTGTGTGTGAGGGTGGGGAGTTGGATGGGGTACAGTGTGTGTGAGGGTGGGGAGTTGGATGGGGTACAGTGTGTGTGAGGGTGGGGAGTTGGATGGGGTACAGTGTGTGTGAGGGTGGGGAGTTGGATGGTGTACAATGTGTGTGAGGTTGGGGAGTTGGATGGGGTACAGTGTGTGTGTGAGGGTGGGGAGTTGGATGGGGTACAGTGTGTGTGAGGGTGGGGAGTTGGATGGGGTACAGTGTGTGTGAGGGTGGGGAGTTGGATGGGGTACAGTGTGTGTGAGGGTGGGGAGTTGGATGGGGTACAGTGTGTGTGAGGGTGGGGAGTTGGATGGGGTACAGTGTGTGTGAGGGTGGGGAGTTGGATGGGGTACAGTGTGTGAGAGGGTGGGGAGTTGGATGGTGTACAATGTGTGTGAGGTTGGGGAGTTGGATGGGGTACAGTGTGTGTGAGGGTGGGGAGTTGGATGGGGTACAGTGTGTGTGAGGGTGGGGAGTTGTATGGGGTACAGTGTGTGAGGGGGTGGGGAGTTGGATGGGGTACAGTGAGTGTGAGGGTGGGGAGTTGGATGGGGTACAGTGTGTGAGGGTGGGGAGTTGTATGGGGTACAGTGTGTGAGGGGGTGGGGAGTTGGATGGGGTACAGTGTGTGTGTGGGTGGGGAGTTGGATGGGGTACAGTGTGTGTGAGGGTGGGGAGTTGGATGGGGTATAGTGTGTGTGAGGGTGGGGAGTTGTATGGGGTACAGTGTGTGAGGGGTTGGGGAGTTGGATGGGGTAGTGTGTGTGTGAGGGTGGGGAGTTGGATGGGGTACAGTGTGTGTGAAAGGTTGGGGAGTTGGATGGGGTACAGTGTGTGTGAGGGTGGGGAGTTGGATGGGGTACAGTGTGTGTGAGGGTGGGGAGTTGGATGGGGTACAGTGTGTGTGAGGGTGGGGAGTTGGATGGGGTACAGTGTGAGAGGGTGGGGAGTTGGATGGTGTACAATGTGTGTGAGGGTGGGGAGTTGGATGGGGTACAGTGTGTGTGAGGGTGGGGAGTTGGATGGGGTGCAGTGTGTGTGAGGGTGGGGAGTTGGATGGGGTACAGTGTGAGAGGGTGGGGAGTTGGATGGTGTACAGTGTGTGTGAGGGTGGGGAGTTGGATGGGGTACAGTGTGTGTGAGGGTGGGGAGTTGGATGGGGTGCAGTGTGTGTGAGGGTGGGGAGTTGGATGGGGTACAGTGTGTGTGAGGGTGGGGAGTTGGATGGGGTACAGTGTGTGTGAGGGTGGGGAGTTGGATGGGGTACAGTGTGTGAGAGCGTGGGGAGTTGGATGGGGTACAGTGTGTGTGAGGGTGGGGAGTTGGATGGGGTACAGTGTGTGAGGGTGGGGAGTTGGATGGGGTACAGTGTGTGTGAGGGTGGGGAGTTGGATGGGGTACAGTGTGTGTGAGGGTGGGGAGTTGCATGGGGTACAGTGTGTGTGAGGGTGGGGAGTTGGATGGGGTTCAGTGTGTGTGAGGGTGGGGAGTTGGATGGGGTACAGTGTGTGTGAGGGTGGGGAGTTGGATGGGGTACAGTGTGTGTGAGGGTGGGGAGTTGGATGGGGTACAGTGTGTGTGAGGGTGGGGAGTAGGATGGGGTACAGTGTGTGTGAGGGTGGGGAGTTGGATGGGGTACAGTGTGTGTGAGGGTGGGGAGTTGGATGGGGTACAGTGTGTGTGAGGGTGGGGAGTTGGATGGGGTACAGTGTGTGTGAGGGTAGGGAGTTGGATGGGGTACAGTGTGTGTGAGGGTGGGGAGTTGGATGGGGTACAGTGTGTGTGAGGGTGGGGAGTTGGATGGGGTACAGTGTGTGTGAGGGTGGGGAGTTGGATGGGGTACAGTGTGTGTGAGGGTGGGGAGTTGGATGGGGTACAGTGTGTGTGAGGGTGGGGAGTAGGATGGGGTACAGTGTGTGTGAGGGTGGGGAGTTGGATGGGGTACAGTGTGTGTGAGGGTGGGGAGTTGGATGGGGTACAGTGTGTGTGAGGGTGGGGAGTTGGATGGGGTACAGTGTGTGTGAGGGTGGGGAGTTGGATGGGGTATAGTGTGTGTGAGGGTGGGGAGTTGGATGGGGTACAGTGTGTGTGAGGGTGGGGAGTTGGATGGGGTACAGTGTGTGAAAGGGTGGGGAGTTGGATGGGGTACAGTGTGTGTGAGGGTGGGGAGTTGGATGGGGTACAGTGTGTGTGAGGGTGGGGAGTTGGATGGGGTACAGTGTGTGTGAGGGTGGGGAGTTGGATGGGGTACAGTGTGTGAAAGGGTGGGGAGTTGGATGGGGTACAGTGTGTGTGAGGGTGGGGAGTTGGATGGGGTACAGTGTGTGTGAGGGTGGGGAGTTGGATGGGGTACAGTGTGTGTGAGGGTGGGGAGTTGGATGGGGTACAGTGTGTGAGGGTGGGGAGTTGGATGGGGTACAGTGTGAAAGGGTGGGGAGTTGGATGGGGTACAGTGTGTGTGAGGGTGGGGAGTTGGATGGGGTACAGTGTGTGTGAGGGTGGGGAGTTGGATGGGGTACAGTGTGTGAAAGGGTGGGGAGTTGGATGGGGTACAGTGTGAAAGGGTGGGGAGTTGGATGGGGTACAGTGTGTGTGAGGGTGGGGAGTTGGATGGGGTACAGTGTGTGTGAGGGTGGGGAGTTGGATGGGGAACAGTGTGTGTGAGGGTGGGAAGTTGGATGGGGTACAGTGTGTGTGAGGGTGGGGAGTTGGATGGGGTACAGTGTGTGTGAAAGGGTGGGGAGTTGGATGGGGTACAGTGTGTGTGAAAGGGTGGGGAGTTGGATGGGGTACAGTGTGTGTGAAAGGGTGGGGAGTTGGATGGGGTACAGTGTGTGTGAGGGTGGGGTGTTGGATGGGGTACAGTGTGTGAGAGGGTGGGGAGTTGGATGGGGTACAGTGTGTGTGAGGGTGGGGAGTTGGATGGGGTACAGTGTGTGTGAGGGTGGGGAGTTGGATGGGGTACAGTGTGTGAAAGGGTGGGGAGTTGGATGGGGTACAGTGTGTGTGAGGGTGGGGAGTTGGATGGGGTACAGTGTGTGTGAGGGTGGGGAGTTGGATGGGGTACAGTGTGTGAAAGGGTGGGGAGTTGGATGGGGTACAGTGTGAAAGGGTGGGGAGTTGGATGGGGTACAGTGTGTGTGAGGGTGGGGAGTTGGATGGGGTACAGTGTGTGTGAGGGTGGGGAGTTGGATGGGGAACAGTGTGTGTGAGGGTGGGAAGTTGGATGGGGTACAGTGTGTGTGAGGGTGGGGAGTTGGATGGGGTACAGTGTGTGTGAAAGGGTGGGGAGTTGGATGGGGTACAGTGTGTGTGAAAGGGTGGGGAGTTGGATGGGGTACAGTGTGTGAGAGGGTGGGGAGTTGGATGGGGTACAGTGTGTGTGAGGGTGGGGAGTTGGATGGGGTACAGTGTGTGAAAGGGTGGGGAGTTGGATGGGGTACAGTGTGTGTGAGGGTGGGGAGTTGGATGGGGTACAGTGTGTGTGTGAAAGGGTGGGGAGTTGGATGGGGTACAGTGTGTGTGAGGGTGGGGAGTTGGATGGGGTACAGTGTGTGTGAGGGTGGGGAGTTGGATGGGGTACAGTGTGTGAAAGGGTGGGGAGTTGGATGGGGTACAGTGTGTGTGAGGGTGGGGAGTTGGATGGGGTACAGTGTGTGTGTGAAAGGGTGGGGAGTTGGATGGGGTACAGTGTGTGTGAGGGTGGGGAGTTGGATGGGGTACAGTGTGTGTGAGGGTGGGGAGTTGGATGGGGTACAGTGTGTGTGAGGGTGGGGAGTTGGATGGGGTACAGTGTGTGTGAGGGTGGGGAGTTGGATGGGGTACAGTGTGTGTGAGGGTGGGGAGTTGGATGGGGTACAGTGTGTGCAAGGTTGGGGAGTTGGATGGGGTACAGTGCGTGTGAGGGTGGGGAGTTGGATGGGGTACAGTGTGTGTGAGGGTGGGGAGTTGGATGGGGTACAGTGTGTGTGAGGGTGGGGAGTTGGATGGGGTACAGTGTGTGTGAGGGTGGGGAGTTGGATGGGGTACAGTGTGTGTGAGGGTGGGGAGTTGGATGGGGTACAGTGTGTGCAAGGTTGGGGAGTTGGATGGGGTACAGTGTGTGTGAGGGTGGGGAGTTGGATGGGGTACAGTGTGTGTGTGAAAGGGTGGGGAGTTGGATGGGGTACAGTGTGTGTGAGGGTGGGGAGTTGGATGGGGTACAGTGTGTGTGAGGGTGGGGAGTTGGATGGGGTACAGTGTGTGTGAGGGTGGGGAGTTGGATGGGGTACAGTGTGTGTGAGGGTGGGGAGTTGGATGGGGTACAGTGTGTGTGAGGGTGGGGAGTTGGATGGGGTACAGTGTGTGTGAGGGTGGGGAGTTGGATGGGGTACAGTGTGTGAGAGGGTGGGGAGTTGGATGGGGTACAGTGTGTGTGAGGGTGGGGAGTTGGATGGGGTACAGTGTGTGTGAGGGTGGGGAGTTGGATGGGGTACAGTGTGTGTGAGGGTGGGGAGTTGGATGGGGTACAGTGTGTGAGAGGGTGGGGAGTTGGATGGGGTACAGTGTGTGTGAGGGTGGGGAGTTGGATGGGGTCCAGTGTGTGAGGGTGTGGAGTTGGATGGGGTACAGTGTGTGTGAGGGTGGGGAGTTGGATGGGGTACAGTGTGTGTGAGGGTGGGGAGTTGGATGGGGTACAGTGTGTGTGAGGGTGGGGAGTTGGATGGGGTACAGTGTGTGTGAGGGTGGGGAGTTGGATGGGGTACAGTGTGTGTGAGGGTGGGGAGTTGGATGGGGTACAGTGTGTGTGAGGGTGGGGAGTTGGATGGGGTACAGTGTGTGTGGGGGTGGGGAGTTGGATGGGGTACAGTGTGTGTGAAAGGGTGGGGAGTTGGATGGGGTACAGTGTGTGTGAGGGTGGGGAGTTGGATGGGGTACAGTGTGTGTGAGGGTGGGGAGTTGGATGGGGTACAGTGTGTGTGAGGGTGGGGAGTTGGATGGGGTACAGTGTGTGAGAGGGTGGGGAGTTGGATGGGGTACAGTGTGTGTGAAAGGGTGGGGAGTTGGATGGGGTACAGTGTGTGTGACGGTGGGGAGTTGGATGGGGTACAGTGTGTGTGAGGGTGGGGAGTTGGATGGGGTACAGTGTGTGAAAGGGTGGGGAGTTGGATGGGGTACAGTGTGTGTGAAAGGGTGGGGAGTTGGATGGGGTACAGTGTGTGTGAGGGTGGGGAGTTGGATGGGGTACAGTGTGTGTGAAAGGGTGGGGAGTTGGATGGGGTACAGTGTGTGTGTGAGGGTGGGGAGTTGGATGGGGTACAGTGTGTGAGAGGGTGGGGAGTTGGATGGGGTACAGTGTGTGTGAAAGGGTGGGGAGTTGGATGGGGTACAGTGTGTGTGACGGTGGGGAGTTGGATGGGGTACAGTGTGTGTGAGGGTGGGGAGTTGGATGGGGTACAGTGTGTGAAAGGGTGGGGAGTTGGATGGGGTACAGTGTGTGTGAAAGGGTGGGGAGTTGGATGGGGTACAGTGTGTGTGAGGGTGGGGAGTTGGATGGGGTACAGTGTGTGTGAAAGGGTGGGGAGTTGGATGGGGTACAGGCCTTATCCGTTTCACTCGGTGAGAGTTACTCTATTTTGGATAGTTTAGCTGAACTTGTGTTTGAATCTTTTCCAAAGGTGAACAAGCAGCCCAGGCAGAACGGAGGAATATTGCCGAATGGTGCTCAATGGCCGAGGCAATCCGTGATGAGGACAATCAAGCAGATGGAGCCTGGAGCTGTCTCAGCACCAAGCCCAGTGCCTCAACTGACGAGTGGGCCCGTCACCCAGGAACAGCCCCGTCCGAGGGGGACTCGCTCCCACACACACAACTCTCCTCAGCTCAGCCTAGCTCAGCTGCAGCAACCTCAAGCCAGTCCTCCTGGAGGAGGTTGCCGAGTTACCCACCAGCAATTCAAGGATGCCTTGGCAACGGTGGTTAACCAGAGCGATCCCAGGAACCACCTGGAGTCCTTCAATAAAATCGGGGAGGGCTCCACAGGCATCGTGTGTGTTGCAACCGAGAAGCAAACAGGCCGAATGGTGGCAGTGAAAAGGATGGACCTGAGGACACAGCAGCGACGGGAGCTGCTGTTCAATGAGGTAGGGGCGAGGGGTTCCTGATACCCATAGTTACTGCGTCTGTGTCTACCTCGAAACGGAAGACACTGAGCATGCACATCACTAGAAAATGGCAAACGGAACGGGGGAGTAGCACATTCGATAAACTGCCACATAAAAGGATGTTAAGCAGGTTAAGGGCTCATGGGTTTGGGTGTAATATATTAACATGGATAAAGGGTTGGTTAACAGACAGGAAACAGAGAGTAGGAATAAACCAGTCATTTTCCAGTTGGCAGGATGTAACTAGTGGGGTGCCGCAAGTATCAGTGCTTGGGCCTCAGCTATTTACAATCAAAATTAATGACTTAGATGAAGGGACCGAGTGCAACGTAACCAAGTTTACTGACGATACAAAGCTAGGTAGGAAAGTAAGCTGTGAGGAGGACGCAAAGAGCCTGCAAAGGGATATAGGCAGGTTAAGTGAGTGGGCAATAAGGCGGCAGATGGAGTATAATGTGGGGAAATGTGAGGTTATTCACTTTGGTAGGAAGAATAGAAAAACAGAATGGCCTAGAAATTCAGTATCGCCACGTTTGGGGCGCTACAGTTGAGCGTGCGCTAAATTTAGCGCCCGGCGCAACTTAGCGCCACCTTCAGCGAAATTCAGTTGCATCGCCCCAAGAGGTTGTTGCTGCGCTAAATCAGGCGGTGCACGACTATCCTAAGGCGCTAAGCCGGCGAGCCGAGGCGCTACCACCGAGGGCAGGCACAGCGCAGGTGCGGCCAGTTAGCGAATGCAGGCAGACACGCTGGCGCCGGTCACCTCTTAAAGGAGGAGGGTCGATTTGGCTTGCAGCCACACCCTGCACATTGGAGCCCTGATTCTAGGCCTGGACAGACCGCCTGCGACATCGTTACGCCTACGACCATGGAGAGGGTCAGGGAGCAAGCGCTGCGCTTCAGTGAGGGGGCCCTGAAGGTTCTGGTTGGCGCAGTGGAGCGCAGGCGACCTATCCTCTTTCCTGACAGTGGCAGGAGGACACTGCCAAACGAATATAGAATAGCTTGGAGGGAGGTGGCACACAGAGTGTCCTCCAGCAGCATGGTACCTAGGACCCCAACGCAATGCAGGAAGAAGTTCAACGACCTCACTCGGGTTGTCAGGGTGAGTACCCTTTCCAGTATCCTCTTCATCCCTGCATGTGCACCTCACTTTATGGCCAAAGGGTCCTGGAAACCCCAATGCCCAGCCCTCATCCAACACCTATGGGCCTCATGAAAATCACATGCACATTCACCACTTTACACACTGTCAGAGCTATTCCACCATGGGAGGCAGTGCAGCCAAGATCAGGGCTTCACACTGTACTCAGAGCCCGTCCTTTCTCTTGCAGGGCAAGCTGGCCCACAATAGGAGGCAACAGCAACGGACCGGGGGAGGCCGTCCTGAACTTAAAGACCTCAGCGATCTGGAGCAGCGAGTGGAATGGATAATGGCAGGCCAGCTGGTTGGCCCCGTCGCCACTGGAGATGCCGACCCCGTTCTGGACAGCAATGGTAAGGTCATCACCTTTTTGACCTCGCTCCTTCCACTTGTGCCTCACACCAGCATCCTTTGCCACTATCAAACCAATGCAGTGCATTGCAGCACTCATGCCTCCCTCGTTGCCGCCCTGTCCTCACGCTAAAGCAACTCTTGTACCTCCCTGCTTTCAGATGCTGATTCACCAGGTGAGGAGGCGGGCCCTCAAGCTGCCACTGGGAGTGAATCGGAAGGCGAGGAGGAGGAAGAGGAAGCCGGAACATCAGTGCCACCCTCAGCCGAGGCAGCCCATGGCCATGATGGGGACACGTCGTCCCTGGAGGGGAGCAGGGGGGAAGGGTCTGAGGAGGGTGAAGCTCTGGGGTCCAGCGGGCTGCAGCAATGCGGAGGGGGGTAGGGAAGCTCGGCGGCCTTCTCCCCGGAGGGAGAGTGTGGCCTCCAGCCCTGCTACAGTGAGCGCAGAGGAGGTGCGGCTCCTTGCTGAAATGGGCGCCCAGGTGGAGCGCAGGCACACTGAGCTCATGGCTGCAGTGGCAAGGATGCCTGACTCCATAGAGTCACTGGCAAGGAGTGTACAGGAATTCGGGGCAGCACAGGCAAGGAGTCAGCAGGACGTCGGTGCAGCACAGGCGGCTTCCAGCCAAGTGCTTAGTCGTGCCATGCAGTCACTGGCTGGTCTGATACAGACACAGATCAGGGCCACACGAGCACTGACTGCTGCTACCCTCGCTGGATCGGGCAGGATTCGCTGGGGCCCTCGCCCAGCCGCAGCAGGCCAGCAGTCTGTGCTTCAGATTGCTGCGCATGCTTCAGTGCTGCCCCGTGCGAGTGCCAGTGTCTCATCCGACCAGGGAGTGCCTGTGCTCTGTCAGGTTGGCAGCATTCCTGCTGCCAACACTGTCACTCCTCCACTGCAGCTGCCACCACCCGTAGGACAGACTGCTGCCGCCCAAGCAGAGTTGGAGCAGTCAGCAGCCGGGCCCTCCAGGCCCAGAGCTGGTCCAGGCCGTCCCCCAAGGGCATCTGCCAACTCACTATCTGACCCTTAACAGCCTTCCCCCAGCCTTTCTGCAGCCACTGGGGTCCCATTGCGGAGGAGCTGCAGGGTGGGAAGGGGCCAATCTCGCAAGCGAGGCAGATCACCCTCGCAGGCCAAAAAGTAGGAGGTGTGGCAAAATGTTGTTTATTTTTTGTGAAGCTCGAGGATCATGGTCATTTTTGTTTAACTCTTTTGTTCATTGTCTCCAGGTTGTGAGAGCCAGTTATGCGTCTGACTTTTTTGGGGGGTTTCTCTGTATTTGTTTGTCATGCGGGAAGGGCACAGAGTTTGTTAAATAAATAATTGTCTTTATTCAGATTGTGCATGTTTGCACTTTGAACTATTTGTTGCCTTGACCGGCTAAGGGTTTGCGGAGCGGGTCCATTCATGTTGTTTCAATGGCACAAGCCATTCCCTGAGAGGGGGCCTAGAACCGACTTGCAATAAGCAGCTGACGGACGGCCCTTGCACTTTGTGCCTCCCTCCCGTCTTGGTACTCCTCCTCCTCCTCTGGTGGTCCTCCAATGTCTACTGGCAGTGGCTGAGTCCTGAGGATAGCCAAGTTGTGCAGCATGCAGCACACTACAACGAAATGGGAGACTCGCTCAGGCGAGTACTGAAGGGCTCCCCCGGAATGGTCCAGACAGCGGAACCGTTGCTTTAGCACGCCGATTGTGTGCTCAATGATGTTCCTGGTTGGTTGATGGCTGTCATTGTATCGCTCTTCAGCAGGGGTGCTGGGCGCACGGAGCGGCGTCATCAGCCAGGTGCACAAAGGATAGCCCTTGTCCCTGAGAAGCCAGCCTCCTGGGTGAGCCGGGGCTTCGAAAATGTCTGCCGCAGAAGTCTGGCGCAGGATGAAGGCGTCGTGGCTGCTGCCTGGAAAGCGGGCATTGACAGCTAGTATCAGCTGCCTGTGGTCACACACCAACTGCACGTTCAACGAATGGAACCCCTTCCGGTTGCGGTAATCCTCGGCATTCTCTAGAGGCGCCCGCAAAGCCACATGCGTGCAGTCAATGGCGCCCTGGACCATGGGGAAGCCCGCTATTCTTGCAACTCCCATTGCATGCTCTTGCTGCTTGTCCAGGGTCATGGGGAAGGAAATGTACTGACGTCTCCTTTTGAAGAGGGCATTCGTGACCTGGCGGATGCAGCAATGCACCGCGAACTGGGAGACATTGGCAATGTCCCCAGTAGCAGATTGGAAGGAGCCGGTGGCATAGAAGTTGAGAGCCACTGTCACCTTCACTGCCACCGACAGAGACGTCCTGCTCCTCAGCTGAGGCTGCAGATCTCTCTGAAGCAGGTGGCAGATCTCAGTGACCACCTCCCTTCTGAATCGAAGGCTCCGAATCCACTGCTCCTCAGACATGTTGAGGTAGGAGAAGTGCTGGCGGTATACCCTGGGAGGGTAAGGCCTCATGTGCCGACGCCTGTTGGCCCTCCTCCGTCTGGCCGTGATTGGCACTCTCTCTCGGCGTCTCTGAGCCCTCTCAATGCAATGGAGAAACCCAATGTTTCCACCCATTGCAGCCCCCATTATATGTGGCTACTCAAGGCTATGGCACTGAAAAATCAATCCAACTGCAAAGCTCTGGGCTGAAGCCAGAAATACCTCTGCGAGCGCTGAGTCAAAGCAGAAAGCTCTCTCCCTTTGTCTCTCTCTCTCACACAGAAGGAGTGGTCCAAAAATGGCTACCACAAAGAATGCAGGAAGAGCCCCCTTTAAATAGCACCCCACCAGCCCCACAGCAACTGGGAACCGTTACACTCAACCAGTCGTTGCGAGCGCCAGGCAGAAAGAAGGGGGGCGCCACTGAAGTTCCGGTTTGGGGCGCACCAAGGGCGTTGCACAATGAAATGACGTCAGGATCTGCGCGCGCAGCTGAGCAGGTGTTGCGGTTTTGCGCCGCCGAGAAATCTTCACTCAAGTTCGCGAGAGGTGCAGATTGCGCGGCGCTCGCCACTTCACGCCCCACTTATTGCCCTCTTAAGGCGCTAGCAGCTGGCTCTACCAACTGAATTTCTAGGCCAATATGTTTTAAATGGTGAGAATCTATTAAATGTTAGTGTTCAGAGAGATTTGGGTATCCTAGTACAAGAAATACAGAAAGCTAGCATACAGGCACAAAAAGCAATTAGGAAGGCAAATGGCATGTTGGCCTTTACTGCTAGAGGATTGGAATTCAAGAGTAAGGAAGTCTTGCTACAATTCTACAGGGCCTTGGTGAAACCACACCTGGAGCACTGTGCACAGTTCTGGTCTCCTTATCTAAGGAAGGATATACTTGCCTTGGAGGTGGTGCAACGAAGGTTCACTAGATTGATTCCTGGGATGAGAGGGCTGTCCTATGATGAGAGATTGTGTAGAATGGGCCGATACTCTCTGGAGTTTAGAAGAATGAGAGGTGATCTCATTGAAACATAAGATTCTGAGGGGGATTGACAGGGTAGAGGCTGAGAGGTTGTTTCCCCTGGCTGGAGTGTCTAGAACTAGGGGGCATAGTCTCAGGATAAGGGGTCGGCCATTTAAGACTGAGCTGAGGTGCAATTTCTTCACTGAGGGTTGTGAATCTTTGGAATTCTCTGCCCCAAAGTGCTGTGGATGCTGAGTCTTTGCATATATTCAAGGCTGAAATAGATTTTTGGACTCCAGCGGAACTAAGGGATCTGGGGATAGTGCAGGAAAGTGGAGTTGTGGTCAAAGATCAGCCATGATCTTATTGAATGGCAGAGCAGGCTTGAGGGGCCGTATGGCCTACTCCTGCTCCTAATTCTTATGTTTGTATGTTCTTACTACTTTAGAGATAAAGTGCGGGGAATATTTATAAGTTAGTGGTACCGTGAAGGGAGTATTAGTAGGTTCGAGGTACACTGAGGGGAGTTTCAGTATTTCGAGGTACACTGAGGGGAGTTTCAGTATTTCGAGGTACACTGAGGGGAGTTTCAGTATTTCGAGGTACACTGAGGGGAGTTTCAGTATTTCGAGGTACACTGAGGGGAGTTTCAGTATTTCGAGGTACACTGAGGGGAGTTTCAGTATATCGAGGTACACTGAGGGGAGTTTCAGTAGGTTCGAGGTACACTGAGGGGAGTTTCAGTATTTCGAGGTACACTGAGGGGAGTTTCAGTATTTCGAGGTATAGCGGAGTTGGATCCTGCCACTGAGACACCTCTTTGTTGATTGATTCTTCAGGTTGTAATAATGAGAGACTATCACCATGACAACGTGGTAGAGATGTACAGCTGCCATCTGGTGGGGGACGAGCTGTGGGTCGTGATGGAACTCCTGCAGGGCGGAGCACTTACCAACATCATCTCCCATATAAGGTACTCTCGCAGAATCCATCCTGCTGAACCAGACTGTGTGTTTAGCCCGATAGCTGAATCAGACTGTGTTTAACCCGATAGCTGAATCAGACTGTGTTTAACCCGATAGCTGAATCAGACTGTGTGTTTAACCCGATAGCTGAATCAGACTGTGTGTCTAACCCGATAGCTGAATCAGGCTGTGTTTAACCTGATAGCTGAACCAGACTGTGTTTAACCCGATAGCTGAACCAGACTGTGTGTTTAAACCGATAGCTGAATCAGACTGTGTGTTTAACCCGATAGCTGAATCAGACTGTGTTTAACCTGATAGCTGAACCAGACTGTGTGTTTAACCCGATAGCTGAACCAGACTGTGTGTTTAAAGCGATAGCTGAATCAGACTGTGTGTTTAACCCGATAGCTGAATCAGACTGTGTGTTTAACCCGATAGCTGAATCAGACTGTGTGTTTAACCCGATAGCTGAATCAGACTGTGTGTTTAACCCGATAGCTGAATCAGACTGTGTTTAACCCGATAGCTGAATCAGACTGTGTGTTTAAACCGATAGCTGAATCAGACTGTGGGGGAGAAATTGGGTATAGCCCCGTTTGGGGTGCTAGAATTGGCGCGGCGCAAATTTTATCACCAGGCGCAACTTATCGCCACCTCGAGCGATATTGGGTTGCTGCGCCCCTAAATGCGATTGCGGCGTTGATTCAGGCGCTTCACGGGAGTCTTAAGGCGCTAACCCGGTGGCGCTACTCAATTTCTCGGCGGCCGGGCGCAGCGCAGGTGCTGTCAATAATCGATTACCCCGAGACATGCTGGCGCCGGCCAGCTCTTAAAGGGACGGGTCAATTAGGAGCAGCAGCCAGACTCATCGCCTTGTAGGCCTCAAAATCGGCGCTGTGCATTCTGTGGCGTTCCAAACTTCAACAGATGGAGAGGGTGAGGCAGAGAGCGGAGTGCTTTACCGATGGGGCATTGGATGCTTTGGTTGGCGCAGTGGAGCGCCGGCGAGCTGTGCTGTACCCCGATAATGGCAGGAGGCCTCATCAGAGCGAGTACCGCAGGGCTTCGAGGGAAGTTTGTCAAAGAGTCGCCTCCAGCAGCATCGTGCCCAGGACTCCTGTGCAATGCAGGAAGAAGTTCAACGACCTCACTCGGGTCGTTAGGGTGAGTGCATTTTTCACAATCATCTTCATCCCTCCATCTACACCTGACTTTATGGCCAGAGGGTGCGCGAAGCCCCAATGGCCATCTGTCAGCCAGCACACATGGCCCTTTCTGGAAACACACACGCACATTCAGCTCAATGCATAATGGAAGGGCTATTCTACCTTGGGGGGGCATGTGATGTCAGCTCAATGCATAATGAAAGGGCTATTCTACCATGGGGGGCATGTGATGTCAGCTCAGGCCAGCATGTTTCATCACTTCCCGTCCTTTCTCCTGCAGGCCAAGCTGGCCAGGAGCCGGAGGGAGCAGCTTCGTACCGGAGGAGGTCGGCCTCACCTGCAGACACTCACGGACCTGGAGGAACGAGTCCACCAGATTGTTGGAGGCCGGATGATTGGTCCTGTCACCACTGGAACTGCCGACCCCATTGTGCACAGTGATGGTAAGGTCATCACCTTTTTGAACTCTCTCCTTCCACTTGTTCCCCCCACCAGCATGCTTTTTCACTCTGGACCCATGTCAGAGCATTGCAGCACTCATGCATCACTTGCTGCCACCCTGTCCTTTTGCTAAAGCCACTCTTCAACCTCCCTGCTTTCAGATGCTGCATCACCAGCTCGGGAGCCGGGCCCTCAAGCTGCCACTGCCACTGAATCTGGAGGCGATGAGCAGGAGGAAGCCGGACCATCCCTGCCACCCTCAGGTGAGCCAGCCCTTCTGCAGACTGGGGAGACTACTTCCCTGGAGGGGAGCTGGGAGGAATGCTCTGAGGAGGAAGCAGTTCCAGGACCCAGCGGGCTGCAGCAACGCAAGGGGGGTAGGGAAGCTCGGGGGCCGTCTCCCCAGAGGGCGAGTCAGGCCGCGAGTACTGCTGCACAGAGCGCAGAAGAGGTGCGTTCCCTCGCAGAAATGAGCGCCCAGGCTCGGCTCAGGCACACTGAGCTCATGGCTGCAGTGGCAAGGATGCCTGAATCCATCGAGACACTGGCAAGGTGTGTCCAAGACTTCGGGGCAGCGCAGGCAAGGAGTGCGCAGGACTTCGGGGCAGCACAGACAAGGAGTGCACAGGACTTCGGGGCAGCACAGGCAAGGAGTGCGCAGGACTTCGGGGCAGCACAGGCAAGGAGTGCGCAGGACTTCGGGGCAGCACAGGCAAGGAGTGCGCAGGACTTCGGGGCAGCACAGGCAAGGAGTGCGCAGGACTTCGGGGCAGCACAGGCAAGGAGTGCGCAGGACTTCGGGGCAGCACAGGCAAGGAGTGCGCAGGACTTTGGGGCAGCACTGGAAAGGACTGTCCAGGACTTTGGGGCATCACTGGAAAGGACTGTCCAGGGCATCGGGACATCACTGGAAAGGACTGTCCACGGCTTCGGGGCAGCACTGGAAAGGACTGTCCAGGGCTTCACCGAAGCACTGGCACCTGCCACGCAAGTGCTGAGTGCTGCCACGCAGTCACTTGCTGGTCTCATGCAGACGCATATTGAGGCCACGCGACCAATGACTGATGCCACCCTCGCTGGATCAGGCGGGATTACCCGGGGCCCTTGCAGCACCACAGCAGGGCATCAATCTGTGGACCAGCCGATTGGTGTGCATGCTGCGGTGCTGCCCCGTCAGAGTGCCAGTGTGTCGGTCGACCAGGGAGCTGCTGTCCGCTCTCAGGATGTCAGCATTCCTGATGCCACCGCTGGCACGTCTCCACTGCAGCTGCCACCACCTGCAGGACCGACTGCTTCCACCCATGCACAGTTGGAGCAGTCAGCATCCAGGCCCTCCAAGGCCAGAGGTCGTCCAGGACGTCCCTCAGGGGCATCTGCGCTTTCGGACAGCCAGCAGGCCTCCCCCAGCCTTGATGCAGCCACTGGGGTCCCATTACGGAGGAGCTGCAGGGAGGGAAGGGGCCGATCTCGCAAGAGAAGTAGATCACCATCAAGGGGGAAAGAGTAGAAGGTGCAGCTGAGACGTCTTATTTGTAGAAATCAAGGCCGTGGATGCTGGTCTGAATGTTAGTAATGTTTTGGATAGTCTCCCGGGTGTGCGAGCCACTTATGTGTTAGTGTGCTAGTTTTGCTTTCTGTAGCCATTGCTTTGTCATGTTGGAAGGAAGCACATTTTGCAAAAAGAACAACTTTTTTTATTTACATTGGCCATGTCTGCTATTTACATTCACTGCCCTTCATAGGCTTTGGGTTATCCGGACGGTTCCATCCCTGCTCTTCGAATGGCTCCAAGCATTCCATCAGAGGGGCCTAGAAGCGGCTTGTTATCAGCCTCTGACGGACGGCCCTTCCAGTTTGTACCTCCCTCCCGTCTTGGTCCTCCTCCTCCTCCTCCGCTGGTGCTTCAATGTCTGGTGGCATTGGCTGGGTGCGTAGGATGGCGAGGTTATGCAGCATGCAACAGACAACCACGAAGTGGGAGACTCGCTCTGGTGAGTACTGCAAGGCGCCTCCAGAATGGTCGAGACAGCGGAACCGCTGCTTCAGCACACCGATTGTGTGCTCCACAATGTTCCTCGTCGCCTGATGGCTCGCATTGTAGCATTCTTCAGCAGGGGTGCTGGGCGAACGGAGCGGGGTCATCAGCCATGGGCACAGAGGATAGCCCTTGTCACCGAGAAGCCAGCCTCCTGGGTGAGCCGGGGCCTCGAATAGGTCTGCAACTGAAGTCTGGCGCAGGATGAAGGCATCGTGACTGCTGCCAGGGAACTGCGCATTGACTGCGAGGATCAGCTGTCGGTGGTCACAGACCAGCTGAACATTCAAGGAATGGAACCCCTTGCGGTTGCGGAACTCCTCCGGATTCAAAACAGGCACCCGCAAAGCCACGTGTGTGCAGTCAATGGCGCCCTGCACCATGGGGAAGTCCGCTATTGCTGCGAAGCCCTCTGCGCGCTCCCGCTGCTTCTCCAGTGTCACAGGGAAGGAGATGTACTGCCGCCTCCTTTTTAAATAGGGCATCTGTTACTTGACGGATGCAGCAATACACCGCAAACTGCGATATGTTGGCGATGTCCCCAGTTGCGGCCTGAAAGGAGCCGCTCGCATAGAAATTCAGGGCAACAGTCATCTTGACAGCCACCGACAGAGAGGTCCTGCACCTTATCTGAGGCTGCAGATCTGGCTGAAGCAGGTGGCACAGCTCAGTCACCACCTCCTTTCTGAAGCGCAGCCTTCTAAGACACTGCTCCTCTGACATGTTCAAGTAAGAGAACTGCTGTCGGAAAACCCTGGCAGCGTAAGGTCTGGTGTGGCGACGTCTGTTGGCCCTCCTCCGTCTGGCCATTCCTGCCCCTCTCTCCCTGCGTCTCTGTGCCCTTTCCAGATGGTTCAGCAGCAGGATGTTCCCCTCCAATGCAGCCCCCATAATAATAGCACACAAGAAATTGTTAACGTTGTAAATGCTCACCAGCAGCAAGGTGATGGTCAGAAGGCTGAAGTTCCTCTGGCCAGCGCTGGCTCACTGATGCAATGGCTCTCAGAGTGCAGCTCAGCAACTCTGTGAAAGTCTCGAGGAAGTTGTGCTCCCAAAATGGCTGCCGCTTTTATACCAGTGCAGTCCCCTTTAAAGAGTGCCCCCCCAGCCCGAGAGCGACTGGGGAACGTTCCAGGTAAGCAGTCCTTATTAGCGCCAGGCAGAATGGAGGGCACGACACTGAATTTCCGGTCCGGGGCGCCCAAAAAGCGTTGCACACTGAAATGACGTCATGATCTGCCTGCGCTGGCGCAAAATGCCCACTCAATATGGGAGGAGGCGCTGGGTTCACTGTGCCCAGCTGAAAATTGGCTAACGCCCCACTACAACACAACATGGCTGTATTATTATACTAGCTGGAGTGCCCGGCGGTGCCGAGGGTTTTCTGAGGGCATGTTGTTGTTGGAAGAGAGAGAGAGACTGGGGGAGAGAGAGAGAGAGAGACTGCTGGATTGAGTTCGGGATTAGCCTGGAGAGAGAGGGGGGGGGGAAGGAGCGCCTCAGGCCTGGCCCGATCGACCCCTGCGAAGGAAGGAAGAAGGCGAGCTCTCCCTCCCTGTCCCACCCCCTCACTCTTTCCATTCCTCACCCTCTCTCTCTCTCCCTGCCCCTGTCTCTCCCTGCTTTACTCCTCCTCCCCGCCCCTCCCCTCTCCTCTCCGTCCCCGCCCCTCTCCTCTCCGTCTCTCCTCTCCTCTCCGTCCCCGCCCCTCTCCTCTCCTCTCCGTCCCTGCCCCTCTCCTCTCCCTCCTTTCCAGTACCAGAACGGAGTTAGTCCGACATCGGGAGGCCGGGTGCCCATCGCTCCGAAGTGAGCCCGGGGTTCCTCATCGTTAACGCGGCGGGCCTTTGGACCCGGTTGGCCGGGTGGCAGACGAACGCCTTTCGCTGCGGTGAGGGGGGGGGGGGGGGGAGAGAGAGAGACGCCGCCGCTCACCTGCTCGCTTCCCTCTTCCCCCCGGGCTTTTGGGCTGTGCGGGGAAGAGAGAGAGAGACTGGGGGGGAGAGTGAGACGCCGCCGGTTGCCGGGGTAACCCTCCTCCCTCCGCCCCCCCCCCCCGAGCGGCTACAGGCTGAGAGAGAGGCCCGGGCCCGGTTGCCGGGGTAACCCTTCCCCACCTCAACTCCCTCCCAAAATCCCCTCCACACACACACAAAGTGGGAAAAATAAATCAAAAGTTAGGAATCAAGATGGCCGCCACTCACCTCAGCTCAGAAGGATTAGGCCCGCCCACAAACGCAATGAAACGCCCCCCGTGACGCACCGATTGGTCAACCATCAGGTTAATCCCCTGTACGATTGGTCAACCATCACGTCACTCAACGCTAATGAGCGGAATGTTGCCATTTTTTGAACCTTTTTTATATACTGTCTGAACAATTTTTGTCTGACCAAAAAGTAAATACGCCTAATAGACTCCCCTAATAAGTTTTCTTTTGATATAACATGTGTAGGTACGCTCTATAACTTTTGATTGTATAGCCGGACAGACAGAAAGACAGACAGACCAACCGTTTTATTTTATACTAGCTGGAGTGCCCGGCGGTGCTGAGGGTTTTTTGAGGGCATGTTGTTGTTGGAAGAGAGAGAGAGAGAGAGAGAGACTGGGGGGAGAAGTGAGAGACTGGGGGGGGGGTGGAGAGAGAGGAAGAGAGAGAGACTGGGGGGAAGAGAGAGAGAGAGAGAGAGACTGGGGGGGAAGAGCGAGAGAGAGAGAGAGAGAGAGAGAGAGAGAGACGGGGGGGGAAGAGAGAGACGGGGGGGGAAGAGAGAGAGGGGGGGAGTGAGAGGAGAGGGGGGAGAGAGGAGAAGGGGGAGAGAGGAGAAGGGAGGGAGGGAGAGGGGAGGGAGAGGAGAGGGGGTGGGAGGGTGAGGAGAGGGGCAGGGAAGGAGAGGAGAGGGAGGGAGAGAGGGGAGGGAGAGAGAGTAAAGCAGGGAGAGACGGGGAGGGAGAGAGAGGGTGAGGGAGGGAAAGAGTGAGGGGGTGGGACAGGGAGGGAGAGCTCGCCTTCCTTCCTTCCTTCGCAGGGGTCGATCGGGCCAGGCCTGAGGCGTTCCTTTCCCCCCCCTCTCTCCAGGCTAATCCCGAACTAAATCCACCAGTCTCTCTCTCTCTCTCTCTCTTCCACCCCGTCTCTCTCTTCTCCCCCAGTCTCTCTCTCTCTCTTCCAACAACAACATGCCCTCAAAAAACCCTTGGCACCGCCGGGCACTCCAGCTAGTAGAAGATACATCAGTAGTCCACCAGGTGGCTCTATTACACTTCTCCCTCCTTATTGAAGAAGTTAATCATAGCAAATAATCATTGTACATGGTTTGCATGGTATACACAACTCTTGGTATACATTTCTCAAATGGAACCCATTTTATGTTTCCAAATTCTGCTATAGAATTCTGTAACACAAACAAAAGATATGAACTTATTTTCCATATTTACAGATTAAACTTAACCACTGGTTTTCTGCTTCGAAGAGGATACCTTCTTTCTTGAACAGAACTTTCAGATCTTGTTGTAGGACTTTGACTCATTCTAGGCTGAGCCTGTGGAGAATTTTTCTCCAAGGGCTGTCCTTGATCTACATTTGGACTCTCTATACTTTCAGACTTAGTCTGCCTAATTTGGGCTCAGACTTAAATTCTGACTTTCTCTTGGACTTGTTTCTGGTACGTCTGATGTGGGATTTGCTACTGGTACTCTACTTGTAACAAGACTATCTGACTCATCAGAATAAATTGAATCATCCCAGCTTTCAACTCCTTCCACATCTTTAGGTAAGATATGATCAATGTGAACAAACTAACCTTTCCATGATCAAACATCTTGACCACATATGTGCGAGGGCCTCATATCTTCACTACTCTTCCTGGTAACCACTTTAACCATTTATGGTGATGATTCTTCACTCTAACCTTCTGGTTTAACTTCACACTTCTCTCTCTAACTCCACCTTTATCATGACTTTTTCTGCCTTGATTGTTTCTCTTCTACGGACTGCGCCAAGTTTGGTTTTAAGAATGAGAACCTGGTTCACGGCTGTCATTTGAGAAACAACTCTGCTGGTTTTCTACTAGTAGTGGTATGAGGAGTATTCTGATAGGTAATCAGAAAATTTGCCAGTTTGTGGTCCAACGAGAACTGACGTTTCTTTGGATTTGGATCCAACATTTGCTTGATAAGGGCACGTTTGACAATTTGTACAGTGCGCTCTGCTGCACCATTTGAAGCAGGGTGGCATGGTGGAACTTTGGTATGCTTCACACCGTTTCTGCTCATGAACTGTGTGAACTCTTCTGAACAAAATTGCGGCCCATTATCAGACACAATTTCTTCTGGGAGACCATATGAAGAAAACAATTTTCGCAAATTGTCTCTACATATAACCTTTGCCACACTCTGGGAGGCCATTTCCATGGCTGTAATGGTTTCTTGCTCACCGATTGACATGTTGTACACTGACTGACGATGTACTCTATCTCTTTATCTAAACCTGGCCACCATAAGTAACTGCGTGCAAAGCTCTTGGTCAAACACATTCCCAGGTGCTGGTCACGAAGATCTCCTAAGAATTTAGACCTGAACCTATTTGGGATAACCACTCTTGCTCCCCAGATGATACAATCTTTATCCACTGACAAGACTGCAGATAGCCTTGGAGGATGACCTTGAGTAACTCTGGGCCTAGAAGGCCCAGCTTCGGGCTGCACCACCTCGGCATAGGCGGCAGCAGTACTGGTTGGCTGGCTGACAGGTAATAGCAAGGGCACTGGTGGAGTGGCAGTGTTGGGAGTATGAATGCTGTCCTCCTGAGAGAGGACAGCAGGTTCGTGCTCCACGGAGCCACTGCCACACCCCCGGGGTGGTGCCTTAGCATTCCTAGCCATCTGTTGGAGGACAGATTGCTGGACTGCTGTGACACTCTGCAAGTTCCTTTCCACACTGGTAAACGCAGCCACAGTGGCAGCAGTCTGAGCTTGCATGAGAGCAGTCTGAACTTGCATGACAGAAGTCTGAGCTTCCACTGCAGCTCTCAGATGTTGGGTGGCTTCTGCTTGTGCTACTCGTGTGCGACCATGCCCTCCGGGGAGCTGGCACCTGTGCTACGCTTTTCCCCTGCCCTGGCTGCAGCCCACACGTGCCCGGTGACTCACCACGTGCAGATCCCGCCTCTAAGCTGCCCTCTAAAGTCTGGGCAGTGCCAGTATCTGAGCTGGTGGCTGCTGTAGTGTCCGTGTGTTGATAAAGACACTGAAGACAGGAGTTGGTTCATAGGTATTTACTAAGCAAAGTCTGGGGGGGGGGTTCTAACGGATATACACAATACACAGGCTTATATAGCCCGAGTGGCAATCACCGGCACCACAGCACACCTGGGGCTCTTAAAGGCACATACACTACAATTCCTCCCCTTTTAGCTAACCAGTACATCATATTTTAAGTAATTATTAATTCCATGTTATAAGCAAAATAATATACATTGCTGTAGTTAATTAATTATAAGTCAGTCTCTCAGGAGGCTTCCTGACTCGGTCCGGATAACGCCTTGGGGGTGTAGTAATTTCTGGTGGTGTAGTAGGTTCTTCTGGCAAGGCTGATTCGGCTTGAATGCCAGTGTCGGGTTCATCGGGTTCCAGTATCACCGGATCGGAGGTAGATATGGGTATCTCTACTTCATTGTTAGATGTATAGAGTGGTGGTGTAGGTTGTCCCTTTTCGGATGACTTTATGATTTGGTCAGCATGGCGCCTTATTATGCTTTCTCCGATGTCCACGGTATACATCAGTGGTCCTAGTCGTGTGCAGATAGTTCCAGGCTGCCATTTCTCGGTACGGTAGTCCCGGGCCAAAACTTGTTGACCTATCTGGAAGGTTCTAGTTGGCCTTTCATTCATGCCTTGAAACTGCCGGTTCTCCACGTCCCTTCTGATGTTGGGCTTGACCAAATCCAGCCGGCATCTTACGTTTCTATTGAAGAACATCATGGCGGGAGTTTGGTTGGTAACCATATGTGTTGCATTCCTGTATGCGAATAAGAAATTATTCACCTTGTGCTGAAGTTTTATGTCTTCATTACCCATGGCCTTTATGGCCTTCTTGAAGGTCTAGACAAACCTTTCAGCCAATCCATTGGTGGCGGGATGGTATGGGGCGGACGTGTAGTGCTTAACCCCATTGTTTTTTAAGAACTTTCTGAATTCTTCGGACACAAATTGCGGTCCATTATCAGAACAGATCTGTTCCGGCAGCCCATTCCTGGCAAATATGGTCCTTAATACTGTGATGGTTTTTTCCGTGGTGGTGGAGGACATCTTTATTACCTCCGGCCACTTGGAGTGTGCATCAACCGCGATTAAGAACATTGAGTCCATAAATGGACCAGCAAAGTCGATGTGTACCCTTTGCCAGGGAGATGAGGGCCCTCCCATGGATGTAGAGGGGCTTGTGGTGGAGCGTTTTGGACCTTCTGGCATCCTAGGCAGCTCTTGGTCATTCCTTCGACGTCTCCATCGATACCTGGCCACCATACAAACGCCCTGGCTAGGTTCTTCATTTTCACTCCACCCAGATGCCCCTCGCGAAGCTCCTTTAGCACTTTATCCTGGAGTTTGGGTGGAATCACCACTCTGGATCCACACATCAAGGTTCCTCGGCACACTGACAGCTGTTCTCCTCTTTGCGAGAATGCTGGCAACAGTGGTTCACCATGTGCTGGCCATCCCTTCACTGTTAAATCGTAGACCCGTGAAAGAGTCGGGTCATTTCTCGTTTCCCTTTCAATGGCAGAATTTGTTACTGGTAGACATTCCACTATGGTAGAGTGGAACATCTCCATTGGGTCTACTGTAGGTGCCTCTTCTACCGTTGGCAACGGTAGGCGCGATAAACCGTCAGCATTCCCATGCTGTTTTGACCCTTTGTATTCTATGTTGTATTGGTGTGCCCCTAGAAAAAGGGACCACCTCTGTAGCCTTTGCGCTGTCATAATGGGAACACCCTTTTTAGGGTTGAATATGGAGATGAGGGGTTGATGGTCAGTCAACAAGGTAAATTTTTGTCCGTGTAGGTAATGGTTGAATTTCTTTACTCCCCATACCAGGCTGAGTGCTTCCCTGTCGATTTGGGCATAGTTACGCTCAGCTGAGTTCAATGAGCGTGACGCAAAAGCTATCGGCCGTTCCGAGCCATCAGGGAATTTATGCGATAATACTGCTCCTATGCCGTAAGGGGATGCATCGCACGCCAGTCTGATTGGCAGTGATGGGTTGTAATGAGCCAAAACTTCTTTGGATGTGATTAAGCCTTTGCATTTATGGAAGGCACTTTTGCAGTCTTTGTTCCATTTCCAAATTACTCCTGTTTGTAGCAGTTCATTAAGAGGGTGTAGAAGAGTTGATAAGTTCGGTAAAAATTTATGATAGTAATTTATTAATCCCAGGAATGACCTTAATTGTGAAACATTTTCAGGTGCTGGGGCTTTTATGACCGCCTCAATTTTTTCAGGTGACTTATGCAACCCTTCCTTATTTATTATGTGGCCACAATATGATATTTGTTTCTGGAAAAATTCGCACTTGGGGCGATTTGCTCGTAGGCCCCGTTCTCTCAGCCTAGTGAGCACCTGCTCTAAATTGGCAAGGTGCTCGTTTTCGTTTTCTCCTGTTACAAGGATGTCGTCCAGGTAGCATTGAGTCCCCGGAATCCCTTGGAGGACTTGCTCCATAGCTCTTTGGCAGATAGCTGGAGCGGATGCTACTCCGAAAACCAGTCGATTGTACTGGTACAGACCTTTGTGTGTATTTATCGTGAGATATTTTTTAGAGGCCTCTTCAACCTCCATCTGTAGATATGCCTGTGCCAAGTCAATTTTGGTGAAACGTTTCCCTCCGGATAGTGAGGCGAAAATATCTTCTATCCTCGGAAGAGGATACTGTACCGTGTGAAGGACCGGGTTTACAGTCACCTTGAAGTCTCCACAGATGCGAATTTTTCTCTGTTCTTCAGATTTATCATTCTTCAATGCTTTCTTCATGACTGGGACGATGGGTGTTGCCCACTCGCTCCAATCTATTTTAGATAATACGCCTGCCTTTTCCAAATTCTCCAGCTCTGCCTCGACTGCTGGACGAATTGGCTATGGCACCAGTCTTGCCTTAAAAAACTTGGGAATTGCTGCATCTTCCACTTTTATTGAGGCGGTGATGCCTTTCAAAGTTCCTAGTTCCTCTTGAAACACTTCCTTGGCGTTGGCCAAGATGTCTTTTAATCGTTCAGGTATGACGTCATCATCATTTTTTTACTTACTGGTCACCGTCAGTGCCTGAATGGAGTGCCAGTCTAAACGTATTTTTCTGATCCATTCACGTCCCAACAGCGGTGGACCACCATCTTGTAGAACGTATAAATACAACTTCTGTATTTCCTTGCCGTTGTATACAACAGGCACCCTTATTTTTCCTTTGGGGTATACTTTCTGCCCCGTATATGTTTTCAAGATAATGGATGTGTCTTTTAAAGGTATATGCGGAAATAGCCGCTCGTAATCCCGTCGATTTATGACGGTCAGAGCTGATCCTGTATCTAGCTCCATTTTAACTGGGGACCCTGCTATTGTGAGGGTAACCCAAATGGTCTGGTAATCTTCTTTGGCAATTACATTATGTAATTTGAGAGAGCTTAGTCTCTTGTTCCCGGAGTCGCTATCGCTCTTCTGGTCTTCGGAGCTACTGTCCGTCATCATTTGTACCTTTCTGTGCTTTTCCTTATTGATTCTTTTCCTGTTAATGGATTTTTTGTTTCCAGATCGGCACACACGTGGAATGTGTCCCATCTTTCCGCATCGCCTGCATGCTTTTTCCTTGAACCAGCAGTCCCTCTGGTCATGGGTGGATCTGCCGCAGCGATAACATCTCTCGAAACCATGTGTCATTTCATGGGTGCCGAAATCCTGTGGCCTTTGCTGTATCTCTGCAGCTCCTATTGCACTGAAAGCCTTGTCCAGTGTTAAATTTTTCTCAGAAGATAGCTTTTTTTGTGTTTCTACACTTAAGGAATCGCAGATGAATTTGTCTCGCAGAGAATCTGCCAGTCCTGCCTCGAATTGGCAGTGTAGGGTATCAACAATCTCCTCAAAATTCTTGTCCATCGGTTCGGCTGGAGTGATTAAGTTTCGTAACGGCTTGTATGTCTTTGCGCCCATTAGATCCAGAAGCACTGAAGCTTTTTTTTCATCTTCTATTCCATTTGCGGTGCAATATACCTCCACTCTTTCCACATATGTGGTCCAATCCTCTATCTCGTTATCAAAAACATCAATATTGCCAGAATTAGGCATCTTAGAAAAGATATGGCGCTTCCCGCGCTTTTCCTTCTTTTCTGTAGAAAAGATATGGCCTTTCCCGCCGCTGCTGCCGATGACAAAGCTGTTTACTGCGGTTTCCGTTTTATTTTTTTATTTACTGTTGGTGACTCGTTCCCGCCGGAGTTTTTGTCCAGGTCTGAACGCTGACCTGCTTGCCGCGCCGGCCGTCTCCCGAGTGCTCCCTCCCAGTCCGTTATTGCTTGCCTCCGATTTCGCTGCCTGTCTCCGCTGTAGAGCCAGCCGCTGGAGCCCCAGCCTGACGCCCAGGAAGGATTAGCGCAGTACCTGCCACCAGCTTGGCCAGCTGGTGAAACCACAGCTTCTCTCACTTCCTTGAGCCTTCAGGACGCCCGAGGAATCGAAGTCCTTGAGGTGCTGCCGAATTGCAGGTAAGTCCGTTTCCACTTCGTCGCCACTGTAGTGTCCGTGTGTTGATAAAGACACTGAAGACAGGAGTTGGTTCATAGGTATTTACTAAGCAAAGTCTGGGGGGGGGGGCCAAATGGATATACACAATACACAGGCTTATATAGCCCGAGTGGCAATCACCGGCACCACAGCACACCTGGGGCTCTTAAAGGCACACACTACAGCTGCGAGTGTCAGATCGAGTGACGGTGTTTCTTCTTCTTCATCACTTTCCTCTCCCACTTCTTCTTGCACCACTGCCTAGCCAGGTTGGATTTCTTGGGTCTCTGAAATGAGAAAGGCACAAGGGTGGGGTTGTAGTGAGGGGAAGAGGGAAAAGCAAGAGGTGCATGCTTGCACCATTTGCAGCCTGTAAATCAGAAGAGACTGTGGAATGAGGGATAAGTGTGATGTGAGAAGGAGGATTTAGTATGAGGATACCGGCATCTTGTATTCTTTCAACGTTGCCGCTGGCCATGGGCTCAGCGGTGCCTCTCCTAAGAATGGCCAGCACTGTCTCCTCCATGGGGGGTCAGGTTATGCAGGCGCGCCTGTGCCCCACCGGTTAGGTCCTGCTGGCGCCGGTTGTAAGCCACCTTTTCCTGCAGGAGAAAGGGAAGTGTGTCAGCGAGTGTGGTGCAATGTATCTGGGTGAAGTGTGTCAGTGAGTGTGGTGCAATGTGTTCGGTTGAAGGGTGTCAGTGAGTGTATGCAATGTGTTTGGGTGAAGGGTGTCAGTGAGTGTGGTGCAAGGTGTTTGGGTAAAGTGTGTCAGTGAGTGTGGTGCAATGGCCTAGAAATTCAGTATAGCCACTTTTGGGGCGGTAAAGTCGGGCGGCCGCTAAAGTTTGCGCCCGGCGCAAAGTCACGCCCCAAGAGGTTGCTGCTGCGCTAAAACAGGCGATGCACGACTGTCTTTAGGCGCTAAGCCGGCAGTGCTGAGCGATACCACCGAGGCCGGGCGCAGCGCAGGTGCGGCGAGTTTTTGATTGACGGCAGACACTCTGGCGCCGGTCAGCTCTTAAAGGGGGAGGGTCGATTTGTTTGCCTGCCACGCCCTGCACACTGCAGCCCTCAACCTAGGCCTGACCACTTCAGCTTCACCTGTACAACGCCCAGGACTATGGAGAAGGCCAGGGAGAGAGCGCAGCGCTTTAGCGACGGTGACCTGAGGGTGCTGGTTGGCGGAGTGGAGCGCAGGCGCCATGTTTTGTAGCCAGAAGGTGGCAAGAGGCCGCTGCCCAGCGCCTACCGGCAAGCCTGGAGGGAGGTGTCCAACAGGGTCTCTTCCAACAGCGTGGTTGCCAGGACTGCTGTGCAATGCCGGAAGAAGTTCAACGACCTCACTCGGGTTGTCAGGGTGAGTACCCTTTCCAGTGTCCTCCTCATCCTTGCATGTGCACCTCACATTATGGGCAAAGGGACCTGAAAGCCCTAATGGCCAGCCCTCATCCAGCAGCTATGGGACTGGCATGAAAATCACTTGCACATTCAGCACTTTACACACTGTCCAAGCTATTTGACCATGGGAGGCAGTGCAGACAAGATCAGGGCTACACACTGTCCAAGCTATTCGACCATGGGAGGCAGTGCAGACAAGATCAGGGCTACACACTGTCCAAGCTATTCGACCATGGGAGGCAGTGCAGACAAGATCAGGGCTACACACTGTCCAAGCTATTTGACCATGGGAGGCAGTGCAGACAAGATCAGGGCTACACACTGTCCAAGCTATTCGACCATGGGAGGCAGTGCAGACAAGATCAGGGCTACACACTGTACTTAGAGGCCGTCCTTTCTCTTGCAGGCCAAGGTTGCGCACAACCGGCGCAACCAAACTGAGACCGGGGGAGGCCGTCCTGACATCAAAGAGCTCTCCGACCTCGACCAGCGTGTGGAGCGCATTATGGGAGGCCGGCTGATTGGCCCCGTCGCCACTGGAGATGCCGACCCTGTTCTGGGCACCAATGGTAAGGGCATCACCTTTTGGACCTCTCTCGTTCCACTTGCGCATCAGATCAGCATCCTTTGCCACTGTCCGACCAATGCGGTGAATGGCACCACTCATGACTCCCTCGCTGCCGCCCTGTCCTCACTCTAAAGCTACCCTTTGTGCCTTCCTGCTTTCAGATGGTGAATCGCCAGGTGAGGAGGCGGGCCCTCAAGCTGCCACTGTCAGCCCTTCGGAAGACAAGGAGGAGGAAGAGGAAGCCGGCCCATCAGTGCCACCCTCAGCCGCGCCAGCCCATGGCGATGTAGGGGACACGTCTTCCCTGGAGGGGAGCCGGGGGGAAGGGTCGGAGGAGAGTGAAGCTCTGGGGCCCATCGGCCTGCAGCAACGCGGGAGGGGTGGGGAAGCTCGTCGGACTTCTCCCCAGAGGGTGAGTGCGGCCTCCAGTCCTGCGACTGTCAGCGCAGAGGAGGTGCGCCTCCTAGAGGAAATGGCCGTCCAGGCTGAGCACAGGCACACTGAGCTCATGGCTGCAGTGGCACGGATGCCTGACTCCATAGAGTCACTGGCAAGGAGTGTGCAGGAATTCGGGTCAGCACAGGCCAGGAGTCTGCAACAATTCAGTGCAGCACAGGCCAGGAGTCTGGAACAATTCAATGCAGCACAGGCCAGGAGTGTGCAGGACATCAATGCAGCACAGGCCAGGAGTCTGCAGGACATCGCGGCAGCACAGGCCACGAGTCTGCAGGACTTCACGGCAGCACAGACCACGAGTCTGCAGGACTTCACGGCAGCACAGTCGGCTTCTAGCCAAGTGCTCAGTCGTGCCGTCCATTCACTGGCTGGTGTATTGCGGACACAGACCAGGGCCACACGGGCACTAACTGCTGCCACCCTCGCTGGATCAGCCAGGCCTCGCCAGGGCACTCGCCGCGCAGCAGCAGCCCAGCAGTCTGTCCTTCAGCTGTTTGCTGCGCATGCTGCACTGCTGGCCCGTGCGAGTGCCAATGTGTCAGGCGACCAGCGAGCACCTGCGATCTGCCAGGTTGCCACCATTCCTGCAGCCGACACTGCCACTCCGCCATTGCAGCTGCCACGAGCTGCTGGACAGACTGCTGCCGCCCAGCCACAGTTGGAGCAGTCAGCAGCCGGCCCCTCCAAGGCCAGAGCTGGTGCAGGCCGACCCCCAAGGGCATCTGCCGTCTCGCCATCTGCCCCTCAGCAGCCTTCCCCCAGCCTTGCTGCAGCCACTGGGCTCCCATTGAGGAGGAGCAGCAGGGCGGGCAGGGGCCAGGCAAGGATGCGCAAGGCATCGCCCTTGAAGGGCATAAAGTAGAGGTATGCACAAATGCCTGGTGCTTGTTGGAAGGCCGACACTTGTGCAGTTGTTTGGGTGTAAGGCCGAGACTGGTGTCTATCTTTATTTGTGTAAGGCCGAGACTGGTATTTTTGTGTTTTTGGAGGGGGCTTCTCCACATGAGCATGTAATGTGGGAAGGGCAGAGGTTTTCAATAAATTTTTGTTGTTAAATTGCAGTGTGCATGGTTTTTTGGTTAAGTCCTGGTTGCCCTGCTCGGCTGAGGGCTTGTGGAGCGGCTACATTCATCTGCTGACATTGGCACAAGCCAGTCCCTGAGAGGGGGCCTAGAACCGACGTTCAATAAGCCGGCGATGGGCGGCCCTTGCACTTTGTGCCTCCCTCCTGTGCTGGTCCTCCTCCTCCTCCTCAGGTGGTCCTCCAATGTGTGGTGGCAGTGGCTGAGTCCTGCAGATAGCCAGGTTGTGCAGCATGCAGCAAACGACGACGAAATGGGAGACTCGCTCCGGCGAATACTGCAGTGCTCCCCTGGAACGATCGAGACAGTGGAACCGTTGCTTCAGGACGCCGATTTGTTTGTTCGATGATGTTCCTGGTCGATTGATGGCTCTCGTTGTATCGCTCTTCAGCAGGGGTGCTGGGCGCACGGAGCGGGGTCATCAGCCAGGTACACAAAGAATAGCCTTTGTCCCCGATAAGCCATCCTCGTGGGTGAGGCTGGGCCTGGAACATGTCTGCCACAGAAGTCTGTCGGAGGATGAAGGCATCGTGGCTGCTGCCTGGAAAGCGGGCGTTGACAGCTAGGATGAGCTGCCTGTGGTCACACACCAGCTGTACGTTCAGCGAATGGTAGCCCTTCCGGTTGCGGTAATCCTCGGCATTCTCCAGAGGTGCCCGCAAAGCCACATGCATACAGTCAATGGCGCCCTGCACCATGGGGAAGCCCGCGAATGCTGCAAAGCCCATTGCACGCTGTTGCTGCTTGGCAAGGGCCATGGAGAAGGAGATGAACTGACGTCTCCTTTTGAAAAGGGCATTGGTCACCTGGCGGATGCAGCAATGCACGGCGAACTGGGAGATGTTGGCAATGTCGCCAGTAGCGGCTTGGAAGGAGCCGGTGGCATAAAAGTTGAGAGCCACCGTCACTTTCACTGCCACCGACAGAGACGTCCTGCAGCTCAGCTGTGGCTGCAGATCACCGGCAAGCAGCTGGCAGATCTCTGTGACCACGTCCCTTCTGAATCGCAGCCTCTGAACACACTGCTCCTCAGACATCTGGAGATAGGAGAACTGCTGGCGGTATACCCTGGGTGGGTAAGGCCTCCTTTGCCGACGCCTGTTGCCCCCTCTCCGTCTAGCCAGGGCTGCCAGTCTCTCATGGCGTTGCTGAGCCCTTTGGATGTAATTGAGAAAGCCAGCGTTTACACCCATTGCAGCCCCCATAATATGCTGGCAAACAATGAGATGTCAATGAAGGCAAAAACTTTTTGAAAGCTGTGGCCTGAAGCCAGAAGTACCTGTCCGAGTGTTGGGCCAAAGCAGAAAGCTATCTACCTTGGCCTTTCTCCAAAGATCCGTTTCGCAAGAAGGTGTGCTGCAAAATGGCAGCGTTTTATATTGCAGGATGAGTGCCCTTTAATTTGCGCCCCCCGCGCCCCGCATCGGCTGAGCACCGTTCCACTTCACAGTCGCTAGGGGCGCCAGGCGCACAATGGGGCGGCGCGACTGAAGTTCCGGTTGGGGGCGCACAAAGGGCGTTGCACGAGGAAATGACGTCATGATCTGCGCGCGCAGCTGAGCGCGCGCAAAGACTTTGCGCCGCCGCTAAATCTCTAGTGAAGTTGGGGCGAGGCGCAGTTCGCGCTTCGCCCGGGCGCAAGCCGCCTCGCGCCCGGAATCTACTCCTCCTAAGGCGCTAACGGCTGGCGCAACCAACTGAATTTCTAGGCCAATGTGTTTGGGTGAAGTGTGTGTCAGTGAGTGTGGTGCAATGTATTTGGGTGAAGTGTGTCAGTGAGTGTGGTGCAATGTGTTCGGGTGATGTGCCTGTCATGGTTGAAGTTGAGATGTGGGTGTGAGGCTTGCAGTAGTGGTAAGTGTATGAGGGTGAGGTGAAGCTATGAATGTGAGGTATGAGTCATATTTGGTAGAGATTGTTGGTAGGTGAGTGATGGGGATGTGATGTATTGAGCAGTGTGTGAGGCTAGTGGTGCAGATGGTGGGATATGGCCTTTGAAGATTAATTCACTGACCTTGACCACTCATGTGAGGTCATTAAACTTCTTCCTGCACTGCGTCCCGGTCCTCAGGGCTAAACTGCTGGCATTCACCACAATGGCAATCTGTTCCCATTGGACTCTACACTGTGTTGCATGGAGGGCCCCCTGTGGAAACAGCACCTCTCTCTTCAAGTTGACCTCCTGCACCAAGGCCTCCAGTGCTGCATCGGAGAAGCTAGGCGCATGCTCTCTCCCCTGTTGTGACATGATTTTTCTTTTCTCCTCCTCTCACTGTCTTCCCCAGCCAGTTCAATGAGCTGCTGCAGGCAGAATGCACCTCCCCTTTAAGAGGTGCCGACTGTCTTTAAGTAGTGCAGGCTAGCTTTAATTGGTATAAGCCTCGCACGAACTTGGGCCCCCTGCTGAGGCGCGCAGCTGGGCTTAACATCGCAATCATGGAAACGAGCCGGCAGCACAAAGTTCGTGTGCTGCCTGCATTCCTCTGAACGGGCACGGGTTGATCGCGCATCGTGATTCCCGCACCTGTTTTTGGGGGCTAGCGAATTTCTAGGCCTGTGTGTTTAACCCGATAGCTGAATCAGACTGTGTCACTTTATTCCAGTCACACTCTGTCTCCCACTAATGTCAGTAAATGTGACATGCTACAGTTTGGTATTGATAAGTACAAAAGTAATAATTACATATTGGGGGACGGTTGGGTGTTGCAGAAGAGCAGAAGGATTTGGGGCTTCAGGGTCACGACATTAAAAGAAGCGACTCAACTGGATGAGGCCATGAGAATAGCTAATGGAATACTGGGTTTTCGGGCAAGTGTTACGGAATACAAAAGTCGAGGTGTAATGGTGAACCTTTATAAAACCATAGTGCGACTACAGTTGGAGTACTGTGTGCAGTTTTGGGAGCCACATTATAGGAAGGATGTTGAGGCAGCAGGGAGGGTGTAGCACAGGTTCACTAGTGTTGGGACAATCCTTATTTTATTTCAATATAGGCTCATGGACCCAAGAGACAGAGAGTCGTCTGATCAATAATCTTTATTTTTCAAATGAATATAAACTGAACATAAGCAGGACTTTTGAGATCGGCACCTTGATGCTCACAAGTAACAAACTCAACGGGGATTCATGCACTAAACTCTCTGACCGCTCAGAGTAGTCTCTTCAAGACTATTTAGAGTCCCTACAGTTTCCCGGTATGCCCTATCTTTATACAGTTCAGTACATAAGGTTAACGTAAGATTAGTATGTAAGGACGCCAGCAGTCACGTAGACAACGTCCCATCTCGTGTTTGTGCATCGTGCCTTGAGCTGTTCACTGTTCTCCAGACATTTCACTTGCTTCAGCTGTCAGGCTGGCCATACTGTCAGCACTTCCTTATCTTCCCAGAAATTTCTCACACTCAATCATCTCCTCGTCTCTGAATTATCACCACCTTGGCAGACATACTGGCACCTAGCTCTGTCTGTCAGCATTATATTCCTAGCACTCAAAGTCAACCCTATCATTACCACTAATGCTATACTACCTCACTTACTATTCCTAATAACTAGGTAACTGCCGGTATGAGCCAAGACAAATACAAAGAAAGACTTGATAAACTGGGACTGTTTTGTGGGAACAGAGGAGATTATGAGATAATTTGATAAAGATGTTAAATTATGAGAGGTTGAGACTAACTGGATAGAAACAGACTGTTTCTAGTGATTGAGAGGCGAGCACATAGTATTAAGTCTATCGCCTCTCAATCACTAGAAACAGTCTGTTTCTATCCAGTTAGTCTCATCCTCTCATAATTTTTAAGATAAACACCAAACAGAGTCTGGATGGTTCGAATTTCATGTACTTTGATGTAACTTTATCTCCGACCCAGTCACACTCTGTCCCCTACGCTCCGACCCAGTCACACTCTGTCCCCTACGCTCCGACCCAGTCACACTCTGTCCCCTACGCTCCGACCCAGTCACACTCTGTCCCCTACGCTCCGACCCAGTCACACTCTGTCCCCTACGCTCCGACCCAGTCACACTCTGTCCCCTACGCTCCGACCCAGTCACACTCTGTCCCCTACGCTCCGACCCAGTCACACTCTGTCCCCTACGCTCCGACCCAGTCACACTCTGTCCCCTACGCTCCGACCCAGTCACACTCTGTCCCCTACGCTCCGACCCAGTCACACTCTGTCCCCTACGCTCCGACCCAGTCACACTCTGTCCCCTACGCTCCGACCCAGTCACACTCTGTCCCCTACGCTCCGACCCAGTCACACTCTGTCCCCTACGCTCCGACCCAGTCACACTCTGTCCCCTACGCTCCGACCCAGTCACACTCTGTCCCCTACGCTCCGACCCAGTCACACTCTGTCCCCTACGCTCCGACCCAGTCACACTCTGTCCCCTACGCTCCGACCCAGTCACACTCTGTCCCCTACGCTCCGACCCAGTCACACTCTGTCCCCTACGCTCCGACCCAGTCACACTCTGTCCCCTACGCTCCGACCCAGTCACACTCTGTCCCCTACGCTCCGACCCAGTCACACTCTGTCCCCTACGCTCCGACCCAGTCACACTCTGTCCCCTACGCTCCGACCCAGTCACACTCTGTCCCCTACGCTCCGACCCAGTCACACTCTGTCCCCTACGCTCCGACCCAGTCACACTCTGTCCCCTACGCTCCGACCCAGTCACACTCTGTCCCCTACGCTCCGACCCAGTCACACTCTGTCCCCTACGCTCCGACCCAGTCACACTCTGTCCCCTACGCTCCGACCCAGTCACACTCTGTCCCCTACGCTCCGACCCAGTCACACTCTGTCCCCTACGCTCCGACCCAGTCACACTCTGTCCCCTACGCTCCGACCCAGTCACACTCTGTCCCCTACGCTCCGACCCAGTCACACTCTGTCCCCTACGCTCCGACCCAGTCACACTCTGTCCCCTACGCTCCGACCCAGTCACACACTGTCCCCTACGCTCCGACCCAGTCACACTCTGTCCCCTACGCTCTGACCCAGTCACACTCTGTCCCCTACACTCCGACCCAGTCACACTCTGTCCCCTACGCTCCGACCCAGTCACACTCTGTCCCCTACACTCCGACCCAGTCACACTCTGTCCCCTACGCTCTGACCCAGTCACACTCTGTCCCCTACACTCCGACCCAGTTGTTGTGTCCGTGTATAATAAGACACAGACTGCAGGAGAAACGATACAACAGGTGTTTACTAAACGTGGCTCACACTGGAACTGCCTGTACAGATTACTACTCAGCGTTATATACAGGTGTGGTCACTGCCGGTACTACAGTATACATGAGCTGTAAAAAGTTGTTCCCCCCCCCCCCCCCCCCTTAAAGGTATATACATTACAATTCCTCCCCTTTTAGATTAACAGTACCATAACACTCTTAACAATTAAATATCAAACTAATTACAATTAACACTTTTAACATGCAACATTAGCTGAAAATAGTCTATTTATATATTCAGTCTTTGGGGAGGCCTCCTGATCCTTTCTGGATAGCGCCTTTCCCGAGTGTCTTGCTCTTGGTGCGGAGGCGATTCTGGCACCCTGTCGTCGGTTGGTTCATCAGCTTCCGATGCTACTGTTTCTGGGGTAGATGCGACCTGTACGTCGGGTTCATCACCAGGTACATATGGGCGAGGCATGGGGTTGACTTGTTCCCGTGACTCTGGGATCTGGTCAGCATGGCGTCTCACGATGCTCTCCCCAACGTCTGCTGTGTACATTAGTGGGCCCTGCCGTGTGCATATCGTTCCTGGCTGCCATTTTTCTGTTCGGTAGTCGCGGGCCAAGACTGGTTGCCCTACATTGAAGCTTCTTGTTGGCTTCTCATGGATGTGCTGGAATTGCTTACTCTCAACATCTCTTCGTACGTTTGGTCTGAGCAAATCCAGGCAAGATCTTAACCTTCGGTTAAAGAACATCATGGCTGGGGCCTGGTTGGTGACTGCATGTGTCGCATTCCGGTAGGCGAACAGGAAATTGCCCACCTTGTGCTGCAGCGGAATGTTGTCATTGTACATAGCCTTTATTGCCTTCTTAAAGGTTTGTACGAACCTCTCAGCCAATCCATTTGTGGCTGGATGATACGGGGCAGATGTGTAATGCCTTACCCCATTCTCTTTCAAGAACCTCCGGAACTCTTCGGACACAAACTGTGGTCCGTTGTTGGAGCAAATCTGTTCTGGCAAGCCATTCCTGGCAAAAATGGTCCGTAGGACTGCAATAGTTTTCTCCGTGGTGGTGGAGGACATTTTGATGACCTCAGGCCATTTCGAGTGCGCATCCATGGCTATTAAAAACATTGAGTCCATGAATGGACCAGCAAAATCAATATGCACCCGTTGCCATGGAGATGAGGGCCACTCCCATGAGTGTAGAGGGGCCTGTGGTGGTGCATTTTGGACTTTCTGGCATCCTGAGCAGCTCTTGGTCAGGTCCTCGATTTGTTTATCGATTCCCGGCCACCACACATAAGCGCTGGCTAGGCTTTTCATTTTTACCCCTCCCAGATGACCCTCATGAAGCTCATTGAGCACTCTATCCCTTAACTTGGGTGGAATTACCACTCGGGATCCACACATCAAGGTCCCCCGGCACACTGACAGCTGTTCTCTCCTTGTCGAGAATGCTGGCAACAGTGAGTCGCCATGTGCTGGCCATCCCTTCACCGTCAAATCATATACCCGAGACAGTGTCGGGTCATTTCGGGTTTCCTTTTCGATACAAGCGTTAGTTACTGGTAGGTATTCAACTATAGTCGAATGGAATATTTCGACAGGATCCACTGCTGGTGCTTCCTCCGCAGTAGGCAGTGGCAGGCGTGATAGCCCATCAGCATTTCCATGCTGTTTCATGCCCTTATATTCAATCTCATAGTGGTGCGCCCCTAGAAAAAGTGACCATCTTTGTAGTCGTTGCGCAGTCATCACCGGAACGCCCTTCTTCGGATTAAAAATGGAGACAAGAGGCTGGTGATCAGTCAGCAAGGTGAATTTCTGCCCGTGCAGATAGTGATTGAACTTTTTCACTCCCCACACTAGGCTGAGGGCCTCCCTGTCAATCTGGGCGTAGTTACGCTCGGCTGAGGTTAGTGATCGTGACGCAAAGGCTATTGGCCTCTGAGCCATCCGAGAATTTGTGCGACAGCACCGCTCCAATGCCGTAGGGTGATGCATCACATGCCAACCGAATTGGTAATGCTGGGTTGTAATGGGCCAATACCTCTTTCGATGTGATTAGTGTTTTGCTCTTCTGGAAAGCTCGTCTACATTCGTCACGCCACTTCCATGGCACCCCAGTTTGCAGTAGGGTGTTCAGTGGGTGTAGTATTGTAGACAAATTTGGCAAGAACTTATGGTAGTAGTTTACCAGCCCGAGGAACGACCTCAGTTGTGACACATTTTCCGGTGCTGGAGCCTTGACTACTGCCTCAATCTTCTCTGGGGACTTATGTAACCCCTCTTTATCGATAACGTGGCCACAATACGAGATCTGTTTTCTAAAAAACTCGCATTTGGGGCGGTTAGCTCGGAGCCCATATTCCTGCAATCTAGTGAGCACCTGCTCCAGGTTGGCAAGGTGATCACTGTCATTTTCGCCCGTGACCAGGATGTCGTCCAAATAACACTGGGTCCCTGGGATCCCTTGCAGGACTTGTTCCATTGCCCTCTGCCAAATAGCCGGAGCTGATGCTACCCCGAATACCAGCCCGTTGTATTGGTAGAGACCTTTATGGGTGTTGATTGTGAGGTATTTTTTTGATGCTTCTTCTACCTCCATTTGCAGATACGCCTGGGCCAGATCAATCTTAGTGAAGCGTTTCCCTCCAGATAGCGAGGCAAAAATATCTTCAATCCGCAGAAGTGGATATTGTACGGTGTGAAGGACCGGGTTCACTGTTACCTTAAAGTCCCCACAGATGCGAACCTTCCTTGGTTCCCCAGGCGTGCTGCTCAACGACTTTTTCATCACGGGGACGATGGGTGTAGCCCACTCGCTCCAGTCTACCTTGGACAGTACAGTTGAACGTTCCAGACTCTCCAGCTCTGCTTCGACGGCTGGGCGGATTGCATCCAGTCTGGCCTTAAAAAATTTTGGGCTTGCATTTTCTTCAATTTTAATCGTCGCTGTCATGCCTTTTAGTGTTCCGAGTCCTTGCTGGAACACCTCTTTCGCGTCAGTTAGGATCTTTGACAGTCGTCCAGGTGTGACGTCATCATCCTTTTTGTCAGCCACAGTCAGTGCCTGTATGGAATGCCAATCCAGTTGTATTTTCCGGATCCATTCACGTCCCAGTAATGGTGGTCCTCCATCTTGCAATACATACAGGTCTAGTTTTGGTGTTTCCTTACCGTTATACATAACGGTCACCCTTATTTTTCCTTTGGGGTAGACTTTTTGCCCTGTGTACGTCTTCAAAATTATTTTTGTGTCTCTCAAGGGTATGTGTGAGAATAGCCGCTCGTAGTCCCGTCGGTTTATGACTGTTAGGGCTGATCCTGTGTCCAATTCCATCTTTACCTGGACTCCTGCTATCTTGAGAGTGACACAAATGGTTCGGTGATCCTCCGTTGTGATCAGATTATGTAGTTTCAGACAACTCAGTTCCCTGCTTTCGGAGTCGTTATCACTCTTTTGTTCGTCTGAACTATTCTCCGTCATCTTATGTACCTTCTTGTACTTTTGTTTGGTAGGTTTCTTATTGCTGGTTTTCTTTGTGGACCTGCAGACTCGTGCTATGTGTCCTACTTTTCCACACTGTCTGCACACTTTGGCCTAGAAATTCAGTTGCGTTTGCGCCCACTTATTGGCTATAAAGTGGTTTGCGCCTGAAGTTTTTTATCGCCCGAAATTCAGATGGACCCTAACATCGGCGTTAGCCGGTAGCGCCGCGCCGGCACCGATGAAGTCGGTGTGCACAGCGCCCCGGTTGCAATGCTATTCCGGCCCGATGGCCAAATTCAGTTGCGGCCGCCTCACCCGTGGCAGCCGCAAACAGCGTTTGTGAAACGGGGTCTTGCAGCTCCGAAAGGCCGGCGCATAAAGGTGGAGCGGCGGCCGGCCGCTTTCCCGGCGGCCGCCTGCCCGCACCTCCCTCCCCGGACTCCTGCACCACCCCCCCGCGGCATTGATGTCGGAGTCCCCCGAGCCCGGCACTTCTCCGTGGTGCCGGGCTCATTTGCCGGGGGAATCCACCGGCGATCTGACGGCTGCAGGCAGCTCCTCCTTGAGAAGGAGGAGGCCTGCAGTACCCCAGCCTGCCGCACCGCATCGGGTGCCGCAGCGGCAGCTGGACGCCTGCAAGTGACATTCATCGCCCCTAGCGAGGCGGCCAAACCCTGCAATAGCGCCCGCCGCCGTCTTGGCCCGTCGCAACTGAATTTTAGGCGGGCGCTACGGGAATCCTGGCGAGCGCAAAATTTCGGGCGCAAAAGTCCTGGCGGGGCCATACCGAATTTCTAGGCCTTTGTCTTTGAACCAGCAATCATTCTGGTCGTGTGTTGTTCTGCCGCAGCGCTAGCACTTCTCTGTTCCATATGACATTTCGTTTGTGCCATATTCTTGCGGTCTCTGTTGTATCTCTGCAGCGCCCCGTGCTGCTGCTTCATATGATACCGCAATGCTGAAAGCCTTTTCCAGCGTAAGGTCCTTTTCAGATAAAAGCCGTTTCTGGGTTCCTTCACTTTGAAGCCCACACACAAACTTGTCCCTTAAGGTATCTGCCAGTCCCGCTCCAAACTGGCAGTGTTTCGATAGTTTCCACAGTTCTGTTAAATAATCAGCATTGCTTTCATCCTTATGCTGGTTCCGTTTGTGAAACTTGAATCTTTCTGCTATCAGCAGCAGTGTGGGGTTTAAATGTTCCTGTAGTATCTTTACTATGTCTTCAAAACTCTTTTCCATTGGCTTCGTTGGGGTTACTAGATTTCGTAATAAACCATACGTCTTTGCACCCATTAAATTTAACAATACCGACGCTTTCTTGTCATCTGACACCTCATTTGCCTTGCAGTACACCTCTATTCGTTCGACATATGTAGTCCAATCTTCGACTTCATTGTCAAATGCGGTGATACTGCCACTGTTCGGCATTTTGGGTGTGGTTTAAAATGGCGTCTCCCAATGGCTTAAAATGGCATCTCCCGCGCTTTCCTCCCTCCCCCGCTGCTGCCAACGCCGCTCCTGGCGGTTCTCGTGGCAATGGCGGCGCCCTGTAGGTTTCACGCGCTTCTCCTGCGCTGCTGCCAACGCCGCTCTCTGCGGTCCTCGTGGCAATGGCGGCGCCTCGCGGGTTTCTGCGCGTCTCTCTCTCCCTCTCTTCGACGCTGCTCGGCCCCTGAACACCGGCTGCGCCCTGCCCTCTCTCTCTCTCCCCCCCGTCGACGCTGCTCGGCCCTTTGCTGTGCCGCTCGGTCGGGCTCTAGCCCGCCGCTGTCCAGGAAGGGTCTGCGCACTACCTGTTGCCAGCCCGTTTCGCTGGACCACCTCGACTGGAAAGCCAAGCCTGGCTCTCAACAGCCTCCCCCGCAATTCTCGAGTCTCTGCTGGATGACTGGGCGGTTGCCCGTGGTCGACGCCCGAGTCTCTGGCCTTGACCTCCAATCCACTGATCTCCAGGAACGAATCCCCGGGAGGTGATGCAGAGTTGCAGGTAGGTTCGAACTTGCCTTGTCGCCAATGTTGTGTCCGTGTACAATAAGACACAGACTGCAGGAGAAACTGTACAACAGGTGTTTACTAAACGTGGCTCACACTGGAACTGCCTGTACAGATTACTACTCAGTGCTATATACAGGTGTGGTCACTGCCGGTACTACAGTATACATGAGCTGTAAAAAGTAGTTCCCCCCCTTAAAGGTATATACATTACACCAGTCACACTCTGTCCGCTACACTCCGACCCAGTCACACTCTGTCCACTACACTCCGACCCAGTCACACTCTGGGCTCGATTTTCATTGAGCCGTGGAGTCGGGCTTGGAGGCGTGCGGGGGGTTAAAATCACAAAAACTGGCGGGTGGGTGGCCACCCCTGCCACCTGGTTCCCGATTAAGGCCCTTAATAACCACTAAATGGCCTCTATAATCCTATTTTAACAGGCCCTTGCAAATTTAACACTTTTCCCACGTAAAACATGCCTGGTGGGAAACACGACTGTGAAACCTGGCAGGAGCACTATTGGATTGCTGACTATCAACTGCAGGTCAACCATTAAAAAGAGGAGATTTGATCAGCCATCATTTGCAGGTGGCAGGACTTAATGGTCTCAAGTCTGGGGCAACTTTTAGACAGCTTAACCACACCTATGGAAGGTTGGAGTCTTACACCCATCTCCAGTGTGGCCTCCTGGGAAAACCCTCTTGCCACCTTCACTCAGCGCTTCCTCAAAGGAGGCATATACCAGAAGCATGGGAGCCATTTATTTCCTTCCCATCTGGGCATTAGAAGAGCTCGAGCACCAACTGCGGCACCAGCAGAACCAGGAACAACAGCAGCACCAGCAACAGCAGCAGCAGCAGGAGCGCCAGGCTGCTGCTCACCCACCTGAGGCTGTACAGGCCAGAAGGGGCCAGCGCCTGGAAGCCCGTCGGTGCAGGAGATACCCCCCCAAACAGGGTCTACAGACGCAGGGTCACCTATCTCAACATGTCTGAGCAGCAGTGCCAAAGGCGGCTCCGACTTTCGCGAGAGGTAGTGACTGACATCTGCGCAATGCTACAGCAAGACCTGCTGCCCAGAGGACCAGGTGGACAAGCATTACCAATGGCCGTCAAAGTCACCACCGCACTCCACTTTTTTGCCTCAGGCTCATTCCAGGGATCAGCAGCAGACAGCAGCGGCATCTCCCAGGCGGCCGCACACACTTGCATCACGCAGGTAACCGATGCCCTCTTTGCCCTCGCGCACAATCACATCCATTGCACCAAGGATCGAGCAAGTGTCATGGTGCGAGTGGTTGGATTAGCTAATCTGGCAGGCTTTCCAAGGGTGCAGGGCATCGTTGACTGCACACATGTGGCCCTTAAGGCACCCCATCGCAATCCAGGTATTTTTGTCAACCGCAAGGGCTTCCACTCCCTTAACGTTCAGCTGGTGTGTGACCACAAGAAGGAAATTTTTCACGTTTGTGCCATGTACCCTGGCAGTTGCCATGACTCCTTCATACTGCGACAGTCTAGTGTGCCTCCGCTATTCAGTCCGCCAGACCAACTTAACGGAAACAAGGGCTATCCCCTGAGGACGTGGCTGATGCCGCCGTTGAGGAGACCATCCAAGTACAACTCCAGCCACATGTCCACCAGAGCCACAATTGAACAAACCATTGGTTTGCTGAAGATGTGCTTCAGATGCCTGGATAGATCAGATGGAACCCTGCATTACTCCGCAGCCAGGGTCTCCAGAATCGTCGTGGTTTGCTGTGCACTTCACAACATGGCACAGCGTCGTGGCTTGCAGATTCCTGAGGACCAAGTGGTTCCTCACATATCCTCCTCAGATGAGGAGGAGGAGGAGGAAAACTAACATCCTGCAGAGGCCCATCAACCAGCGGCAGCATTATGCGAGAACATTGCTGCCTGGGATGCAAGGAACACACTCATCCTGGCCAGATTTGCTTAGCCTAGTCAATCAAACACTTTTGCCTCGCAGCTTCTTACCAGAGCATTGACAATGGCCAAGAACCAGAGGATTCCTAGCACTCCGACCACCATACTGACAGTTGCAAGTATTCCTAAGGCCTCAATGTGGAAGTCCCAATAGCGAAATGACAGACGCCACAACTGCAACATTTGCCATCAGAATTTTTATGTACAATTACGACGTGATGGCATTTTTACACTAAACACAAAATTCCACCCAAGTGACTACCCTTGTGACTACTTGTGCTTTATCTTCCTCTTACGCGTGCCCCTACGTAGTGCTTCCCCTGTGGCTTCAGCAGATGTGGAGGCCCCTTGCTCACTTTGCTGCTGCTCCTGTCTCGACACCTTTGGCGGGCGTCCTCTGGGGTTGCAAGCCTGTGAGGGCTCGTCAACAGTCTGCTGCTCCTGCGGCTGTGCAGGGGTTGAGACGTGTATCTCACTTGGGTGTGGACTCCAGTGGGGCTCTGACCGAGGGCTCTGCAGTGGCATGGAAGTGTGAGCACTTGGAGAGGAGCCAGGGTCTCCAGAATCGTCGTGGTTTGCTGTGCACTTCCTTGAGGTATGCCACCAACTTCCCCCTCATGGGTCAGGTCCCCCTCAGCGCCTGCAAGTGGCTGGAGAGCACCTTGCTGCACATCAGGGGGGCCATGGGGACCCGTATCTGCAATGGCAGTCCTACTCAGAAGGACTTCCATGAAGGTCTGGTTTCTCTGTCCAGTAGATGCCCATCGCTCCTCAAGAGATGTCATTCTATTCTGAACAATGACCATGTTTTCCATACCCTGGCGACTAAGCTCCTCCATGGCCGTAACCCTCCTCTTCTCTACCATAGCCATCCTCTCCTGTACGGTAGCCAGCCTTACCATGGAGGTAGCCATACATTCCGCGGTGATGCGTTCATGCGCCAATGACTCCACAAAGGCTCTGCTCATGTTAACTATGGACTCCTCCATTTGCTCCACACTCGCAGCGACCCGAGACAAAACCTGCCAGAGACTCCTGCATCTGTGCCTGGAGTTCCGTCACCTCTGATCTTATGGATGGACCCAGAGGCAGAGGGTCGACATGCTGCGGAGCCGAGCTGGCAGAGTTCTGCTCCCTCCGACTAGGACTCTCCACTGCTGTCCCTGTCTCCACAATCTGCTGATGCTCACTTGTGAGCTGTGATACACCAGGTGACAACACTGCTCTATGTCCCGAAGGTCCCACCGAGGTGTGAGTGTCTGCGCTGATGCTGGGTGCGCTGAATTCTGGTGACGTTGCGCCCTCAGATGTTGCAGCTTCCTCTGAGGAGTCTGGCTGCTCAGCCTCTTCTTCCTGGCTAGGGGGGACGGATGCTTGTGATGGTCCTGTGGGGGAGTAAAGGAAAGAGTCAGAGATGTGATGCAAAGGCTACATGCACATAGATTTTTGCAGATGCTCATAAGTGCATCTGTTACAGCTTCACAATCATTATCAGCGACTCATGTAATGTCAAAGAGAGAGATGGGAAACTTTTCTGTCACCAGCTTGCTGTGTTGCACCCATCTGTCCATCCCCCACGCGCGAATCATCCTCTATTCCCATAATTTCCAGGACAGCCACCTCCCAGGGGGTCAGGTGGGCTATTGAGGCTGTCCCTCCTCCTGTCCTGGCTCGTTCTCTTTTGTTGTGAGCTCTCTTTTCCTGCAATAAGGGAGACAAGTGGAGGTTGAGTGAGAATGAAGGAGTGAGTGTAGAGATTGCATAGCATAGATACTTAGAAGGAGACAAAGATGGAGTGCATTGCAAGACCAAGGGCCCTCCCTGTGTGTTGTCAGTTGTGTTCAAAGCATCAGAGTGATAGGGAGTGTGAGGGCTACATGGTGGAATAGTTCTGTGAATGTGAGCATAGAGAGAGAGGGAATGGGTAAGGGTGCATGGATGTCAGTGTCAAGTGGGATGTGGAGGAAGGGATTGCTAAAGCTGAGCGCTGGTGAGGAAAGGCAATGGGGATCAGATTGAGGGTGATGGGAAATTCATACTCACTTTTCCAGTGCGATGAAGGTCATAAAATCTTTTCCTGCACTGTATCCAGGTTCTGCGGGTGACTCCCAAGGAGTTGACCTCCTCAGCCACCTGCATCCACACTGCCTTGGTCTGAGTGGGAGGCCTCTTCCTCCCTGATGAAGGGAAGAGCACCTCCCTGTTGGCCCTAGCCCCATCGACTAATGCCTGCAGTGCTGCCTCGTCAAAACGAGGAGCTGCTCTTGCCCTCCCGCTTGTCATCTTTCCTGCAGGTCCCTCTGACACCAAATGGAGAAAGCTTGGCAGTCTGCAGGAGAAGCAAGGCTTGCTGTGGACCTTAAATGCAGCAGCAATGCTGATGTAATCAGAGGGGAATTTCAGTCATGAAAAACCCATTTGCAAAGGCTTCCCACATGTTGGAAATCAATTGGCCACTTAAGTTAAAATTGCATCAGTCTCCCACGTCCATTTAGATTCATGTGGGAAACATGAAATTCAGATAACACGACAACAGCCCACACCTGAGTTAAATCCAGCCCTCTGTCTCCTGCACTCCGACCCAGTCAGACTCTGTCCCCCTACACTCCGACCCAGTCACACGCTGTCCCCCTACACTCCGACCCAGTCACACTCTGTCCCCCTACACTCCGACCCAGTCACACTCTGTCCCCCTACACTCCGACCCAGTCGCACTCTGTCCCCCTACACTCCGACCCAGTCGCACTCTGTCCCCCTACACTCCGACCCAGTCGCACTCTGTCCCCCTACACTCCGACCCAATCGCACTCTGTCCCCCTACACTCCGACCCAATCGCACTCTGTTCCCTACACTCCGACCCAGTCGCACTCTGTCCCCCTACACTCCGACCCAGTCGCACTCTGTCTCCTACACTCCGACCCAGTCAGACTCTGTCCCCCTACACTCCGACCCAGTCACACTCTGTCCCCCTACACTCCGACCCAGTCACACTCTGTCCCCCTACACTCCGACCCAGTCACACTCTGTCCCCCTACAGTCCGACCCAGTCACACTCTGTCCCCTACATTCTGACCCAGTCACACTCTGTCCCCTACACTCCGACCCAGTCACACTCTGTCCCCTACACTCCGACCCAGTCACACTCTGTCCCCCTACACTCCGACCCAGTCACACCCTGTCCCCTACATTCTGACCCAGTCACACTCTGTCTCCTACTCTCCGGCCCAGTCAGACTCTGTCCCCCTACACTCCAACCCAGTCAGACGCTGTTCCCTTACAGGTGTCTGACTGATGCTGTTCAGTAATTTTCCTGCATTGAATTGTTTGTGCAGGATGGATGAGGAGCAGATCGCTACTGTTTGCCTGTCAATATTGAATGCTCTGGCCTACCTCCATTCCCATGGTGTGATCCATAGAGACATCAAGAGTGACTCCATTCTGCTCACACTCGACGGACGGGTAAGAGACAACACTGCTTAAAGTATAAACTGCATCCCTCAAGAGTGGAATGATTACTGGATTTAGGACCCGGTGTAGTACTGAGCCCCACTCAGAGCAGGAAGGGCCCAGGCTCCAGCCCCGGCCTGTTCTGGTCTCAGGAGGTGGAGGATGCAAGGGTTGGATTCATTGTCTCTGGGCTAAGGTGGGCAAACACCACTCACTGTCCAGTGACCCCCTGCTGGCAAGGTCTGGCTTAATGATTGTGATGGTAGCGCAGGCCAAGGCAAGGCTGCAGGTGCTCTGAGGGAACCAGCTACTCACACTTGGAGGGTCTTCAGTTTGAAGACTAGGACCTCAAACCCAGCACCAAGCTCATGGTCTACAGAGCAGTAGTGATACCCGCCCTCCTGTATGCTTCAGAGACGTGGACCATGTACAGCAGGCACCTCAAAGCACTGGAGAGGTACCACCAACGCTGCCTCCGCAAGATCCTGCATTCCATTGGCAGGATAGGCGCACCAACGTCCGTGTTCTTGCTCAGGCCAGCATCGAAGCTTTGACCACGCTCGATCAGCTCCGATGGACGGGTCACATTGCCCACATGCCCAATACGAGACTCCTAAAACAAGCGCTCTACTCGGAGCTCGGACACCGCAGGAGAGCCCCAGGTGGGCAGAGGAAGCACTTCAAGGACACCCTCAAAGCCTCCTTGAAAAAGTGCAACATCCCCACCGACACCTGGGAATCCCTGGCCCAAGACTGCACAAAGTGGAAGAGAAGCATCCGGGAAGGTGCCAAACACCTCGAGTCTCTTTGCTGGGAGCAAGCGGAAGCCAAGCGCAGGCAGCGCAAGGAGCGCACGTCAACCCAAGCACCCCACCCACCCGCCCCTTCAACCACCGTCTGCCCCACCTGTGACAGAGACTGTAGGTCCCGCATTGGACTCATCAGTCACCTGTGAGCTCATTTTTAATGTGGAAGCAAGTCATCCTCGGCTCCGAGGGACTGCCTAAGAAGAAGAGAAGATGACTTGGAGGGGAATTTTAATCCCCAAAAACGGGTGGGTTTAGCTCAGGTGGGATGTAAAAATGTAAAAAATCTCACGCCTCGAACCCGCCCACTTCCGTTTTTAAGAGGCGGGGCAGGGGGAAGGCGACCAATCTGCTCCCAGGAGATGATTCGCTTATTAAATATTTTAATGAGGCTGTATGCCTCTGATTTTTTTCCACATTTTAGGTTTTACCCTAGCCAGCCTGGTTTCCTGGGCCTTGGGAAACCCGGAAGCTAAAGAGAGGTGAGGACCGCTGGACCCAGCAGGTTTCCAGCCATTCAAGTTTGTGGACCAAGAGGAGCAGGAGTGCTTCCTGCGGCCCACCAACCCTAACCAGCTTCACCCCCCCATCATTGGACATCGCCACCCCTCCCCCCCCACCGTGATCGACCCCGCTCGCGATCAAACACCCCCGCAATCACCGATCCTACCGCCCCCCCCCCCCCCACCAACGATCGGATCCCCCGCAATCACCCCCGGACCCCCGCGCGATCAGACCCCGCTCGCGATCAAACACCCCCGCAATCACTGATCCCTCCCCCCCCCACCGTGATCGACCCCGCTCGCGATCAAACACCCCCGCAATCACCGATCCTACCCCCCCCCCCAACGATCGGATCCCCCGCAATCACCCCCCCCGACCCCCGCGCGATCAGACCCCGCTCGCAATCAAACACCCCCGCAATCACTGATCCACCCCCTCCCCCCCCCCCCCAACGATCGGATCCCCCGCAATCACCCCCGGACCCCCGCGCGATCAGACCCCGCTCGCGATCAAACACCCCCGCAATCACCGATCCTACCCCCCCCCCCCAACGATCGGATCCCCCGCCATCACCCCCCCAACCCCCGCGCGATCAGACCCCACTCGCAATCAAACACCCCCGCAATCACCGATCCCCCCCCCCCAACGATCGGATCCCCCGCAATCACCCCCGGACCCCCACGCGATCAGACCCCGCTCGCGATCAAACACCCCCGCAATCACTGATCCACCCCCTCCCCCCCCCCCCAACGATCGGATCCCCCGCAATCACCCCCGGACCCCCGCGCGATCAGACCCCGCTCGCGATCAAACACCCCCGCAATCACCGATCCTACCCCCCCCCCCCCCAACGATCGGATCCCCCGCCATCACCCCCCCGACCCCCGCGCGATCAGACCCCACTCGCAATCAAACACCCCCGCAATCACCGATCCTACCCCCCCCCCCCCAACGATCGGATCCCCCGCAATCACCCCCGGACCCCCGCGCGATCAGACCCCGCTCGCGATCAAACACCCCCGCAATCACTGATCCCTCCCCCCCCACCGACGATCGGATCCCCCGCAATCACTGATCCCCCCCCCCCCCCCACGATCGGATCCCCCGCAATCACCCCCCGACCCCCGTGCGATCAGACCCCGCTCGCGATCAAACACCCCCGCAATCACCCCCCCCCCTCACGATTGGACTCCCCCTATGATTGGACCCTTCGCAAGCACCCCCCCCCCCACCCCCCGTGATCGGACCCTTTGCAATCACCCCCTCACCCCCGTGCGATCGGACCCTGCTCGCGATCAAACACCCCTGCAAATCACTGATCCCCACCCCTTGCGATCGGACCCCCCTGCGATTGGACCCCCACACGATCGGACTCCCCCTGCAATTGGACCCTTCGCTGTCACCCCTCCCCCACAATCGGACCCAACCTCCCCCATTCATCTGATCTCCCGCCCGAGCCATGATCTCCCCCCCCCCCCCCCCAACTTTACCTTTCCGATCTCCCCCCCGACCCTTCCAATCTCCCCCACCCTCACTGCCTTTCCGATCCCTCCCTCTCTCCTCACCACTCCACGGCTGCAGCCGGTGCCGAAGGCCTACCCACCCGACAGCCAGCCAGCCTGTCAATCTGTTAAATTCAGCAGGACCTGAGGACCCGAATGTAAAACTGCACCCCCAATCCCCCCGGCAGCTCGCTCCCCACCTCCCCATTAATATCGGGGCCTTTTTGTCTGGGCTCAGGGGGCAGGCAGCTCACTGCCCGTTGCTGCAACACTAGTCTGGGGCAAAGGGTCAGCCATGGGCTGGGGTCGAGGTCATTGGGGAGAGTGAGTCTGGTACCAGGTCCCCGCTAGTTGCTCTACGTCCATTAGTATGGTGGGATGGCGCTTCTGCTCACCCACTGGTTGCAACTCCGACCTCGGCCCATTTCCCAGGGGTTGGGGGTCAGGCAGGCAGTTGCGCCTCTCGGGGAGAGCGTGTCACAGCACGTCCCCGCTCCCGTGTTAGTTTACCCGCAGTCTGCTGAGAAACTAGAAAAAATACCAAAAACATCTCACACTCTCTCTGTCTATCTTTCTCACTCTCCCAATCGCTCACTCTCTCTCGCTCAACCTCTCACACTCTCACTCTCTCGCTGTCTCTTTCTCTCGCTCTTCTCTCTATCTGGTCTCTCTCTCACTTTCTGTCTCTCTGTCTATCTCTCTCAGCCTCTCTCTCTCTCACACTCTCTCAATTTCTCGCACTCTCTCACACACACTCTCACTCTCATTCTCTCTCCCTCTCTAAATCTCTCACAGTCCCTCACAAACTCTCTCACTCACTCTATCTTTCACACTCTCATTCTCATTCTCTCTCTGTGTCTCTCTCAATCTCTCACAGTCTCACTCTCACACTCACACACACTCTCTCTCTCTCTCTCTCTCTCTCTCTCTCTCTCTGTGTCTCTCTCACTCTCTCACACACTCTCACTCATTCTCTCTCTGTCTCTCTCAATCTCTGTCTCACTCTCTCTCACTCTCTCAAACTCTCTCACTTTATTTTTCACACTCTCACTCTCATTCTCTCTCTCTGTCTCCCTCAATTTCTCACAGTCTCTCACTCTCTCTCTCAGTGTCTCTCTCTTGCTCCCTCACAAACTCTCTCTCTCAATCTTTCACACTCTCTCATTCTCTTTGTCTCTCGCAGGTTAAGCTCTCAGACTTTGGATTTTGTGCCCAAGTGAATGAGGAGATTCCGAAGCGGAGATCTTTGGTTGGGACACCGTACTGGATGGCTCCGGAAGTGATTGCCCGATTACCGTATGGACCAGAGGTAAATCCTGCTGTCTGCAGCCAATGTCAGTGAGGGTGAGTCAGGTTGGCTGCTGGAGCTCAGAGGGCTGGGACTCCTGAGCAGAGGAACAGATGGGTGGGGCAGGTGGTGGAAAGTGTAGCCGGGGCGAAGCATCAGTAAGGGGCAATGTGGCATGAGCCATATTTCAGTCGAAGCCAGGATGTCAATGCAGTTGTCCACAATAAGGTTGTGGATGCCAGGGGCCATGTTCAGGAGTGAAGGGACATTCTGGAGGGAGATACAGAGATGGGCGATGATTGCTAATCTACTAAGGGATAGTGGTGGGTGGGAAGAGTGGGACAGGAAGGAGGTTGGTGAGGTTAGACCCGAGCAGGCACACTCGGAATCAAGCTCGTAGAGAGGATGTGGCAGGTGGAGTTGCTGCTCGTAAGGAGGCATAAACCTCATTGGCCCTTCGGAGAATGGTGAGGCAGGTACAGAGGGCAGGTGTGGGCTTATCCAAGGTCAATTCAAGCCTGGAGTGTGGGCAGGAGATTTGGAAGGAAGAGGTGTAGTGCTGGGCTGGGGCAGTGGATGGGGGCAAAAGTACCCGGGGGCGAGAAATGAAAGGTGGCGTGACTGGGTGACAGGAAGGGGAGGAGACAGGAGAGAAGGGCCCAAGAGGGGCCAAGAGATAGAAGTAATAGGCTCTGGACCACAGTGGCAGCCAAAATGCGAACACAACTGGGCACAAAGGGAATTCAGGTTAAATAGGCATGGCAGAGATTAGGAGAGGCCTGTTCTGGTCGTGAGCAGAGAAGTGGGAGGAAATGATATGAGATGGTTTAAAGTTAAAGTCTGGAGTGCCCACAAGCCAGTGTCCAGGTGCAGAGAGGTTTGTGGAGAGGGAGTAGTGAGCTGAAGCGTTGGAGCTGGTGCGCTGGGGTAAAGCGTCTTACAGCATGGGTCCAGTAACTGTTCTTGGTGCAACTTGAGATTGAGATTCCTTCATGTTGTAGGTGGATATCTGGTCACTGGGCATCATGGTGATGGAGATGGTGGATGGAGAGCCTCCCTACTTCAGTGATTCTCCTGTGCAAGCCATGAAGTTGCTCCGAGACAACCCTCCTCCCAGACTCAAGCTGGAACACAAGGTCAGTGCTTCATATACCTCAGCACCTGGGTCCAGGAGCGGCTCAGTGAGGGGAGGACCTCCTGATGGGAAAGACCTGCCTGCACTCCCAGGCCTCCCGCATGGCCTGAGTGTACTCCAGGCCCAGGTCCAGCTCCCCTGGCTGGCCCTTACACCAGAAAATCCTGGAGCACCTCAGAGTGTGGTGGTCCGGGGAGGGGGTGAGGGAGGACAGACTTTAGGGTTTGTACAGGGACCCACGCACTTAGGGAGAGGGGGAATGGGGCGGGCAGCAGGACCACTTCCTCTGACCTCGATTAAATGGGTAAACCCTCCGGGGAGGCCTCAGGGCATCCCAGGGCAGCACAAGGGAGGGTGGGTGTAATACTGCACCCGTCTCCCCTCTGGTTTGGGGAGAAAATTCCAGAGTGTGGGCTTAGTTGGCTGAAGGCACAGCCGTCAATGATGGGGTAAAGGAGGTGGCGGGATTCAGAAAAGGCCCAAGTCAGAGGACCAGAGAGTTTGGAAGGGGGGAGGTGGGGTTGTAGGACTGGAGGAGGCTACAGACATTCAGAGGGTGGAGGCCACAGCGGGATTTATACATGAGGATGAGAATTTTAAATTGGAGACATTGGAATAGTCAAATCTGGAGGTGAGAAAGACACGGATGAGGATTTCAGCAGCAGATGAGCTGAGGCAGGGGCGGAGACGGGCGACGTTAGAGGTGGAAGTCTTTGTGATGGAGTGTTTGTGGGGTCAGATACACAGCTCGGGGTCAAATAGGATGCCATTTATGAATAGTATAGTTCAGCCTGAGACAGTGGGGGTGGGTGGAATCAGTGGTGAGTGTGGGAATTACACCATAATTGTATGGGGCTTATACCATTAGTGTATATACTGCCGTGGTGTGGCCCATATTACCAAATCACACCTTGATCTCTCTCCCTACCCCTCTGCTACCACCTTCTCCTATGAGCACCTCATCTTCTTCCATCCCTCTCACCTCTCCTTTAAATCCTCATTCCCTACAGCCCCCGCCCCACCCCACCCCAGCACCCCTACCTCCCTGCCTGTGTTTCTCCTCTAGATAGCCTCTCACTTTTCCTCCCTCAGCCCCTGCACTCGGTGACTCCTCATCCCTGGTAATTTTGACTTCCCCTGAATTCTCCTTGCCCTCTCTCCTCTAAATTTACTGTCCTCCCTAAAACTCTCCTTCGTATAATCTCTCCTGCCCTTATTCATGACTGTTAAATCTGTGAGTTGTTCAAGTAATTAATACTCAGACTTAATCAGTAACAATAAAACAGGTCTTTACTGGTTGGAGGTAGGGACTATACGTAGGTCTTTACTTCATGCCCACAGGCGGGAACTGAGGGGAGATCAGTACCCACAGTACTATTTATACCCCTATGGCCAGGAGTGGTACTGCGTATCACTACGCCCAACAAGTAGTGCAGTCCTGTCCATAGGTTCAAAGTAGCACACATATTACATACACAACAATGACCACCCCTCAGCCTTGCCTTCTCCTGTGGCCTCTCTACTTGCATGGTCTCAAACACTGGCAAGGTTATGTCCAACCAATTCCTTGTATCCCTCACCCCCTACATCCCCCGAGCCCCTAACAACCCCACTCCTTCTGTGTTCAACCCTAGAAAAAAATCTCCTCAGGTCACTTACGATACTTTCAAACTTCTAACAACCTAGCCTTTGGCCCTCCATTCGCCATGATACTCCTGCAGCTGTCGATCTGCACAGTCACTGCCTCTCCTTCGCCCTTGATGCCCTTGTCCCCAGTAAAACCTTTACTCTCTCCCATCCTTCAAGGCCGAGGTGCGGACATGAACGAACTGACGCACAACTGGTTTAGCCATCCATCACCAGATCTGGCTGGACCACAATAAATGCGATTGGGCCTCGCACTCCTCTGCCAAAATCACTCACCCACTCCAGGATAATCCTGGAGAGCAAAAATAACCCCCGGCTTCATTTCTCCACTACCAACCATCTCCTTAAACCCCTCTCCTCTATCTCTTCCACCCTCACCTCCAACAACAGCTGCAAGGAGCTCATGCAATTGGTCACTAAAATTGAAACTCTCCGTTGAGCTGTCTCTGCTGCTTTCTCCCCCCAACCCCCTTCAGCTTACTCACCAAGCCAAACCTTTCCTATCCCTTCCACCCACTCCTCCAGCAACAAGCGTGACAACCTCATGGACTTCTTTGACACTGAGATTGAGACCATCATTGAAATGCCTCTCCTGCTTTTCCCTCTTCCCCTTACCCACCGAGCCAAACCTCCTCCCAGGCTCTCCCTAGCCTAGTCCTATCTCCCCTCATTCCCTCTCTGAGCTCATCCTGTCCATGAGATGGTTATCTACAGCAACAGCACCATATAAGGTCAAATAGTTGTTTCAGTGGTAGATGTATCAGACTGGGGGAGGGGGAAGTGTCACAGAATATTCAGACTGGGCCGTTCTCCTTGGCTCCTATTGCAGTTTCTCCTAGCTCATTAACTGGTGTGTAATGTTTCTTCTGCTGCAGGTCTCTCCAATTCTGCGGGATTTCCTGGACCGGATACTGATTCATGAAGTGACACAGAGAGCTACATCCATTGACTTGCTGGCCCATCCATTTCTGCTACAGGCCGGACCGCCCGACTGCATGCTCTCTCTGATCCAGGAGTGCAGACAGCGATGAGGTGATGGAAGAGTTTACGGTTCAACGGGACTGTGTAACATAATGTCCAAACAGAGGGGCTTCACACTGTCCTGGGAGTGTATTGGGAATGGACTGAGCAGAGGACACACATTCCCAGTGGGCAACCAGAGGCCTGATCCTAGATAATGCTGATTTCCTGGGCCGTCTGGAATATCTCACATAGGTTGTTGGGTATGGTATTGAAGGAACACCGGGGGGAGTCTACACCACAGCATTGCCCCCAGCACACAGTTTGAGACACTGGAGTCCACACAGACACTGACTCTTACAGATCCACAGACACTGACCCTCACTGGGGTACAGATCCACAGACACTGACTCTCACTGGGGTACAGTTCCACAGACACTGACTCTCACTGGGGTACAGTTCCACATACACTGACTCTCACTGGGGTACAGTTCCACAGATGCTGACCCTCACTGGGGTACAGTTCCACAGACACTGACACTCACTGGGGTACAGTTCCACAGACACTGACTCTCACTGGGGTACAGTTCCACAGACACTGACTCTCACTGGGGTACAGTTTCACAGACACTGATCCTCACTGGGGTGCAGTTACACAGACACTGACCCTCACTGGGGTACAGTTACACACACACTGACCCTCACTGGGGTAGAGTTGCACAGACACTGACTCTCACTGGGGTACAGTTCCACACACACTGACCCTCACTGGGGTAGAGTTGTACAGACACTGACTCTCCCTGGGGTACAGTTCCACAGACACTGACCCTGACTGGGGCACAGTTCCACAGACGCTGACTCTCACTGGGGTACAGTTCCACAGACGCTGACCCTCACTGGGGTAGCGTTCCACAGAGACTGACTCTCACTGGGGTAGCGTTCCACAGAGACTGACTCTCACTGGGGTACAGTTCCGCAGACACTGACTCTCACTGGGGTACAGTTCCACAGACACTGACTCTCACTGGGGTACAGTTCATAGAAGATAGGAGCAGGAGTAGGCCATTCGGCCCTTCGAGCCTGCTCCGCCATTCAATGAGATCATGGCTGATCATCCAAATTCAGTACCCTGTCCCTGCCTTCTCCCCATATCCCTTGATCCCTTTAGCCTCAAGAAATATATCCAACTCTTTCTTGAATATATTTAATGAACTGGCCTCCACCGCCCTCTGTGGCAGAGAATTCCACAGGTTCACCACTCTCTGGGTGAAGAAATTCCTCCTCATTTCAGTCCTAAATGGCTTACCCCTTATCCTTAAACTATGACCCCTGGTTCTGGACTCCCCGGCCATCAGAAACATCCTTTCTGCATCTAGTCTGTCCAGACCTGACAGAATTTTATAGGTTTCGATGAGATCCCCTCTCAGTCTTCTAAACTCCAGTGAGTATAAGCCCAATTGACACAATCTCGTACGTCATTCCTGCCATCCCAGGTATCAGCCTGGTGAATCTTCTCTGCACTCCCTCCATGGCAAGAACGTCCTTCCTCAGATAAGGTGACCAAAACTGCACACAATACTCAAGGTGTGGTCTCACCAAGGCTCTGTACAACTGCAGCAAGACATCCTTGTTCTTGTACTCGAACCCTCTTGCTACAAAGGCCAACATACCATTTGCCTTCTTAACTGCCTGCTGCACCTGCATGCTTACCTTCAGTGACTGGTGCACAAGAACACCCAGGTCTCTTTGCACTTCCCCTTCTCCCAATCTATTGCCATTCAAATAATAATCTGCCTTCCTGTTTTTGCCACCAAAGTGGATAACCTCACATTTATCCACATTATAGTGCATTTGCCATGTTTCTGCCCAATCACCCAACCTGTCCAAATCGTACTGGTTTCATGACATCCCCCTCACAGCATACCCTCCCATCCAGCTTTGTGTCGTCTGCAAATTTGGAGATATTACATCCAATTCCCTCGTCCAGATCATTAATATATATTGTGAACAGCTGGGGTCCTTGGACCGATCCTTGCGGTACTCCACTAGTCACTGCCTGCCACTCGGAAAACGACCCGTTTATTCCAACTCTTTGCTTTCTGTCCGCCAACCAGTTCTCTATCCAAGTCAATACCTTGCCCCCAATCCCATGTGCCTTAACTTTACACGCTAATCTCTTATGCGGGACCTTATCGAAAGCCTTCTGAAAGTCCAAATACACCACATCCACTGGTTCTCCCTCATCTATTTTACCAGTTACATCCTCTCAAAATTCCAGTAGATTAGTCAAGCATGATTTACCTTTTGTAAATCCATGTTGACTTTGTCCGATCCTGTCACTGCTTTCCAAGTGCTCTGCTATTACATCTTTTATAATGGACTTTAGCATTTTCCCCACTACCGATGGCTTACCGGTCTATAATTCCCCGCTTTTTCTCCGCCACCTTTTTTGAATAGTGGGGTAACATTAGCTACCCTCCAATCCATGGGTACTGTTCCAGAGTCTATCGAGTTCTGGAAGATGACCAGCAATGCATCTACTATTTCTAGGGCCACTTCCTTAAGTACCCTGGGATATAGATTATCAGGCCCTGGGGATTTATCGGCCTTCAGTCCCATCAATTTTCCTAACACCATTTCCCTACAAATACTGATTTCTTTCAGTTCCACCCTTTCATCAGACCCTATGTTCCACGGAATTTCTGGGAGGTTATTTGTGTCCTCCTTTGTGAGGACAGAATCAAAATATGTATTTAGTTGGTATGCCATTTCTTTGCTCCCCATTATAAATTCCCCCGATTCTGACTGCAAGGGACCTACGCTTGACTTCACCAATCTTTTTCTCTTTACATATCTATAAAAGCTTTTACAGTCAGTTTTTATGTTCCCAGCAAGCTTACTCTCATATTCTATTTTCCCTTTCTTAATTAATCCCTTTGTCCTCCTTTGTTGAATCCTAAACTGCTCCCAATCCTCAGGATTATTGCTTTTTCTGGCCAATTTGTATGTCCTCTCCTTGGATCTTATGCTATCCCTAATTTCCCTTGTTAGCCACGGTTGAGTCACCTTTTTTGTTTTATTTTTATGCCAAACTGGGATGAACAACTTCTGTCGTTCATCCATTCGGTCTTTGAATGTTTGCCATTGCCTATCCACCGTCAACCCTTTGAGTGCCATTCCCCAATCAATCCTACCCAACTCGCTCCTCAGACCATCGTAGTTTCCTTTATTTAAATTGAGGACCCTAGTCTCTGAGTCAACTACTTCATTCTCCATCTTAATGAAGAATTCGATCATATTATGATCGCTCCGACCCAAGGGGCCTCGTACAACAAGATTGCTAATTAATCCTTTCTCGTTACATAATACCCAGTCTAAGATGGCCTGATCTCTGGTTGGTTCCTCGACATATTGGTCCAGGAAACCATCCCGTAAACACTCCAGGAATTCCTCCTCCACAGTATTGTTACTAATTTGGTTAGCCCAATCTATATGTAGATTAAAGTCACCCATGATGACTGCTGTGCCCTTATTGCACGCTGCTTTAATTTCCCTTTTAATGCCATCCCCAACCTCCGCCTTACTGTTTGGAGGTCGATATACCACTCCCACTAATGTGTTTTTCCCCTTAGTATTTCTCAATTCTACCCATACAGATTCCACCTCATCAGAGCTAATATCCTTCATTACAATTGTGTTAATCCCTTCTTTAACCAGTAATGCTACCCCTCCTCCCTTTCCTTTTTGCCTATCTTTCCTGAATATCGAATACCCCTGGATGTTGAGTTCCCAGTCTTGGCCGTCCTTGAGCCACGTTTCCGTAATCCCAACCAAATCATATTCGTTTACCTCTATTTGCACAGCCAATTCATCCACCTTATTACAAATGCTCCTCGCATTAAGACACAAAGCCTTCAGGCTTGTTTTTTTAACGCTCTTAGACCTATTAGAATGATTATTTACTGTGGCCACGTTTGATTTAAACCGTTGATTTCTCTGACTGCCACTTTTGTTTTTCTCCTTCCTATCTTTTGCTTTTATCCTTGTGTCCCGTTCCTCTGTCTCCCTGCTCAGGTTCCCAACCCTCTTCCATTTTAGTTTAAACCCTCCCCCACAGCACTAGCAAACACGCCCCCTAGGACATCGGTTCCAGCCCTGCCCAGGTGCAGACCGTCCGGTTTGAAATGGTCCCACCTCCCCCAGAACTGGTTCCAATGTCCCAGGAACTTGAATCCCTCCCCCTGGCACCATTCCTCTAGCCACATATTCATCTGAAGTATCCTTCTATTTCTACTCTGACTAGCACGTGGCACTGGTAGCAATCCTGAGATTACTACCTTTGAGGTCCTGTTTTTTCATTTACCTCCTAACTCCCTATATTCTGCTTTTAGGACCTCCTCCCGCTTTTTACCTATATCGTTGGTGCCTATATGCACCACGACAGCTGGCTGTTCACCCTCCCCTTCCGTTCTGCAGCCGCTCGGAGACATCCTTGACCCTTGCACCAGGGAGGCAACACACCATCCTGGAGTCTCGTTTGCGGCCGCAGAAACGCCTATCTATTCCCCTTACAATTGAATCCCCTATTACTATAGCTCTACCACTCTTTTTCCTCCCATTCTGTGCAGCAGAGCCACCCCTGGTGCCAGGAAGTTGGCTGCTGCTGCCTTCCTCTGATAAGCCATCCCCCCCCAACAGTACTCAAAGTGGTATATCTGTTGGAGCGGGGGATGGCCACAGGGGACCCCTGCACTACCTGCCTGCGCCTAGTACTCTGCCTGTTGGTCACCCGTTCCCTTTCTTCCTGTCCAACCTCTACCTGCGGTGTGTCCAACTCCGTAAACGTGCTATTCACGATGTCCCGAGCATCGTGAACGCTCCAGTATGCATCCAATCGCAGCTCCAGTGCCGCAATGCGGTCTGTCAGTAGCTGCAGCTGGGTGCACTTCCTGCACATGTAGTTGTCAGGGACACAGGAAGTGTCCCTGAGTTCCCACATCTCGCAGGAGGAGCAGATCACGGGGCCGGGCTGTCCTGCCATGACTTACCCTTTTAATTAATTGAGTTTAAATTAAATCAATCAATCCCACGAATTACACTACAGTTAAATAGTTTACCAACAGTCCCCGCTACACCAGAGAGACCTTAGAAACTATAAAACAGAGTTAAAGTTTAAAAAAGAGAGAAATACTCACCAACCAATCACTTACCTGCTTCCTGCTGACGTCACACTTGGATTACTTTTTACCTCTCTCCCGGAACCTGGATTGGTATGCCTCTGGTGATCCCTCGCAGGTCCGCTGCCTCTCCGGTCTCGGGGCTCTGGGCCTCGCTGCCTCCGGCTGCTCCTTTTATCCTCCGCCGCCTCTGGTGATCCCTCGCAGGTCCGCTGCCTCTCCGGTCTCGGGGCTCTGGGCCTCGCTGCCTCGGGCTGCTCCTTTTATCCTCCGCCGCATCTGGTGATCCCTCGCAGGTCCGCTGCCTCTCCGGGCTCTGGGCCTCGCTGCCTCGGGCTGCTCCTTTTATCCTCCGCCGCCTCTGGTGATCCCTCGCAGGTCCGCTGCCTCTCCGGTCTCGGGGCTCTGGGCCTCGCTGCCTCGGGCTGCTCCTTTTATCCTCCGCCGCATCTGGTGATCCCTCGCAGGTCCGCTGTCTCTCCGGGCTCTGGGCCTCGCTGCCTCGGGCTGCTCCTTTTATCCTCCGCCGCCTCTGGTGATCCCTCGCAGGTCCGCTGCCTCTCCGGTCTCAGAACTCTCATGGGGTAGAGTTCCTCAGACACTGACTCTCACTGGGGTACAGTTCCACAGACACTGACCCTCACTGGGGTACAGTTCCACAGGCACTGACTCTCACTGGGGTACAGTTCCACAGACACTGACTCTCACTGGGGTACAGTTCCACAGACACTCACTCTCACTGGGGTACAGTTCCACACACACTGACTCTCACTGGGGTACAGTTCCACACACACTGACTCTCACTGGGGTACAGTTCCGCACACACTGACCCTTACTGCGGTGCAGTTCCACAGACACTGACCCTCACTGGGGTACAGTTCCACAGACACTGACCCTCACTGGGGTACAGTTCCACAGACACTGACCCTCACTGGGGTACAGTTCCACAGACACTGACACTCACGGGGGTAGAGTTGCACAGACATTGACTCTCACTGGGGTACAGTTCCACACACACTGAATCTCACTGGGGTAAAGTTGCACAGACACTGACTCTCACTGGGGTGAAGTTCCACAGACGCTGACTCTCACTGGGGTACAGTTCCACACACACTGACCCTCACTGGGGTATAGTTCCACAGACACTGACCCTCACTGAGGTACAGTTCCACACACACTGACTCTCACTGGGGTACAGTTCCACACACACTGACTCTCACTGGGGTACAGTTCCACACACACTGACTCTCACTAGGGTACAGTTCCACACACACTGACCCTCACTGAGGTACCGTTCCACAGACACTGACCCTCAATGGGGTAGAGTTGCACAGACACTGACTCTCACTGGGGCACAGTTCCACACACACTGGCCCTCACTGGGGTAGAGTTGCACAGATACTCACTCTCACTGGGGTACAGTTCCACACACACTGACCCTCACTGGGGTACTGTTCCACACACACTGACTCTCACTGGGGTACAGTTCCACAGACACTGACTCACACTGGGGTGCAGTTCCACACACACTGACCCTCACTGGGGTACAGTTCCACACAGACTGACACTCACTGGGGTACAGTTCCACATACACTGACTCTCACTGGGGTACATTTCCACACACACTGACTCTCACTAGGATACAGTTCCACAGGCACTGACTCTCACTGGGGTGCAGTTCCACACACACTGACTCTCACTAGGGTACAGTTCCACAGGCACTGACTCTCACTGGGGTGCAGTTCCACACACACTGACCCTCACTAGGGCACAGTTAAACAGGCACTGACTCTCACTGGGGTGCAGTTCCACACATACTGACCCTCACTGGGGTACGGTTCCACAGACACTGACTGTAACAGGGGTCGAGTTGCACAGACACTGACCCTCACTGGTGTACAGTTCCACACACACTGACCATCATTGGGGTACAGTTCCACACAGACTGACCCTCACTGGGGTACAGTTCCACAGACACTGACACTCACTGGGGTAGAGTTCCACAGACACTGACTCTCACTGGCTGCAGTTCCACAGACACTGATCCTCACTGGTGTACAGTTCCACACACACTGACCATCATTGGGGTACAGTTCCACACAGACTGACCCTCACTGGGGTACAGTTCCACAGACACTGACACTCACTGGGGTAGAGTTCCACAGACACTGACTCTCACTGGGGTACAGTTCCACAGACACTGACTCTCACTGGTGTACAGTTCCACACACACTGACCCTCACTGGGGTACAGTTCCACAGACACTGAACCTGACTGGGGCACAGTTCCACAGACGCTGACTCTCACTGGGGTAGCGTTCCACAGACACTGACTCTCACTGGGGTACAGTTCCAATGATACTGGCTCTCACTGGGGTACAGTTCCACAGATACTGACTCTCACTGGGGTAGCGTTCCACAGACACGGACTCTCACTGGGGTACAGTTCCACAGACACTGACTCTCACTGGGGTACAGTTCCACAGACACTGACCCTCACTGGGGTACAGATCCACAGACACTGACCCTCACGACGGTACAGTTCCACACACACTGTCCATCACTGGGGTACAGTTACACAGTCACTGACTCTCACTGGGGTACAGTTCCACAGACATTCACTCTCACTGCGGTGCAGTTCCACAGACACTGACCCTCACTGGGGTACAGTTCCACAGACACTGACCCTCACTGGGGTACAGTTCCACAGACACTGACCCTCACTGGGGTACAGTTCCACAGACACTGACCCTCACTGGGGTACAGTTCCACAGACACTGACCCTCACTGGGGTATAGTTCCACAGACACTGACCCTCACTGGGGTAGAGTTCCACAGACACTGATCCTCACTGGCTGCAGTTCCACAGACACTGACGCTCACTGGGGTACAGTTCCACAGACACTGACCCTCACTGGGGTACAGTTCCACAAAGACGGACCTTCACTGGGGTACAGTTCCACAGACACTGACTCTCACTGGGGTACAGTTCCACAGACACTGACTCTCACTGGGGTACAGTTCCACAGACACTGACCCTGACTGGGGCACAGTTCCACAGACGCTGACTCTCACTGGGGTACAGTTCCACAGACGCTGACCCTCACTGGGGTAGCGTTCCACAGACACTGACTCTCACTGGGGTACAGTTCCACAGACACAGACTCTCACTGGGGTACATTTCCACAGACACTGACCATCACTGGGGTACAGTTCCACAGACAGTGACTCTCACTGGGGTACAGTTCTACAGACGTGGACTCTCACTGGGGTACAGTTCCACACACACTGACTCTCACTGGGGTACAGTTCCACACACACTGACTCACACTGGGGTACAGTTCCACAGACACTGACTCTCACTGGGGTACAGTTCCACAGACACTGACCCTCACTGGGGTACAGTTCCACAGACACTCACTCTCACTGGGGTACAGTTCCACACACACTGACTCTCACTGGGGTACAGTTCCACACACACTGACTCTCACTAGGGTACAGTTCCACAGGCACTGACCCTCACTGGGGTACAGTTCCAAAGACACTGACCCTCCATGGGGTACAGTTCCACAGACACTGACTCTCACTGGGGTACAGTTCAACAGACACTGACTCTCACTGGGGTGAAGTTCCACAGACGCTGACTCCCACTGGGGTGAAGTTCCACAGACGCTGACTCCCACTGGGGTACACTTCCACACACACTGACCCTCACTGGGGTATAGTTCCACAGACACTGACCCTCACAGGGGTACAGTTCCACAGACACTGACCCTCACTGGGATACAGTTCCACAGACACTGACCCTCACAGGGGTACAGTTCCACACACACTGACCCTCACTGGGGTACAGTTCCACACACACTGACCCTCACTGGGGTACAGTTCCACAGACACTGACTCTCACTGGGGTACAGTTCCACAGACACTGACTCTCACTGGGGTACAGTTCCACAGACACTGACCCTCACTGGGGTAGAGTTCCACAGACACTGATCCTCACTGGGTGCAGTTCCACACACACTGACCCTCACTGGGGTATAGTTCCACAGACACTGACCCTCACTGGGGTACAGTTCCACAAAGACGGACCTTCACTGGGGTACAGTTCCACAGACACTGACTCTCACTGGGGTACAGTTCCACAGACACTGACTCTCACTGGGGTACAGTTCCACAGACACTGACTCTCACTGGGGTACAGTTCCACAGACACTGACCCTGACTGGGGCACAGTTCCACACACACTGACTCTCACTGGGGTACAGTTCCACACACACTGACTCTCACTGGGGTACAGTTCCACAGACACTGACTCTCACTGGGGTACAGTTCCACACACACTGACCCTCATTGGGGTACAGTTCCACACAGACTGACCCTCACTGGGGTACAGTTCCACACAGACTGACGCTCACTGGGGTACAGTTCCACAGACACTGACACTCACTGGGGTACTGTTCCACAGACACTGACCCTCACTGGGGTAGAGTTCCACAGACACTGATCCTCACTGGGTGCAGTTCCACAGACGCTGATCCTCACTGGGTGCATTTCCACAGACACTGACACTCACTGGGGTACAGTTCCACAGACACTGACACTCACTGGGGTACAGTTCCACAGACACTGACCTTCACTGGGTTAGAGTTCCACAGACACTGATCCTCACTGGGTGCAGTTCCACAGACACTGACGCTCACTGGGGTACAGTTCCAGAGAAACTGACTCTCAATGGGGTACAGTTCCACAGACACTGACCCTGACTGGGGCACAGTTCCACAGACGCTGACTCTCACTGGGGTACAGTTCCACAGACGCTGACCCTCACTGGGATACAGTTCCACAGACACTGACTCTCACTGGGGTACTTTTCCACAGACATCGACTCTCACTGGGATACAGTTCCACAGACACTGACTCTCACTGGGGTACTTTTCCACAGACATCGACTCTCACTGATATACTGTTCCACAGACGCTGACCCTCACTGGGGTACAGTTCCACAGACACTGACTCTCACTGGGGTACAGTTGCACAGACGCTGACACTCACTGGGGTACAGTTCCACAGACACTGACCCTCACTGGCGTACAGTTCCACACACACTGACCCTCACTGGGGTAGAGTTGCACAGGCACTGACATTCACTGGGGTACAGTTCCACACACACTGACTCTCACTGGGGTAGAGTCCCACAGACACTGACCCTCACTGGGGTAGATTTGCACAGACACTGACTCTTGGGGTACAGTTCCACAGACACTGACTCTCACTGGGGTACAGTTCCACAGACACTGACCCTGACTGGGGCACAGTTCCACAGACGCTGACTCTCACTGGGGCACAGTTCCACAGACACTGACTCTCACTGGGGTACAGTTCCACAGACACTGACTCTCACTGGGGTACATTTCCACAGACACTGACCATCACTGGGGTACAGTTCCACAGACACTGACCCTCACGGGGGTACAGTTCCACAGACACTCACACTCACTGGGGTACAGTTCCACACACACTGACTCTCACTGGGGTACAGTTCCACACACACTGACTCTCACTGGGGTACAGTTCCACACACACTGACTCTCACTGGGGTACAGTTCCACACACATTGACTCTCACTAGGGTACAGTTCCACACACACTCACTCTCACTGGGGTACAGTTCCACACACACTGACTCTCACTAGGGTACAATTCCACAGACACTGATCCTTACTGCGGTGCAGTTCCACAGACACTGACCCTCACTGGGGTACAGTTCCACAGACACTGACCCTCACTGGGGTACAGTTCCACAGACACTGACCCTCACTGGGGTACAGTTCCACACACACTGACCCTCACTGGGGTAGAGTTCCAGAGACACTGACTCTCACTGGGGTACAGTTCCACACACCACACACACAGACCCTCACTGGGGTAGAGTTGCACAGACATTGACACTCGCTGGGGTACAGTTCCACACACACTGACCCTCACTGGTGTACATTTCCACAGATACTGACTCTCATTGGGGTACAGTTCCACACACACTGACTCTCACTGGGGTACAGTTCCACAGACACTGACTCTCACTGGGGTACAGTTCCACAGACACTGACCCTCACTGGGGTAGAGTTCGACAGACACTGATCCTCACTGGGTGCAGTTCCACAGACACTGACTCTCACTGGGGTACAGTTCCACAGACACTGACTCTCACTGGGGTACAGTTCCACAGATGCTGACCCTCACTGGGGTAGCGTTCCACAGACACTGACCCTCACTGGGGTACAGTTCCACAAAGACAGACCCTCACTGGGGTACAGTTCCACAGACACTGACCCTCATTGGGATACAGTTCCACACACACTGACCCTCACTGGGGTAGAGTTGCACAGGCACTGACTCTCACTGCGGTACAGTTCCAAACACTGACTCTCACTGGGGTACAGTTCCACAGACACTGACTCTCACTGGGGTACAGTTCCACAGACACTGAACCTCGCTGGGCTACAGTTCCACAGACACTGACTGTAACAGGGGTCGAGTTGCACAGACACTGACCCTCACTGGTGTACAGTTCCACGCACACTGACTCTCACTGGGGTACAGTTCCACACACACTGACCCTCACTGGGGTACATTTCCACAGACACTGACTCTCACTGGGGTACAGTTCCACACACTGACTCTCACTGGGGTACAGTTCCACAGACACTGACTCTCACTGGGGTACAGTTCCACACACACTGACCCTCATTGGGGTACAGTTCCACACAGACTGACCCTCACTGGGGTACAGTTCCACAGACACTGACACTCACTGGGGTACAGTTCCACAGACACTGACCCTCACTGGGGTAGAGTTCCACAGACACTGATCCTCACTGGGTGCAGTTCCACAGACGCTGATCCTCACTGGGTGCATTTCCACAGACACTGACACTCACTGGGGTACAGTTCCACAGACACTGACACTCACACGGGTACAGTTCCACAGACACTGACCCTCACTGGGGTAGAGTTCCACAGACACTGATCCTCACTGGGTGCAGTTCCACAGACACTGACGCTCACTGGGGTACAGTTCCACAGACACTGACTCTCACTGGGGTACAGTTCCACAGACACTGACCCTGACTGGGGCACAGTTCCACAGACGCTGACTCTCACTGGGGTATAGTTCCACAGACGCTGACCCTCACTGGGATACAGTTCCACAGACACTGACTCTCACTGGGGTACTTTTCCACAGACATCGACTCTCACTGGGGTAGAGTTGCACAGGCACTGACATTCACAGGGGTACAGTTCCACACACACTGACTCTCACTGGGGTAGAGTTCCACAGACACTGACCCTCTCTGGGGTACAGTTCCACACACACTGACCCTCACTGGGGTACAGCTCCACACAGACTGACCTTCACTGGGGTACAGTTCCACACACACTGACTCTCACTGGGGTACAGTTCCACACACACTGACTCTCACTAGGGCACAGTTAACAGGCACTGACTCTCACTGGCGTGCAGTTCCACACATACTGACCCTCACTGGGGTACGGTTCCACACACACTGACCCTCACTGGGGTACAGTTCCACAGACACTGAACCTCGCTGGGGTACAGTTCCACAGGCACTGACTGTAACAGGGGTCGAGTTGCACAGACACTGACCCCCACTGGTATACAGTTCCACACACACTGACACTCACTGGTGTACAGTTCCGCACACACTGACCCTCACTGGGGTACATTTCCACAGACACTGACTCTCACTGGGGGACAGTTCCACACACACTGACCCTCACTGGGGTACAGTTCCACACAGACTGTCCCTCACTGGGGTACAGTTCCACAGGCACTGACACTCACTGGGGTAGAGTTCCACAGACACTGATCCTCACTGGGTGCAGTTCCACAGACACTGATCCTCACTGGGTGCAGTTTCACAGACACTGACGTTCACTGGGGTACAGTTCCACAGACGCTGACACTCACTGGGGTACAGTTCCACAGACACTGACCCTCACTGGCGTACAGTTCCACACACACTGACCCTCACTGGGGTAGAGTTGCACAGGCACTGACATTCACTGGGGTACAGTTCCACACACACTGACTCTCACTGGGGTAGAGTCCCACAGACACTGACCCTCACTGGGGTAGATTTGCACAGACACTGACTCTCACTGGGGTACAGTTCCACTGATACTGGCTCTCCCTGGGGTACAGTTCCACAGACACTGACTCTCACTGGGGTACAGTTCCACAGACACTGACTCTCACTGGGGTACATTTCCACAGACACTGACCATCACTGGGGTACAGTTCCACAGACACTGACCCTCACTGGGGTACAGTTCCACAGACACTCACTCTCACTGGGGTACAGTTCCACACACACTGACTCTCACTGGGGTACAGTTCCACACACACTGACTCTCACTGGGGTACAGTTCCACACACACTGACTCTCACTGGGGTACAGTTCCACACACATTGACTCTCACTAGGGTACAGTTCCACACACACTCACTCTCACTGGGGTACAGTTCCACACACACTGAGTCTCACTAGGGTACAATTCCACAGACACTGATCCTTACTGCGGTGCAGTTCCACAGACACTGACCCTCACTGGGGTACAGTTCCACAGACACTGACCCTCACTGGGGTACAGTTCCACAGACACTGACCCTCACTGGGGTACAGTTCCACACACACTGACCCTCACTGGGGTAGAGTTCCAGAGACACTGACTCTCACTGGGGTACAGTTCCACACACCACACACACAGACCCTCACTGGGGTAGAGTTGCACAGACATTGACACTCGCTGGGGTACAGTTCCACACACACTGACCCTCACTGGTGTACATTTCCACAGATACTGACTCTCATTGGGGTACAGTTCCACACACACTGACTCTCACTGGGGTACAGTTCCACAGACACTGACTCTCACTGGGGTACAGTTCCACAGACACTGACCCTCACTGGGGTACAGTTCCACAGACACTGACTCTCACTGGGGTACAGTTCCACAGACACTGACCCTCACTGGGGTAGAGTTCGACAGACACTGATCCTCACTGGGTGCAGTTCCACAGACACTGACTCTCACTGGGGTACAGTTCCACAGACACTGACTCTCACTGGGGTACAGTTCCACAGATGCTGACCCTCACTGGGGTAGCGTTCCACAGACACTGACTCTCACTGGGGTACAGTTCCACAGACACTGACGCTCACTGGGGTACAGTTCCGCAGACACTGACCCTCACTGGGGTACAGTTCCACAAAGACGGACCCTCACTGGGGTACAGTTCCACAGACACTGACCCTCATTGGGATACAGTTCCACACACACTGACCCTCACTGGGGTAGAGTTGCACAGGCACTGACTCTCACTGGGGTGCAGTTCCACACACCACACACACAGACCCTCACTGGGGTAGAGTTGCACAGACATTGACTCTCACTGCGGTACAGTTCCAAACACACTGACTCTCACTGGGGTACTGTTACACACACACTGACTCTCACTGGGGTACAGTTCCACACAGACTGACCCTCACTGTGGTACAGTTCCACAGACACTGAACCTCGCTGGGCTACAGTTCCACAGACACTGACTGTAACAGGGGTCGAGTTGCACAGACACTGACCCTCACTGGTGTACAGTTCCACACACACTGACTCTCACTGGGGTACAGTTCCACACACACTGACCCTCACTGGGGTACATTTCCACAGACACTGACTCTCACTGGGGTACAGTTCCACAGACACTGACTCTCACTGGGGTACAGTTCCACAGACACTGACTCTCACTGGGGTACAGTTCCACACACACTGACCCTCATTGGGGTACAGTTCCACACAGACTGACCCTCACTGGGGTACAGTTCCACAGACACTGACACTCACTGGGGTACAGTTCCACAGACACTGACCCTCACTGGGGTAGAGTTCCACAGACACTGATCCTCACTGGGTGCAGTTCCACAGACACTGACGCTCACTGGGGTACAGTTCCACAGACACTGTCTCTCACTGGGGTACTGTTCCACAGACACTGACCCTGACTGGGGCACAGTTCCACAGACGCTGACTCTCACTGGGGTACAGTTCCACAGACGCTGACCCTCACTGGGATACAGTTCCACAGACACTGACTCTCACTGGGGTACTTTTCCACAGACATCGACTCTCACTGGGGTAGAGTTGCACAGGCACTGACTCTCACTAGGGCACAGTTAAACAGGCACTGACCCTCTCTGGGGTACAGTTCCACACACACTGACCCTCACTGGGGTACAGCTCCACACACACTGACTCTCACTAGGGCACAGTTAAACAGGCACTGACTCTCACTGGCGTGCAGTTCCACACATACTGACCCTCACTGGGGTACGGTTCCACACACACTGACCCTCACTGGGGTACAGTTCCACAGACACTGAACCTCGCTGGGGTGCAGTTCCACAGGCACTGACTGTAACAGGGGTCGAGTTGCACAGACACTGACCCCCCACTGGTATACAGTTCCACACACACTGACACTCACTGGTGTACAGTTCCGCACACACTGACCCTCACTAGGGCACAGTTAAACAGGCACTGACTCTCACTGGCGTGCAGTTCCACACATACTGACCCTCACTGGGGTACATTTCCACAGACACTGACTCTCACTGGGGGACAGTTCCACACACACTGACCCTCACTGGGGTACAGTTCCACACAGACTGTCCCTCACTGGGGTACAGTTCCACAGGCACTGACACTCACTGGGGTAGAGTTCCACAGACACTGATCCTCACTGGGTGCAGTTCCACAGACACTGATCCTCACTGGGTGCAGTTTCACAGACACTGACGCTCACTGGGGTACAGTTCCACAGACACTGACCCTCACTGGGGTACAGTTCCACAAATACGGACCCTCACTGGGGTACAGTTCCACAGACACTAACTCTCACTGGGGTACAGTTCCACAGACACTGACTCTCACTGGGGTACAGTTCCACAGACGCTGACCCTCACTGGGGTAGCGTTCCACAGACATTGACTCTCACTGGGGTACAGTTCCACTGACACTGACTCTCACCGGTGTACAGTTCCACAGACACTGACTCTCACTGGGGTACTTTTCCACAGACATCGACTCTCACTGATACACTGTTCCACAGACACTGACCCTCACTGGGGTACAGTTCCACACACACTGACTCTCACTGGGGTACAGTTCCACACACACTGACCCTCACTGGCGTAGAGTTGCACAGGCACTGACATTCACTGGGGTACACTTCCACACACACTGACTCTCACTGCGGTAGAGTTCCACAGACACTGACCCTCACTGGGGTAGAGTTGCGCAGACACTGACCCTCACTGGGGTACAGTTCCACACACACTGACTCTCACTGGGGTAGAGTTGCACAGACACTGACTCTCACTGGGGTACAGTTCCACACACACTGACCCTCACTGGGGTACTGTTCCACACAGACTGACCCTCACTGGGGTTCAGTTCCACAGACACTGACTCACACTGTGGTGCAGTTCCACACACACTGACCCTCACTGGGGTACAGTTCCACACAGACTGACCCTCACTGGGGTACATTTCCACAGACACTGACTCTCACTGAGGTACAGATCCACACACACTGACTCTCACTGGGCTACAGTTCCACAGCCACTGACTCTCACTGGGGTACAGTTCCACACACACTGACCCTCATTGGGGTACAGTTCCACACACACTGACTCTCACTGGGGCACAGTTCCACAGACGCTGACTCTCACTGGGGTACAGTTCCACACACACTGACCCTCACTGGGGTAGATTTGCACAGGCACTGACATTCACTGGGGTACAGTTCCACACACACTGACTCTCACTGGGGTGGAGTTCCACAGACACTGACCCTCACTGGGGTAGAGTTGCAAAGACACTGAATCTTGGGGTACAGTTCCACACACACTGACCCTCACTGGGGTACAGTTCCAGACACACTGACCCTCACTGGGGTACATTTCCACAGACACTGACACTCATTGGGGTAGAGTTCCACAGACACTGATCCTCACTGGGGTACAGTTCCACAGACACTAACTCTCACTGGGGTGCAGTTCCACAGACACTGACCCTCACTGGTGTACAGTAACACTGACACTGACCCTCACTGGGTGCAGTTCCACACACAGTGACCCTCACTGGGGTAGAGTTCCAGAGACACTGACTCTCACCGGGGTACAGTTCCACACACCACACACACAGACCCTCACTGGGGTAGAGTTGCACAGACACTGACTCTCACTGGGGTACAGTTCCACACACCCTGACTCTCACTGGGGTACTGTTCCACAAACACTGAACCTCGCTGGGGTACAGTTCCACAGACACTGACCCTCACTGGGTGCAGTTCCACAGACACTGACCCTCACTGGGGTACAGTTCCACAAAGAGGGACCCTCACTGGGGTACAGTTCCAGAGACACTGACTCTCACTGGGGTACAGTTCCACACACACTGACCCTCACTGGGGTACATTTCCACAGACACTGACTCTCACTGGGGTAGAGTTGCACAGACATTGACTCTAGGGGTACAGTTCCACACACACTGACTCTCACTGGGGTACAGTTCCACAGACACTGACTCTCACTGGGGTACAGTTCCACAGACACTGACCCTCACTGGGGTAGAGTTCCACAGACACTGACCCTCACTGGGGTAGAGTTCCAGAGACACTGACTCTCACTGGGGAACCGTTCCACACACACAGACCCTCACTGGGGTAGAGTTGCACAGACATTGACTCTCACTGGGGTACATTTCCACACACACTGACTCTCACTGCGGTTCAGTTCCACAGACACTGACTCACACTGTGGTGCAGTTCCACACACACTGACCCTCACAGGGGTACAGTTCCACACAGACTGACCCTCACTGGGGTACAGTTCCACAGACGCTAATTCTCACTGGGGTACAGTTCCACACACACTGACCCTCACAGGGGCACAGTTCCACAGACACTGACCCTGACTGGGGCACAGTTCCACAGACGCTGACTCTCACTGAGGTACAGTTCCACACACACTGACCCTCACTGGGGTAGATTTGCACAGGCACTGACATTCACTGGGGTACAGTTCCACAGACACTGACGCTCACTTGGGTACAGTTCCACAGACACTGACCCTCACTGGGGTACAGTTCCACAGACACTGACTCTCACTGGGGTACAGTTCCACAGACACTGACTCTCACTGGGGTACAGTTCCACAGACACTGACTCTCACTGGGGTACAGTTCCACAGACACTGACTCTCACTGGGGTACAGTTCCACAGACACTGACCCTGACTGAGGCACAGTTCCACAGACACTGACTCTCACTGGGGTACAGTTCCACAGACACTGACTCTCACTGGGGTACAGTTCCACAGACAGTGACTCTCACTGGGGTACAGTTGCACAGACACTGACTCTCACTGGGGTACAGTTCCACACACACTGACTCTCACTGGGGTACAGTTCCACAGACACTGACTCTCACTGGGGTACAGTTCCACACACACTGACCCTCGTTGGGATACAGTTCCACACAGACTGAGCCTCACTGGGGTACAGTTCCACAGACACTGACACTCACTGGTGTACAGTTCCACAGACAGCAACTCTCATTGGGGTACAGTTCCACAGACACTGACGCTCACTGGGGTACAGTTCCACAGACGTCGACTCTCACTGGGGAACAGTTCCACACACACTGACGCTCACTGGGGTACAGTTCCACAAAGGCGGACCCTCACTGGGGTACAGTTCCACAGACGCTAACACTCACTGTGGTACATTTCCACAGACACTGACTCTCACTGGGGTACAGTTCCACACACACTGACCCTCATTGGGGTACAGTTCCACACAGACTGAACCTCACTGGGGTACAGTTCCTCAGACACTGACAGTCACTGGGGTACAGTTCCACAGAAACTGACCCTCACTGGGTGCAGTTCCACAGACACTGATCCTCACTGGATGCAGTTCCACAGACACTGACCCTGACTGGGGCACAGTTCCACAGACACTGATCCTCACTGGGGTACAGTTCAACACAAACTGACTCTCACTGGGGTACAGTTCCACAGACACTGACTCTCACTGAGGTACAGTCCCACAGACGCTGACCCTCACTGGGGTAGCGTTCCACACACACTGACCCTCACTGGGGTACATTTCCACAGACACTGACTCTCACTGGGGTACAGTTCCACAGACACTGGCTCTCACTGGGGTACAGTTCCACAGACACTGACCCTCACTGGGGTACAGTTCCACACACACTGACTCTCACTGGGGTACAGTTGCACACACACTGACTCTCACTGGGGTACAGTTCCACACACACTGACTCTCACTGGGGTACAGTTCCACAGACACTGACCCTCACTGGGGTACAGTTCCACATACACTGACTCTCACTGGGGTACAGTTCCACACACACTGACTCTCACTGGGGTACAGTTCCACGCACACTGACTCTCACTGGGGTACAGTTCCACGCACACTGACTCTCACTGGGGTACAGTTCCATACACACTGACTCTCACTGGGGTACAGTTCCACAGACACTGACTCTCACTGGAGTACAGTTCCACAGACACTGACCCTCACTGGGGTACAGTTCCGCACACACTGACCCTCACTGGGGTACAGTTCCACAGACACTGACTCTCACTGGGGTACAGTTCCACACACACTGACCCTCACTGGGGTACAGTTCCACACACACTGACCCTCACTGGGGTACAGTTCCACACACACTGACTCTCACTGGGGTACAGTTCCACACACACTGACTCTCACTGGGGTACAGTTCCACACACACTGACTCTCGCTGGGGTACAGTTCCACACACACTGACTCTCGCTGGGGTACAGTTCCACACACACTGACTCTCACTGGGGTACAGTTCCACACACACTGACTCTCGCTGGGGTACAGTTCCACACACACTGACTCTCGCTGGGGTACAGGTCCACACACACTGACCCTCACTGGGGTACAGTTCCATACACACTGACCCTCCCTGGGGTAGAGTTGCACAGACACTGACTCTCACTGGGGTACAGTTCCACACTCAGACCCTCAGTGGGGTGGAGTTGCACAGACACTGACTCTCACTGGGGTACAGTTCCACACACACTGACTCTCACTGGGGTTGAGTTCCACACACACTGGCCCTCACTGGGGTACAGTTCCACACATACTGACCCTCACTGGGGTACAGTTCCACACACACTGACCCTCACTGGGGTACAGTTCCACACACACTGACGCTCACTGGGGTTCAGTTTCACACACACTGACCCTCACTGGGATACAGTTCCACAGACACTGACCCTCACTGGGGAAGAGTTCCACAGACACTGACTCTCACTGGGGTACAATTCCACAGACACTGACCCTCATTGGGCTACAGTTCCACACAGACTGACCCTCACTGGGGTACAGTTCCACACACACTGACTCTCACTTGGGTACAGTTCCACAGACACTGACTCCCAGTGGGGTACAGTTCCACACACACTGACCCTCACTGGTGTACAAGTTCCACAGACATTGACCCTCACTGGTGTACAGTTCCACACACACTGACCCTCACTGGGGTTTAATTCCACACACTGACCCTCACTGGGGTACAGTTCCACACACACTGACCCTCACTGGGGTAGAGTTGCACAGACACTGACTCTCACTGGGGTACAGTTCCACAGACACTGACTCTCACTGGGGTAGAGTTGCACAGACATTGACTCTAGGGGTACAGTTCCACACACACTGACTCTCACTGGGGTACAGTTCCACAGACACTGACTCTCACTGGGGTACAGTTCCACAGACACTGACCCTCACTGGGGTAGAGTTCCACAGACACTGACCCTCACTGGGGTAGAGTTCCAGAGACACTGACTCTCACTGGGGAACCGTTCCACACACACAGACCCTCACTGGGGTAGAGTTGCACAGACATTGACTCTCACTGGGGTACATTTCCACACACACTGACTCTCACTGCGGTTCAGTTCCACAGACACTGACTCACACTGTGGTGCAGTTCCACACACACTGACCCTCACAGGGGTACAGTTCCACACAGACTGACCCTCACTGGGGTACAGTTCCACAGACGCTAATTCTCACTGGGGTACAGTTCCACACACACTGACCCTCACAGGGGCACAGTTCCACAGACACTGACCCTGACTGGGGCACAGTTCCACAGACGCTGACTCTCACTGAGGTACAGTTCCACACACACTGACCCTCACTGGGGTAGATTTGCACAGGCACTGACATTCACTGGGGTACAGTTCCACAGACACTGACGCTCACTTGGGTACAGTTCCACAGACACTGACCCTCACTGGGGTACAGTTCCACAGACACTGACTCTCACTGGGGTACAGTTCCACAGACACTGACTCTCACTGGGGTACAGTTCCACAGACACTGACTCTCACTGGGGTACAGTTCCACAGACACTGACTCTCACTGGGGTACAGTTCCACAGACACTGACCCTGACTGAGGCACAGTTCCACAGACACTGACTCTCACTGGGGTACAGTTCCACAGACACTGACTCTCACTGGGGTACAGTTCCACAGACAGTGACTCTCACTGGGGTACAGTTGCACAGACACTGACTCTCACTGGGGTACAGTTCCACACACACTGACTCTCACTGGGGTACAGTTCCACAGACACTGACTCTCACTGGGGTACAGTTCCACACACACTGACCCTCGTTGGGATACAGTTCCACACAGACTGAGCCTCACTGGGGTACAGTTCCACAGACACTGACACTCACTGGTGTACAGTTCCACAGACAGCAACTCTCATTGGGGTACAGTTCCACAGACACTGACGCTCACTGGGGTACAGTTCCACAGACGTCGACTCTCACTGGGGAACAGTTCCACACACACTGACGCTCACTGGGGTACAGTTCCACAAAGGCGGACCCTCACTGGGGTACAGTTCCACAGACGCTAACACTCACTGTGGTACATTTCCACAGACACTGACTCTCACTGGGGTACAGTTCCACACACACTGACCCTCATTGGGGTACAGTTCCACACAGACTGAACCTCACTGGGGTACAGTTCCTCAGACACTGACAGTCACTGGGGTACAGTTCCACAGAAACTGACCCTCACTGGGTGCAGTTCCACAGACACTGATCCTCACTGGATGCAGTTCCACAGACACTGACCCTGACTGGGGCACAGTTCCACAGACACTGATCCTCACTGGGGTACAGTTCAACACAAACTGACTCTCACTGGGGTACAGTTCCACAGACACTGACTCTCACTGAGGTACAGTCCCACAGACGCTGACCCTCACTGGGGTAGCGTTCCACGCACACTGACTCTCACTGGGGTACAGTTCCACACACACTGACCCTCACTGGGGTACATTTCCACAGACACTGACTCTCACTGGGGTACAGTTCCACAGACACTGGCTCTCACTGGGGTACAGTTCCACAGACACTGACCCTCACTGGGGTACAGTTCCACACACACTGACTCTCACTGGGGTACAGTTGCACACACACTGACTCTCACTGGGGTACAGTTCCACACACACTGACTCTCACTGGGGTACAGTTCCACAGACACTGACCCTCACTGGGGTACAGTTCCACATACACTGACTCTCACTGGGGTACAGTTCCACACACACTGACTCTCACTGGGGTACAGTTCCACGCACACTGACTCTCACTGGGGTACAGTTCCACGCACACTGACTCTCACTGGGGTACAGTTCCATACACACTGACTCTCACTGGGGTACAGTTCCACAGACACTGACTCTCACTGGAGTACAGTTCCACAGACACTGACCCTCACTGGGGTACAGTTCCGCACACACTGACCCTCACTGGGGTACAGTTCCACAGACACTGACTCTCACTGGGGTACAGTTCCACACACACTGACCCTCACTGGGGTACAGTTCCACACACACTGACCCTCACTGGGGTACAGTTCCACACACACTGACTCTCACTGGGGTACAGTTCCACACACACTGACTCTCGCTGGGGTACAGTTCCACACACACTGACTCTCGCTGGGGTACAGTTCCACACACACTGACTCTCACTGGGGTACAGTTCCACACACACTGACTCTCGCTGGGGTACAGTTCCACACACACTGACTCTCGCTGGGGTACAGGTCCACACACACTGACCCTCACTGGGGTACAGTTCCATACACACTGACCCTCCCTGGGGTAGAGTTGCACAGACACTGACTCTCACTGGGGTACAGTTCCACACTCAGACCCTCAGTGGGGTGGAGTTGCACAGACACTGACTCTCACTGGGGTACAGTTCCACACACACTGACTCTCACTGGGGTTGAGTTCCACACACACTGGCCCTCACTGGGGTACAGTTCCACACATACTGACCCTCACTGGGGTACAGTTCCACACACACTGACCCTCACTGGGGTACAGTTCCACACACACTGACGCTCACTGGGGTTCAGTTTCACACACACTGACCCTCACTGGGATACAGTTCCACAGACACTGACCCTCACTGGGGAAGAGTTCCACAGACACTGACTCTCACTGGGGTACAATTCCACAGACACTGACCCTCATTGGGCTACAGTTCCACACAGACTGACCCTCACTGGGGTACAGTTCCACACACACTGACTCTCACTTGGGTACAGTTCCACAGACACTGACTCCCAGTGGGGTACAGTTCCACACACACTGACCCTCACTGGTGTACAAGTTCCACAGACATTGACCCTCACTGGTGTACAGTTCCACACACACTGACCCTCACTGGGGTTTAATTCCACACACTGACCCTCACTGGGGTACAGTTCCACACACACTGACCCTCACTGGGGTAGAGTTGCACAGACACTGACTCTCACTGGGGTACAGTTCCACAGACACTGATTCTCACTGGGGTACAGTCCCACAGACACTGACACTCACTGGGGTACTGTTCCACAGACACTGACTCTCACTGGGGTACAGTTCCACAGACACTGACTCTCACTGGGGTACAGTTCCACAGACACTGACTCTCACTGGGGTACAGTTCCACAGACGCTTACCCTCACTGGGGTACAGTTCCACAGACACTGACCCTCACTGGGGTAGAGTTCCACAGACACTGATCCTCACTGGGTGCAGTTCCACAGACACTGATCCTCACTGGGTGCAGTTCCACAGACACTGACACTCACTGGGGTACAGTTCCACAGACACTGACCCTCACTGGGGTAGAGTTCCACAGACACTGATCCTCACTGGGTGCAGTTCCACAGACACTGATCCTCACTGGGTGCAGTTCCACAGACACTGACGGTCACTGGGGTACAGTTCCACACACACTGACTCTCACTGGGGTACAGTTCCACACACACTGACCCTCACTGGGGTAGAGTTCCAGAGACACTGACTCTCACTGGGGTACAGTTCCACACACCACACACACAGACCCTCACTGGGGTAGAGTTGCACAGACATTGACTCTCACTGGGGTACAGTTCCACACACACTGACCCTCACAGGGGTACAGTTCCACACAGACTGACCCTCACTGGGGTGCAGTTCCACAGACGCTAATTCTCACTGGGGTACAGTTCCACAGACACTGACCCTCACTGGGGTAGAGATCCACACACACTGACACTCACTGGTGTACAGTTCCACAGACACTGACGCTCACTGGGGTACAGTTCCACAGACACTGACCCTCACTGGGGTACAGTTCCACAGACACTGACTCTCACTGGGGTACAGTTCCACAGACACTGACCCTGACTGGGGCACAGTTCCACAGACGCTGACTCTCACTGGGGTACATTTCCACACACACTGACCCTCACTGGGGTAGATTTGCACAGGCACTGACATTCACTGGGGTACGGGTTCCACACACCCTGCCCCTAATTGGGGTACAGTTCCACAGACACTGACACTCACTGGGGTACAGGTCCACAGACACTGACACTCACTGGGGTAGAGATCCACAGACACTGATCCTCACTGGGTGCAGTTCCACAGACACTGACGGTCACTGGGGTACAGTTCCACACACACTGACCCTCACTGGGGTACATTTCCACAGACACTGACTCTCACTGGGGTACAGTTCCACAGACACTGACGCTCACTGGGGTACAGTTCCACAGACACTGACCCTCACTGGGGTACAGTTCCACAGACACTGACTCTCACTGGGGTACAGTTCCACAGACACTGACCCTGACTGAGGCACAGTTCCACAGACACTGATTCTCACTGGGGTACAGTTCCACAGACAGTGACTCTCACTGGGGTACAGTTCCACACACACTGACTCTCACTGGGGTACAGTTCCACACACACTGACTCTCACTGGGGTACATTTCCACAGACACTGACCATCACTGGGGTACAGTTCCACATATTCAGACCCTCACTGGGGTACAGTTCCACAGACACTAACTCTCACTGGGGTACAGTTCCACAGACGCTGACCCTCACTGGGGTAGCGTTCCACAGACATTGACTCTCACTGGGGTACAGTTCCACTGACACTGACTCTCACTGGGATACAGTTCCACAGACACTGACTCTCACTAGGGTACTTTTCCACAGACATCGACTCTCACTGATATACTGTTCCACAGACGCTGACCCTCACTGGGGTACAGTTCCACAGACACTGACTCTCACTGGGGTACAGTTCCACTGACACTGACTCTCATCGGTGTACAGTTCAACACACACTGACTCTCACTGGAGTACAGTTCCACACACACTGACACTCACTGGTGTACAGTTCCACAGACACTGACGCTCACTGGGGTACAGTTCCACACACACTGACCCTCACTGGGGTTTAATTCCACACACTGACCCTCACTGGGGTACAGTTCCACACACACTGACTCTCACTGGGGTACAGTTCCACACACACTGACTCTCACTTGGGTACAGTTCCACAGACACTGACTCCCAGTGGGGTACAGTTCCACACACACTGACCCTCACTGGGGTTTAATTCCACACACTGACCCTCACTGGGGTACAGTTCCACACACACTGACCCTCACTGGGGTAGAGTTGCACAGACACTGACTCTCACTGGGGTACTGTTCCACAGACACTGACTCTCACTGGGGTACTGTTCCACAGACACTGACTCTCACTGGGGTACAGTTCCACAGACACTGACTCTCACTGGGGTACAGTTCCACAGACGCTTACCCTCACTGGGGTACAGTTCCACAGACACTGACCCTCACTGGGGTAGAGTTCCACAGACACTGATCCTCACTGGGTGCAGTTACACAGACACTGATCCTCACTGGGTGCAGTTCCACAGACACTGACACTCACTGGGGTACAGTTCCACAGACACTGACCCTCACTGGGGTAGAGTTCCACAGACACTGATCCTCACTGGGTGCAGTTCCACAGACACTGATCCTCACTGGGTGCAGTTCCACACACACTGACACTCACTGGTGTACAGTTCCGCACACACTGACCCTCACTGGGGTACAGTTCCACACACACTGACCCTCACTGGGGTAGAGTTCCAGAGACACTGACTCTCACTGGGGTACAGTTCCACACACCACACACACAGACCCTCACTGGGGTAGAGTTGCACAGACATTGACTCTCACTGGGGTACAGTTCCACACACACTGACCCTCACAGGGGTACAGTTCCACACAGACTGACCCTCACTGGGGTACAGTTCCACAGACGCTAATTCTCACTGGGGTACAGTTCCACAGACACTGACCCTCACTGGGGTAGAGATCCACACACACTGACACTCACTGGTGTACAGTTCCACAGACACTGACGCTCACTGGGGTACAGTTCCACAGACACTGACCCTCACTGGGGTACAGTTCCACAGACACTGACTCTCACTGGGGTACAGTTCCACAGACACTGACCATGACTGGGGCACAGTTCCACAGACGCTGACTCTCACTGGGGTACATTTCCACACACACTGACCCTCACTGGGGTAGATTTGCACAGGCACTGACATTCACTGGGGTACGGGTTCCACACACCCTGCCCCTAATTGGGGTACAGTTCCACAGACACTGACACTCACTGGGGTGCAGTTCCACAGACACTGACGGTCACTGGGGTACAGTTCCACACACACTGACCCTCACTGGGGTACATTTCCACAGACACTGACTCTCACTGGGGTACAGTTCCACAGACACTGACGCTCACTGGGGTACAGTTCCACAGACACTGACCCTCACTGGGGTACAGTTCCACAGACACTGACTCTCACTGGGGTACACGTCCACAGACACTGACTCTCACTGGGGTACAGTTCCACAGACAGTGACTCTCACTGGGGTACAGTTCCACAGACACTGACCCTGACTGAGGCACAGTTCCACAGACACTGATTCTCACTGGGGTACAGTTCCACAGACAGTGACTCTCACTGGGGTACAGTTCCACACACACTGACTCTCACTGGGGTACAGTTCCACACACACTGACTCTCACTGGGGTACAGTTCCACAGACACTCACTCTCACTGGGGTACAGTTCCACAGACGCTGACCCTCACTGGGGTACAGTTCCACAGACACTGACTCTCACTGGGGTACAGTTCCACTGACACTGACTCTCATCGGTGTACAGTTCAACACACACTGACTCTCACTGGGGTACAGTTCCACAGACACTGACTCTCACTGGGGTACAGTTCCACACACACTGACCCTCATTGGGATACAGTTCCACACAGACTGACCCTCACTGGGGTACAGTTCCACAGAGACTGACTCTCACTGGGGTAGAGTTCCACAGACACTGAGCCTCACTGGTGTACAGTTCCACAGACACTGACCCTGACTGGGGCACAGTTCCACAGACACTGACTCACACTGTGGTGCAGTTCCACACACACTGACCCTCACAGGGGTACAGTTCCACACAGACTGACCCTCACTGGGGTACAGTTCCACAGACGCTAATTCTCACTGGGGTACAGTTCCACAGACACTGACCCTCACTGGGGTAGAGATCCACAGACACTGATCCTCACTGGTTGCAGTTCCACAGACACTGACGCTCACTGGGGTACAGTTCCACACACACTGACTCTCACTGGAGTACAGTTCCACACACACTGACACTCACTGGTGTACAGTTCCACAGACACTGACGCTCACTGGGGTACAGTTCCACAGACACTGACCCTCAATGGGGTACAGTTCCACAGACACTGACTCTCACTGGGGTACAGTTCCACAGACACTGACCCTGACTGGGGCACAGTTCCACAGACGCTGACTCTCACTGGGGTACAGTTCCACACACACTGACCCTCACTGGGGTAGATTTGCACAGGCACTGACATTCACTGGGGTACAGTTCCACACACACTGACCCTCACTGGGGTACATTTCCACAGACACTGACTCTCACTGGGGTACAGTTCCACAAAGACGGACCCTCACTGGGGTACAGTTCCACAAAGACGGACCCTCACTGGGGTACAGTTACACAGACACTGACTCTCACTGGGGTACAGTTCCACACACACTGACCCTCACTGGGGTACATTTCCACAGACACTGACGCTCACTGGGGTACAGTTCCACAGACACTGACCCTGACTGAGGCACAGTTCCACAGACACTGACTCTCACTGAGGTACAGTTCCACAGACACTGAATCTCACTGGGGTACAGTTCCACAGACAGTGACTCTCACTGGGGTACAGTTCCACACACACTGACTCTCACTGGGGTACAGTTCCACACACACTGACTCTCACTGGGGTACATTTCCACAGACACTGACCATCACTGGGGTACAGTTCCACATATACAGACCCTCACTGGGGTACAGTTCCACAGGCACTAACTCTCACTGGTGTACAGTTCCACAGACGCTGACCCTCACTGGGGTAGCGTTCCACAGACATTGACTCTCACTGGGGTACAGTTCCACTGACACTGACTCTCACTGGGATACAGTTCCACAGACACTGACTCTCACTGGGGTACTTTTCCACAGACATCGACTCTCACTGATATACTGTTCCACAGACGCTGACCCTCACTGGGGTACAGTTCCACAGACACTGACTCTCATCGGTGTACAGTTCAACACACACTGACTCTCACTGGGGTACAGTTCCACAGACACTGACTCTCACTGGGGTACATTTCCACACACACTGACCCTCATTGGGATACAGTTCCACACAGACTGACCCTCACTGGGGTACAGTTCCACAGAGACTGACTCTCACTGGGGTACAGTTCCACACACACTGAGCCTCACTGGTGTACAGTTCCACAGACACTGACCCTGACTGGGGCACAGTTCCACAGACACTGACTCACACTGTGGTGCAGTTCCACACACACTGACCCTCACAGGGGTACAGTTCCACACAGACTGACCCTCACTGGGGTACAGTTCCACAGACGCTAATTCTCACTGGGGTACAGTTCCACAGACACTGACCCTCACTGGGGTAGAGATCCATAGACACTGATCCTCACTGGTTGCAGTTCCACACACACTGACTCTCACTGGAGTACAGTTCCACACACACTGACACTCACTGGTGTACAGTTCCAAAGACACTGACGCTCACTGGGGTACAGTTCCACATACACTGACCCTCACTGGGGTACAGTTCCACAGACACTGACCCTCACTGGGGTACTGTTCCACACAAACTGACTCTCACTGGGGTACAGTTCCACAGACACTGACTCTCACTGGGTTACAGTTCCACAGACACTGACCCTCACTGGGGTACAGCTCCACAGACACTGACCCTCACTGGGGTACAGTTCCACACACACTGACCCTCACTGGGGTACAGTTCCACAGACGCTGACCCTCACTGGGGTACAGTTCCACACACACTGACCCTCACTGGGGTACAGTTCCACAGACACTGACACTCACTGGGGTACAGTTCCACAGACACTGACCATCACTGGGGTAGAGTTCCACAGACACTGAGCCTCACTGGGTGCAGTTCCACAGACACTGATCCTCACTGGGTGCAGTTCCACAGACACTGACCCTCACTGGGGTACAGTTCCACAAAGACAGACCCTCACTGGGGTACAGTTCCACAGACACTAACTCTCACTGGGGTACAGTTCCACAGACACTGACCCTGACTGGGGCACAGTTCCACAGACACTGACTCTCAGTGGGGTACAGTTCCACACACGCTGACCCTCATTGGGATACAGTTCCACAGAGACTGACCCTCACTGGGGTACAGTTCCACAGAGACTGACACTCACTGGGGTACAGTTCCACAGAGACTGACACTCACTGGGGTACAGTTCCACAGACACTGACCCTGACTGGGGCACAGTTGCACAGACGCTGACTCTCACTGGGGTACAGTCCCACAGACGCTGACCCTCACTGGGGTAGCGTTCCACGGACACTGACTCTCACTGGGGTACAGTTCCACACACACTGACCCTCACTGGGGTACATTTCCACAGACACTGACTCTCACTGGGGTACAGTTCCACACACACTGACTCTCACTGGGGTACAGTTCCACAGACGCTGACCCTCACTGAGGTAGCGTTATACGGACACTGACTCTCACTGGGGTACAGGTCCACAGACACTGACTCTCACTGGGGTACAGTTCCAGAGACACTGACTCTCACTGGGGTACAGTTCCACAGACGTGGACTCACTGGGGTACAGTTCCACACACACTGACTCTCACTGGGGTACAGTTGCACACACACTGACTCTCACTGGGGTACAGTTCCACGGACACTGACTCTCACTGGGGTACAGTTGCACACACACTGACTCTCACTGGGGTACAGTTCCACGGACACTGACTCTCACTGGGGTACAGTTCCACAGACACTGACTCTCACTGGAGTACAGTTCCACAGACACTGACCCTCACTGGGGTACAGTTCCACACACACTGACCCTCGCTGGGGTACAGTTCCACAGACACTGACTCTCACTGGGGTACAGTTCCACACACACTGACCCTCACTGGGGTTCAGTTCCACACACACTGACCCTCACTGGGGTACAGTTCCACACACACTGACTCTCACTGGGTACAGTTCCACACACACTGACCCTCACTGGGGTACAGTTCCACACACACTGACTCTCACTGGGGTACAGTTCCACACACACTGACTCTCGCTGGGGTACAGTTCCACAGACACTGACCCTCATTGGGCTACAGTTCCACACAGACTGACCCTCACTGGGGTAGAGTTGCACACACACTGACTCTCACTGGGGTACAGTTCCACACACACTGACTCTCACTTGGGTACAGTTCCACAGACACTGACTCTCAGTGGGGTAAAATTCCACACACACTGACCCTCACTGGGGTAGAGTTGCACAGACACTGACTCTCACTGGGGTACAGTTCCACACACACTGACCCTCACTGGGGTAGAGTTGCACAGACACTGACACTCACTGGGGTACAGTTGCACACACACTGACTCTCACTGGGGTACAGTTCCACGGACACTGACTCTCACTGGGGTACAGTTCCACAGACACTGACCCTCACTGGGGTACAGTTACACAGACACTGACCCTCACTGGGGTACTGTTCCACAGGCACTGACTCTCACTGGGGTAGAGTTCCACACACAGTAACCGCACTAGGGTACAGTTCCACACACACTGACCCTCACTGGGGTGCAGTTCCACAGACACTGACTCTCACTGGGGTACAGTTCCACACACACTGACTCTCACTGGGGTACAGTTCCACACACACTGACCCTCACTGGGGTACAGTTCCACACACACTGACTCTCACTGGGGTACAGATCCACACACACTGACCCTCACAGGGGTACCACTCCACACACACTGATTCTCACTGGGGTACAGTTCCACAGACACTGACACTCAGTGGGGTACAATTCCACACACACTGACCCTCACTGGGGAAGAGTTGCACAGACACTGACCCTCACTGGGGTACTGTTCCACACACACTGACTCTCACTGGGGTAGAGTTCCACACACAGTGACCGCACTGGGGTACAGTTCTACACACACTGACCCTCACTGGGGTACAGTTCCACACACACTGACTCTCACTGGGGTACACTTCCACACACACTGACTCTCACTGGGGTACAGTTCCACACACATTGACCCTCACTGGGGTAGAGTTCCACACACATTGACTCTCACTGGGGTACAGTTCCACAGAAACTGACCCTCACTGGGGTACAGTTCCACAGACATTGACCCTCACTGTGGTCCAGTTCCACAGACACTGACTCTCACTGGGGTACAGTTCCACACACACTGACCCTCACTGGGGTACAGTTCCACACACACTGACTCTCACTGGGTACAGTTCCACACACACTGACCCTCACTGGGGTACAGTTCCACACACACTGACTCTCACTGGGGTACAGTTCCACACACACTGACTCTCGCTGGGGTACAGTTCCACAGACACTGACTCTCGCTGGGGTACAATTCCACAGACACTGACCCTCATTGGGCTACAGTTCCACACAGACTGACCCTCACTGGGGTAGAGTTGCACACACACTGACTCTCACTGGGGTACAGTTCCACACACACTGACTCTCACTTGGGTACAGTTCCACAGACACTGACTCTCAGTGGGGTACAGTTCCACACACACTGACCCTCACTGGGGTAGAGTTGCACAGACACTGACTCTCACTGGGGTACAGTTCCACACACACTGACCCTCACTGGGGTAGAGTTGCACAGACACTGACACTCACTGGGGTACAGTTGCACACACACTGACTCTCACTGGGGTACAGTTCCACGGACACTGACCCTCACTGGGGTACAGTTACACAGACACTGACCCTCACTGGGGTACTGTTCCACAGGCACTGACTCTCACTGGGGTAGAGTTCCACACACAGTAACCGCACTAGGGTACAGTTCCACACACACTGACCCTCACTGGGGTGCAGTTCCACAGACACTGACTCTCACTGGGGTACAGTTCCACACACACTGACTCTCACTGGGGTACAGTTCCACACACACTGACCCTCACTGGGGTACAGTTCCACACACACTGACTCTCACTGGGGTACAGATCCACACACACTGACCCTCACAGGGGTACCACTCCACAAACACTGATTCTCACTGGGGTACAGTTCCACAGACACTGACTCTCAGTGGGGTACAATTCCACACACACTGACCCTCACTGGGGAAGAGTTGCACAGACACTGACCCTCACTGGGGTACTGTTCCACACACACTGACTCTCACTGGGGTAGAGTTCCACACACAGTGACCGCACTGGGGTACAGTTCTACACACACTGACCCTCACTGGGGTACAGTTCCACACACACTGACTCTCACTGGGGTACACTTCCACACACACTGACTCTCACTGGGGTACAGTTCCACACACATTGACCCTCACTGGGGTAGAGTTCCACACACATTGACTCTCACTGGGGTACAGTTCCACAGAAACTGACCCTCACTGGGGTACAGTTCCACAGACATTGACCCTCACTGTGGTCCAGTTCCACAGACACTGACTCTCACTGGGGTACAGTTCCACACACACTGACACTCACTGGGGTACAGTTCCACGGACACTGACTCTCACTGGGGTACAGTTCCACACACACTGACCCTCACTGGGGCACAGTTCCACACACACTGACTCTCACTGGGGTACAGTTCCACACACACTGACCCTCACTGGGGTACAGTTCCACAGACACTGACCCTCACTGGGGTACAGTTCCACAGACGCTGACCATCACTGGGGTAGAGTTCCACAGACACTGAGCCTCACTGGGTGCAGTTCCACAGACACTGATCCTCACTGGGTGCAGTTCCACAGACACTGACCCTCACTGGGGTACATTTCCACAAAGACAGACCCTCACTGGGGTACAGTTCCACAGACACTAACTCTCACTGGGGTACAGTTCCACAGACACTGACCCTGACTGGGGCACAGTTCCACAGACACTGACTCTCAGTGGGGTACAGTTCCACACTCGCTGACCCTCATTGGGATACAGTTCCACAGAGACTGACCCTCACTGGGGTACAGTTCCACAGAGACTGACACTCACTGGGGTACAGTTCCACAGAGACTGACACTCACTGGGGTACAGTTCCACAGACACTGACCCTGACTGGGGCACAGTTGCACAGACGCTGACTCTCACTGGGGTACAGTCCCACAGACGCTGACCCTCACTGGGGTAGCGTTCCACGGACACTGACTCTCACTGGGGTACAGTTCCACACACACTGACCCTCACTGGGGTACATTTCCACAGACACTGACTCTCACTGGGGTACAGTTCCACACACACTGACTCTCACTGGGGTACAGTTCCACAGACGCTGACCCTCACTGAGGTAGCGTTATACGGACACTGACTCTCACTGGGGTACAGTTCCACAGAAATTGACCCTCACTGTGGTACAGTTCCACAGACACTGACTCTCACTGGGGTACAGTTCCACACACACTGACCCTCACTGGGGTACAGTTCCACAGACACTGACACTCACTGGGGTTGAGTTCCACACACACTGACCCTCACTGGGGTACAGTTCCACGGACACTGACTCTCACTGGGGTACAGTTCCACACACACTGACTCTCAGTGGGGTACAATTCCACACACACTGACCCTCACTGGGGTACAGTTCCACACACACTGACCCTCACTGGGGCACAGTTCCACACACACTGACTCTCACTGGGGTACAGTTCCACACACACTGACCCTCACTGGGGTACATTTCCACAGACACTGACTCTCACTGGGGTACAGTTCCACACACACTGACTCTCACTGGGGTACAGTTCCACAGACGCTGACCCTCACTGAGGTAGCGTTATACGGACACTGACTCTCACTGGGGTACAGGTCCACAGACACTGACTCTCACTGGGGTACAGTTCCAGAGACACTGACTCTCACTGGGGTACAGTTCCACAGACGTGGACTCACTGGGGTACAGTGGTTCCACACACACTGACCCTCACTGTGGTACAGTTCCACAGACACTGACCCTCACTGGGGTACAGCTCCACAGACACTGACCCTCACTGGGGTACAGTTCCACACACACTGACCCTCACTCGGGTACAGTTCCACAGACACTGACCCTCACTGGGGTACTGTTCCACTCTCTCTGGGGTAGAGCTGCACAGACACTGACTCTCACTGGGGTACAGTTGCACACACACTGACCCTCACTGGGGTACAGTTCCACAGACGCTGACCCTCACTGGGGTACAGTTCCACACACACTGACCCTCACTGGGGTACAGTTCCACTGACACTCACTGGGGTACAGTTCCACAGACACTGACCATCGCTGGGGTAGAGTTCCACAGACACTGAGCCTCACTGGGTGCAGTTCCACAGACACTGATCCTCACTGGGTGCAGTTCCACAGACACTGACCCTCACTGGGGTACAGTTCCACAAAGACAGACCCTCACTGGGGTACAGTTCCACAGACACTAACTCTCACTGGGGTACAGTTCCACAGACACTGACCCTGACTGGGGCACAGTTCCACAGACACTGACTCTCAGTGGGGTACAGTTCCACACACGCTGACCCTCATTGGGATACAGTTCCACAGAGACTGACCCTCACTGGGGTACAGTTCCACAGACACTGACCCTGACTGGGGCACAGTTGCACAGACGCTGACTCTCACTGGGGTACAGTCCCACAGACGCTGACCCTCACTGGGGTAGCGTTCCACGGACACTGACTCTCACTGGGGTACAGTTCCACACACACTGACCCTCACTGGGGTACATTTCCACAGACACTGACTCTCACTGGGGTACAGTTCCACACATACTGACTCTCACTGGGGTACAGTTCCACAGACGCTGACCCTCACTGAGGTAGCGTTATACGGACACTGACTCTCACTGGGGTACAGGTCCACAGACACTGACTCTCACTGGGGTACAGTTCCAGAGACACTGACTCTCACTGGGGTATAGTTCCACAGACACTGACCATCAGTGGGGTACAGTTCCACAGACACTGACTCTCACTGGGGTACAGTTCCACAGACGTGGACTCACTGGGGTACAGTTCCACACACACTGACTCTCACTGGGGTACAGTTGCACACACACTGACTCTCACTGGGGTACAGTTCCACGGACACTGACTCTCACTGGGGTACAGTTCCACAGACACTGGCCCTCACTGGGGTACAGTTCCACACACACTGACTCTCACTGGGGTACAGTTCCACACACACTGACTCTCACTGGGATACAGTTCCACGCACACTGACTCTCACTGGGGTGCAGTTCCACACACACTGACTCTCACTGGGGTACAGTTCCACAGACACTGACTCTCACTGGGGTACAGGTCCACACACACTGACCCTCACTGGGGTACAGTTCCATACACACTGACCCTCCCTGGGGTAGAATTGCACAGACACTGACTCTCACTGGGGTACAGTTCCACACTCACTGACCCTCAGTGGGGTAGAGTTGCACAGACACTGACTCTCACTGGGGTACAGTTCCACAGACACTGACTCTCGCTGGGGTACAATTCCACAGACACTGACCCTCATTGGGCTACAGTTCCACACAGACTGACCCTCACTGGCGTAGAGTTGCACACACACTGACTCTCACTGGGGTACAGTTCCACACACACTGACTCTCACTTGGGTACAGTTCCACACAGACTGACCCTCACTGGGGTAGAGTTGCACAGACACTGACTCTCACTGCGGTACAGTTCCACACACACTGACCCTCACTGGGGTAGAGTTGCACAGACACTGACACTCACTGGGGTACAGTTGCACACACACTGACTCTCACTGGGGTACAGTTCCACGGACACTGACTCTCACTGGGGTACAGTTCCACAGACACTGGCCCTCACTGGGGTACAGTTCCACACACACTGACTCTCACTGGGGTACAGTTCCACACACACTGACTCTCACTGGGATACAGTTCCACGCACACTGACTCTCACTGGGGTACAGTTCCACAGACACTGACTCTCACTGGGGTACAGTCCCACAGACACTGACACTCACTGTGGTACAGTTCCACAGACACTGACTCTCACTGGGGTACTGTTCCACAGACACTGACTCTCACTGGGGTACAGTTCCACAGACACTGACCCTCACTGGGGTACAGTTACACAGACACTGACCCTCACTGGGGTACTGTTCCACAGGCACTGACTCTCACTGGGGTAGAGTTCCACACACAGTAACCGCACTAGGATACAGTTCCACACACACTGACCCTCACTGGGGTGCAGTTCCACAGACACTGACTCTCACTGGGGGACAGTTCCACACACACTGACTCTCACTGGGGTACAGTTCCACACACACTGACCCTCACTGGGGTACAGTTCCACACACACTGACTCTCACTGGGGTACAGTTCCACAGACATTGACCCTCACTGTGGTACAGTTCCACAGACACTGACTCTCACTGGGGTACAGTTCCACACACACTGACCCTCACTGGGGTACAGTTCCACAGACACTGACACTCACTGGGGTTGAGTTCCACACACACTGACCCTCACTGGGGTACAGTTCCACGGACACTGACTCTCACTGGGGTACAGTTCCACACACACTGACTCTCAGTGGGGTACAATTCCACACACACTGACCCTCACTGGGGTACAGTTCCACACACACTGACCCTCACTGGGGCACAGTTCCACACACACTGACTCTCACTGGGGTACAGTTCCACACACACTGACCCTCACTGGGGTACCATTCCACAGACACTGACTCTCACTGGGGTACAGTTCCACATACACTGACCCTCACTGGGGTACTGTTCCACACAAACTGACTCTCACTGGGGTACAGTTCCACAGACACTGACTCTCACTGTGGTACAGTTCCACATACACTGACTCTCACTGGGGTACTGGTTCCACACACACTGACCCTCACTGGGGTACAGTTCCACAGACACTGACCCTCACTGGGGTACAGCTCCACAGACACTGACCCTCACTGGGGTACAGTTCCACACACACTGACCCTCACTCGGGTACAGTTCCACAGACACTGACCCTCACTGGGGTACTGTTCCACTCTCTCTGGGGTAGAGCTGCACAGACACTGACTCTCACTGGGGTACAGTTCCACACACACTGACCCTCACTGGGGTACAGTTCCACAGACGCTGACCCTCACTGGGGTACAGTTCCACAGACACTGACCCTCACTGGTGTACTGTTCCACAGATACTGACTCTCACTGGGGTACAGTTCCACAGACACTGACCCTCACTGGGGTACAGTTCCATAGACATTGACCCTCACTGGGGTACAGTTCCACAGACACTGACCCTCACTGGGGTACTGTTCCACACACACTGACCCTCACTGGGGTACCATTCCACACACACTGACTCTCACTGGTGTACAGTTCCACACACACTGACGCTCACTGGTGTACCGTTCCACAGACACTGACTCTCGCTGGGGTACAGTTACACACACACTGACCCTCACTGGGGTACAGTTACACACACTCTGACCCTCACTGGGGTACAGTTCCACAGACACTGACTCTCACTTGGGTACAGTTCCACACACACTGACCCTCATTGGGGTACGGGTTCCACACACACTGACCCTCACTGTGGTACAGTTCCACACACACTGACTCTCACTGGGGTACAGTTACACAGACACTGACCCTCACTGGGGTACTGTTCCACAGGCACTGACTCTCACTGTGGTACAGTTCCACACACACTGACTCTCACTGGGGTACAGTTACACAGACACTGACCCTCACTGGGGTACTGTTCCACAGGCACTGACTCTCACTGTGGTACAGTTCCACACACACTGACTCTCACTGGGGTGCAGTTCCACACACACTGACTCTCACTGGGGTACAGTTCCTCACACACTGAATCTCACTGTGGTACAGTTCCACAGACACTGACCCTCACTGGGGTACAGTTCCACAGACATTGACCCTCCCTGGGGTACAGTTCCACAGACACTGACTCTCACTGGGGTTGAGTTCCACACACACTGACCCTCACTGGGGTACAGTTCCACGGACACTGACTCTCACTGGGGTACAGTTCCACACACACTGACTCTCACTGGGGTACGGGTTCCACACACACTGACCCTCACTGGGGTACAGGTTCTACAGTCACTGACCCTCACTGGTGTACATTTCCACATACACTGACCCTCACTGGGGTACAGTTCCACACACACTGACCCTCACTAGGGTACTGTTCCACACACTGACCCTCACTGGGGTACAGTTCCACAGACACTGACACTCACTGGGGTACAGTTCCACAGACACTGACCCTCACTGGGGTACAGTTCCACAGACACTGACCCTCACTGGGGTACTGTTCCACACACACTGACCGCACTAGGGTACAGTTCCACACACACTGACTCTCACTGGGGTATAGTTCCACACACACTGACCCTCACTGGGGTACAGTTCCACACACACTGACCCTCACTGGGGTACAGTTCCACACACACTGACCCTCACTGGGGTACAGTTCCACACACACTGACTCTCACTGGGGTACAGTTCCACACACACTGACCCTCACTGGGGCACAGTTCCACAGACACTGACTCTCACTGGGGTACAGTTCCACACACACTGACTCTCAGTGGGGTACAATTCCACACACACTGACTCTCACTGGGGTACAGTTCCACACACACTGACCCTCACTGGGGTACCATTCCACAGACACTGACTCTCACTGGGGTACAGTTCCACATACACTGACCCTCACTGGGGTACAGTTCCACAGACACTGACCCTCACTGGGGTACTGTTCCACACAAACTGACTCTCACTGGGGTACAGTTCCACAGACACTGACTCTCACTGGGGTACAGTTCCACACACACTGACTCTCACTGGGGTACAGTTCCACATACACTGACTCTCACTGGGGTACGGGTTCCACACACACTGACCCTCACTGGGATACAGGTTCTACAGTCACTGACCCTCACTGGTGTACATTTCTACACACACTGACCCTCACTGGGGTACAGTTCCACAGACACTGACCCTCACTGGGGTACAGTTCCACAGACACTGACCCTCACTGGGGTACAGTTCCACACACACTGACCCTCACTCGGGTACAGTTCCACAGACACTGACCCTCACTGGGGTACTGTTCCACTCTCTCTGGGGTAGAGTTGCACAGACACTGACTCTCACTGGGGTACAGTTCCACAAACACTCACCCTCACTGGGGTACAGTTCCACACACACTGACCCTCACTAGGGTACTGTTCCACACACACTGACCCTCACTGGGGTACAGCTCCACAGACGCTGACCCTCACTGGGGTACAGTTCCACACACACTGACCCTCACTGGGGTACTGTTCCACACACTGACCCTCACTGGGGTACAGTTCCACAGACACTGACACTCACTGGGGTACAGTTCCACAGACACTGACCCTCACTGGGGTACAGTTCCACAGACACTGACCCTCACTGGGGTACTGTTCCACACACACTGACCGCACTAGGGTACAGTTCCACACACACTGACTCTCACTGGGGTATAGTTCCACACACACTGACCCTCACTGGGGTACAGTTCCACACACACTGACTCTCACTGGGGTACAGTTCCACACACACTGACTCTCAGTGGGGTACAATTCCACACACACTGACCCTCACTGGGGTACAGTTCCACACACACTGACCCTCACTGGGGCACAGTTCCACACACACTGACTCTCACTGGGGTACAGTTCCACACACACTGACCCTCACTGGGGTACCATTCCACAGACACTGACTCTCACTGGGGTACAGTTCCACATACACTGACCCTCACTGGGGTACAGTTCCACAGACACTGACCCTCACTGGGGTACTGTTCCACACAAACTGACTCTCACTGGGGTACAGTTCCACAGACACTGACTCTCACTGTGGTACAGTTCCACATACACTGACTCTCACTGGGGTACTGGTTCCACACACACTGACCCTCACTGGGGTACAGTTCCACAGACACTGACCCTCACTGGGGTACAGCTCCACAGACACTGACCCTCACTGGGGTACAGTTCCACACACACTGACCCTCACTCGGGTACAGTTCCACAGACACTGACCCTCACTGGGGTACTGTTCCACTCTCTCTGGGGTAGAGCTGCACAGACACTGACTCTCACTGGGGTACAGTTCCACACACACTGACCCTCACTGGGGTACAGTTCCACAGACGCTGACCCTCACTGGGGTACAGTTCCACACACACTGACCCTCACTGTGGTACTGTTCCACAGACACTGACACTCACTGGGGTACAGTTCCACAGACACTGACCCTCACTGGTGTACTGTTCCACAGATACTGACTCTCACTGGGGTACAGTTCCACAGACACTGACCCTCACTGGGGTACAGTTCCATAGACATTGACCCTCACTAGGGTACAGTTCCACAGACACTGACCCTCACTGGGGTACTGTTCCACACACACTGACCCTCACTGGGGTACCATTCCACACACACTGACTCTCACTGGTGTACAGTTCCACACACACTGACGCTCACTGGTGTACCGTTCCACAGACACTGACTCTCGCTGGGGTACAGTTACACACACACTGACCCTCACTGGGGTACAGTTACACACACTCTGACCCTCACTGGGGTACAGTTCCACAGACACTGACTCTCACTTGGGTACAGTTCCACACACACTGACCCTCATTGGGGTACGGGTTCCACACACACTGACCCTCACTGTGGTACAGTTCCACACACACTGACTCTCACTGGGGTACAGTTACACAGACACTGACTCTCACTGGGGTACTGTTCCACAGGCACTGACTCTCACTGTGGTACAGTTCCACACACACTGACTCTCACTGGGGTGCAGTTCCACACACACTGACTCTCACTGGGGTACAGTTCCACACACACTGACCCTCACTGGGGTACCATTCCACAGACACTGACTCTCACTGGGGTACAGTTCCACATACACTGACCCTCACTGGGGTACAGTTCCACAGACACTGACCCTCACTGGGGTACTGTTCCACACAAACTGACTCTCACTGGGGTACAGTTCCACAGACACTGACTCTCACTGGGGTACAGTTCCACACACACTGACTCTCACTGGGGTACAGTTCCACATACACTGACTCTCACTGGGGTACGGGTTCCACACACACTGACCCTCACTGGGATACAGGTTCTACAGTCACTGACCCTCACTGGTGTACATTTCTACACACACTGACCCTCACTGGGGTACAGTTCCACAGACACTGACCCTCACTGGGGTACAGTTCCACAGACACTGACCCTCACTGGGGTACAGTTCCACACACACTGACCCTCACTCGGGTACAGTTCCACAGACACTGACCCTCACTGGGGTACTGTTCCACTCTCTCTGGGGTAGAGTTGCACAGACACTGACTCTCACTGGGGTACAGTTCCACAAACACTGACCCTCACTGGGGTACAGTTCCACAGACGCTGACCCTCACTGGGGTACAGTTCCACAGACGCTGACCCTCACTGGGGTACAGTTCCACAGACACTGACACTCACTGGGGTACAGTTCCACAGACACTGACCCTCACTGGTGTACTGTTCCACAGATACTGACTCTCACTGGGGTACAGTTCCACAGACACTGACCCTCACTGGGGTACAGTTCCACAGACACTGACCCTCACTGGGGTACTGTTCCACACACACTGACTCTCACTGGGGTTGAGTTCCACACACACTGACCCTCACTGGGGTACAGTTCCACACACACTCACCCTCACTGGGGTACAGTTCCACACACACTGACCCTCACTAGGGTACTGTTCCACACACACTGACCCTCACTGGGGTACAGCTCCACAGACGCTGACCCTCACTGGGGTACAGTTCCACACACACTGACCCTCACTGGGGTACAGTTCCACAGACACTGACACTCACTGGGGTACAGTTCCACAGACACTGACCCTCACTGGGGTACAGTTCCACAGACACTGACCCTCACTGGGGTACTGTTCCACACACACTGACCGCACTAGGGTACAGTTCCACACACACTGACTCTCACTGGGGTATAGTTCCACACACACTGACCCTCACTGGGGTACAGTTCCACACACACTGACTCTCACTGGGGTACAGTTCCACACACACTGACTCTCAGTGGGGTACAATTCCACACACACTGACCCTCACTGGGGTACAGTTCCACACACACTGACCCTCACTGGGGCACAGTTCCACACACACTGACTCTCACTGGGGTACAGTTCCACACACACTGACCCTCACTGGGGTACCATTCCACAGACACTGACTCTCACTGGGGTACAGTTCCACATACACTGACCCTCACTGGGGTACAGTTCCACAGACACTGACCCTCACTGGGGTACTGTTCCACACAAACTGACTCTCACTGGGGTACAGTTCCACAGACACTGACTCTCACTGTGGTACAGTTCCACATACACTGACTCTCACTGGGGTACTGGTTCCACACACACTGACCCTCACTGGGGTACAGTTCCACAGACACTGACCCTCACTGGGGTACAGCTCCACAGACACTGACCCTCACTGGGGTACAGTTCCACACACACTGACCCTCACTCGGGTACAGTTCCACAGACACTGACCCTCACTGGGGTACTGTTCCACTCTCTCTGGGGTAGAGCTGCACAGACACTGACTCTCACTGGGGTACAGTTCCACACACACTGACCCTCACTGGGGTACAGTTCCACAGACGCTGACCCTCACTGGGGTACAGTTCCACACACACTGACCCTCACTGTGGTACTGTTCCACAGACACTGACACTCACTGGGGTACAGTTCCACAGACACTGACCCTCACTGGTGTACTGTTCCACAGATACTGACTCTCACTGGGGTACAGTTCCACAGACACTGACCCTCACTGGGGTACAGTTCCATAGACATTGACCCTCACTAGGGTACAGTTCCACAGACACTGACCCTCACTGGGGTACTGTTCCACACACACTGACCCTCACTGGGGTACCATTCCACACACACTGACTCTCACTGGTGTACAGTTCCACACACACTGACGCTCACTGGTGTACCGTTCCACAGACACTGACTCTCGCTGGGGTACAGTTACACACACACTGACCCTCACTGGGGTACAGTTACACACACTCTGACCCTCACTGGGGTACAGTTCCACAGACACTGACTCTCACTTGGGTACAGTTCCACACACACTGACCCTCATTGGGGTACGGGTTCCACACACACTGACCCTCACTGTGGTACAGTTCCACACACACTGACTCTCACTGGGGTACAGTTACACAGACACTGACTCTCACTGGGGTACTGTTCCACAGGCACTGACTCTCACTGTGGTACAGTTCCACACACACTGACTCTCACTGGGGTGCAGTTCCACACACACTGACTCTCACTGGGGTACAGTTCCTCACACACTGACTCTCACTGGGGTACAGTTCCACAGACACTGACCCTCACTGGGGTACAGTTCCACAGACATTGACCCTCCCTGGGGTACAGTTCCACAGACACTGACTCTCACTGGGGTTGAGTTCCACACACACTGACCCTCACTGGGGTACAGTTCCACGGACACTGACTCTCACTGGGGTACAGTTCCACACACACTGACTCTCACTGGGGTACGGGTTCCACACACACTGACCCTCACTGGGGTACAGGTTCTACAGTCACTGACCCTCACTGGTGTACATTTCCACATACACTGACCCTCACTGGGGTACAATTCCACACACACTGACCCTCACTGGGGTACAGTTCCACACACACTGACCCTCACTGGGGTACAGTTCCACAGACACTGACCCTCACTGGGGTACTGTTCCACACACACTGACCCTCACTGGGGTACAGCTCCACAGACGCTGACCCTCACTGGGGTACAGTTCCACACACACTGACCCTCACTGGGGTACTGTTCCACACACTGACCCTCACTGGGGTACAGTTCCACAGACACTGACACTCACTGGGGTACAGTTCCACAGACACTGACCCTCACTGGGGTACAGTTCCACAGACACTGACCCTCACTGGGGTACTGTTCCACACACACTGACCGCACTAGGGTACAGTTCCACACACACTGACTCTCACTGGGGTATAGTTCCACACACACTGACCCTCACTGGGGTACAGTTCCACACACACTGACCCTCACTGGGGTACAGTTCCACACACACTGACCCTCACTGGGGTACAGTTCCACACACACTGACTCTCACTGGGGTACAGTTCCACACACACTGACCCTCACTGGGGCACAGTTCCACAGACACTGACTCTCACTGGGGTACAGTTCCACACACACTGACCCTCACTGGGGTACAGTTCCACAGACACTGACCCTCACTGGGGTACTGTTCCACACAAACTGACTCTCACTGGGGTACAGTTCCACAGACACTGACTCTCACTGGGGTACAGTTCCACACACACTGACTCTCACTGGGGTACAGTTCCACATACACTGACTCTCACTGGGGTACGGGTTCCACACACACTGACCCTCACTGGGATACAGGTTCTACAGTCACTGACCCTCACTGGTGTACATTTCTACACACACTGACCCTCACTGGGGTACAGTTCCACAGACACTGACCCTCACTGGGGTACAGTTCCACAGACACTGACCCTCACTGGGGTACAGTTCCACACACACTGACCCTCACTCGGGTACAGTTCCACAGACACTGACCCTCACTGGGGTACTGTTCCACTCTCTCTGGGGTAGAGTTGCACAGACACTGACTCTCACTGGGGTACAGTTCCACACACACTGACCCTCACTGGGGTACAGTTCCACAGACGCTGACCCTCACTGGGGTACAGTTCCACAGACGCTGACCCTCACTGGGGTACAGTTCCACAGACACTGACACTCACTGGGGTACAGTTCCACAGACACTGACCCTCACTGGTGTACTGTTCCACAGATACTGACTCTCACTGGGGTACAGTTCCACAGACACTGACCCTCACTGGGGTACAGTTCCACAGACACTGACCCTCACTGGGGTACTGTTCCACACACACTGACTCTCACTGGGGTTGAGTTCCACACACACTGACCCACACTGGGGTACAGTTCCACACACACTCACCCTCACTGGGGTACAGTTCCACACACACTGACCCTCACTGGGGTACAGTTCCACACACACTGACCCTCACTGGGGTACAGTTCCACACACACTGACCCTCACTGGTGTACCGTTCCACAGACACTGACTCTCACTGGGGTACAGTTACACACACACTGACCCTCACTGGGGTACAGTTACACACACTCTGACCCTCACTGGGGTACAGTTCCACAGACACTGACTCTCACTGGGGTACAGTTCCACACACACTGACCCTCATTGGGGTACGGGTTCCACACACACTGACCCTCACTGTGGTACAGTTCCACACACACTGACTCTCACTGGGGTACAGTTACACAGACACTGACCCTCACTGGGGTACTGTTCCACAGGCACTGACTCTCACTGTGGTACAGTTCCACGGACACTGACTCTCACTGGGGTACAGTTCCACACACACTGACTCTCACTGGGGTACGGGTTCCACACACACTGACCCTCACTGGGGTACAGGTTCTACAGTCACTGACCCTCACTGGTGTACATTTCCACACACACTGACCCTCACTGGGGTACAATTCCACACACACTGACCCTCACTGGGGTACAATTCCACACACCCTGACCCTCACTGGGGTACAGTTCCACACACACTGACCCTCACTGGGGTACAGTTCCACAGACACTGACCCTCACTGGGGTACTGTTCCACACACACTGACCCTCACTGGGGTACAGTTCCACAGACGCTGACCCTCACTGGGGTACAGTTCCACACACACTGACCCTCACTGGGGTACTGTTCCACACACTGACCCTCACTGGGGTACAGTTCCACAGACACTGACCCTCACTGGGGTACAGTTCCACAGACACTGACCCTCACTGGGGTACAGTTCCACAGACACTGACCCTCACTGGTGTACTGTTCCACAGACACTGACTCTCACTGGGGTACAGTTCCACACACAGACTCTCACTGGGGTACAGTTCCACACACACTGACTCTCACTGGGGTACAGTTCCACACACAGACTCTCACTGGGGTACAGTTACACAGACACTGACCCTCACTGGGGTACAGTTCCACAGACACTGACTCTCACTGGGGTACAGTTCCACAGACACTGACTCTCACTGGGGTTGAGTTCCACACACACTGACTCTCACTGTGGTACAGTTCCACAGACATTGACCCTCACTGGGGTGCAGTTCCACAGACACTGACTCTCACTGGGGTACAGTTCCATACACACTGACCCTCACTGGGGTACAGTTCCACAGACACTGACCCTCACTGGGGTACAGTTACACTGACACTGACCCTCACTGGGGTACTGTTCCACAGGCACTGACTCTCACTGGGGTACAGTTCCACACACACTGACCCTCACTGTGGTACAGTTCCACACACATTGACCCTCACTGTGGTACAGTTCCACACACATTGACCCGCACTGGGGTACAGTTCCACACACACTGACCCTCACTGGGGTACAGTTCCACACACACTGACTCTCAGTGGGGTTCAATTCCACACACACTGTCCCTCACTGGGGTACAGTTCCACAGACATTGACCCTCACTGGGGTACAGTTCCACAGACACTGACTCTCACTGCGGTACAGTTCCACAGACACTAACCCTCACTGGGGTAGAGTTCCACACACACTGACTCTCACTGGGGTACAGTTCCACAGACACTGACCCTCACTGGGGTACAGTTCCACAGATATTGACCCTGACTGGGGTACAGTTCCACAGAGACTGACCCTCACTGGTGTACATTTCCACACACACTGACCCTCACTGGGGTACAGTTCCACAGACACTGACTCTCACTGGGGTACAGTTCCACACACACTGACTCTCACTGGGGTACAGTTCCACAGACACTGACCCTCACTGGGGTACAGTTCCACAGACATTGACCCTCCCTGGGGTACAGTTCCACAGACACTGACTCTCACTGGGGTACAGTTCCATGGACACTGACTCTCACTGGGGTACAGTTCCACACACACTGACCCTCACTGGGGTACAGGTTCTACAGTCACTGACCCTCACTGGTGTACATTTCCACACACACTCACCCTCACTGGGGTACAATTCCACACACACTGACCCTCACTGGGGTACAGTTCCACACACACTGACCCTCACTGGGGTACAGTTCCACAGACACTGACCCTCACTGGGGTACTGTTCCACACACACTGACCCTCACTGGGGTACTGTTCCACACACTGACCCTCACTGCGGTACAGTTCCACACACACTGACCCTCACTGGGGTACAGTTCCACACACACTGACTCTCATTGGGGTACAGTTCCACACACACTGACCCTCACTGGGGTACAGTTCCACAGACACTGACCCTCACTGGTGTACTGTTCCACAGACACTGACTCTCACTGGGGTACAGTTCCACACACAGACTCTCACTGGGGTACAGTTCCACACACACTGACCCTCACTGGGGTACAGTTCGACAGACACTGACTCTCACTGGGGTTGAGTTCCACAGACACTGACTCTCACTGGGGTACAGTTCCACACACATTGACCCGCACTGGGGTACAGTTCCACACACACTGACCCTCACTGGGGTACAGTTCCACACACACTGACTCTCAGTGGGGTACAATTCCACACACACTGTCCCTCACTCGGGTACAGTTCCACTGACATTGACCCTCACTGGGGTACAGTTCCACAGACACTGACTCTCACTGCGGTACAGTTCCACAGACACTAACCCTCACTGGGGTAGAGTTCCACACACACTGACTCTCACTGGGGTACAGTTCCACAGACACTGACCCTCACTGGAGTACAGTTCCACAGACATTGACCCTGACTGGGGTACAGTTCCACAGACACTGACCCTCACTGGGGTACAGTTCCACAGACATTGACCCTCACTGGGGTACAGTTCCACAGACACTGACCCTCACTGGGGTACAGTTCCACAGAGACTGACCCTCACTGGGGTACAGTTCCACACACACTGACCGTCACTGGGGTACAGTTCCACACACACTGACCCTCACTGGGGTACTGTTCCACAGACACTGACCCTCACTGGGGTATGGGTTCCACACACACTGACCCTCACTGGGGTACAGGTTCTACAGTCACTGACCCTCACTGGTGTACATTTCCACACGCACTGACCCTCACTGGGGTACAGTTACACAGACACTGACCCTCACTGGGGTACTGTTCCACAGGCACTGACTCTCACTGTGGTACAGTTCCACACACACTGACTCTCACTGGGGTACAGTTCCACACAGACTGACTCTCACTGGGGTACAGTTCCACACACACTGACCCTCACTGGGGTACAGTTCCACACACACTGACCCTCACTGGGGTACAGTTCCACACACACTGACCCTCACTGGGGTACAGTTCCACACACACTGACCCTCACTGGGGTACAGTTCCACAGACACTGACCCTCACTGGGGTACAGTTCCACAGACACTGACCCTCACTGGGGTACTGTTCCACACACACTGACCGCACTAGGGTACAGTTCCACACACACTGACTCTCACTGGGGTATAGTTCCACACACACTGACCCTCACTGGGGTACAGTTCCACACACACTGACCCTCACTGGGGTACAGTTCCACACACACTGACCCTCACTGGGGTACAGTTCCACGCACACTGACTCTCACTGGGGTACAGTTCCACACACACTGACCCTCACTGGGGTACAGTTCCACAGACACTGACCCTCACTGGGGTACAGTTCCACAGACACTGACCCTCACTGGGGTACAGTTCCACAGACATTGACCCTCACTGGGGTACAGTTACACTGACACTGACCCTCACTGTGGTACAGTTCCACACACATTGACCCGCACTGGGGTACAGTTCCACACACACTGACCCTCACTGGGGTACAATTCCACACACACTGTCCCTCACTGGGGTACAGTTCCACAGACATTGACCCTCACTGGGGTACAGTTCCACAGACACTGACTCACACTGCGGTACAGTTCCACAGACACTAACCCTCACTGGGGTAGAGTTCCACACACACTGACTCTCACTGGGGTAAAGTTCCACAGACACTGACCCTCACTGGGGTACAGTTCCACAGACATTGACCCTGACTGGGGTACAGTTCCACAGAGACTGACCCTCACTGGTGTACATTTCCACACACACTGACCCTCACTGGGGTACAGTTCCACACACACTGACCCTCACTGGGGTACAGTTCCACACACACTGACCCTCACTGGGGTACTGTTCCACAGACACTGACCCTCACTGGGGTATGGGTTCCACACACACTGACCCTCACTGGGGTACAGGTTCTACAGTCACTGACCCTCACTGGTGTACATTTCCACACGCACTGACCCTCACTGGGGTACAGTTACACAGACACTGACCGTCACGGGGGTACTGTTCCACAGGCACTGACTCTCACTGTGGTACAGTTCCACACACACTGACTCTCACTGTGGTACAGTTCCACACACACTGACCCTCACTGGGGTACAGTTCCACACACACTGACCCTCACTGGGGTACAGTTCCACACACACTGACTCTCAGTGGGGTACAATTCCACACACACTGTCCCTCACTGGGGTACAGTTCCACTGACATTGACCCTCACTGGGGTACAGTTCCACAGACACTGACTCTCACTGCGGTACAGTTCCACAGACACTAACCCTCACTGGGGTAGAGTTCCACACACACTGACTCTCACTGGGGTACAGTTCCACAGACACTGACCCTCACTGGAGTACAGTTCCACAGACATTGACCCTGACTGGGGTACAGTTCCACAGACACTGACCCTCACTGGGGTACAGTTCCACAGACATTGACCCTCACTGGGGTACAGTTCCACAGACACTGACCCTCACTGGGGTACAGTTCCACAGAGACTGACCCTCACTGGGGTACAGTTCCACACACACTGACCGTCACTGGGGTACAGTTCCACACACACTGACCCTCACTGGGGTACTGTTCCACAGACACTGACCCTCACTGGGGTATGGGTTCCACACACACTGACCCTCACTGGGGTACAGGTTCTACAGTCACTGACCCTCACTGGTGTACATTTCCACACGCACTGACCCTCACTGGGGTACAGTTACACAGACACTGACCCTCACTGGGGTACTGTTCCACAGGCACTGACTCTCACTGTGGTACAGTTCCACACACACTGACTCTCACTGGGGTACAGTTCCACACACACTGACTCTCACTGGGGTACAGTTCCACACACACTGACCCTCACTGGGGTACAGTTCCACACACACTGACCCTCACTGGGGTACAGTTCCACACACACTGACCCTCACTGGGGTACAGTTCCACACACACTGACCCTCACTGGGGTACAGTTCCACAGACACTGACCCTCACTGGGGTACAGTTCTACAGACACTGACCCTCACTGGGGTACTGTTCCACACACACTGACCGCACTAGGGTACAGTTCCACACACACTGACTCTCACTGGGGTATAGTTCCACACACACTGACCCTCACTGGGGTACAGTTCCACACACACTGACCCTCACTGGGGTACAGTTCCACACACACTGACCCTCACTGGGGTACAGTTCCACGCACACTGACTCTCACTGGGGTACAGTTCCACACACACTGACCCTCACTGGGGTACAGTTCCACAGACACTGACTCTCACTGGGGTTGAGTTCCATAGACACTGACTCTCACTGGGGTACAGTTCCATACACACTGACCCTCACTGGGGTACAGTTCCACAGACACTGACCCTCACTGGGGTACAGTTCCACAGACACTGACCCTCACTGGGGTACAGTTCCACAGACATTGACCCTCACTGGGGTACAGTTACACTGACACTGACCCTCACTGTGGTACAGTTCCACACACATTGACCCGCACTGGGGTACAGTTCCACACACACTGACCCTCACTGGGGTACAATTCCACACACACTGTCCCTCACTGGGGTACAGTTCCACAGACATTGACCCTCACTGGGGTACAGTTCCACAGACACTGACTCACACTGCGGTACAGTTCCACAGACACTAACCCTCACTGGGGTAGAGTTCCACACACACTGACTCTCACTGGGGTACAGTTCCACAGACACTGACCCTCACTGGGGTACAGTTCCACAGACATTGACCCTGACTGGGGTACAGTTCCACAGAGACTGACCCTCACTGGTGTACATTTCCACACACACTGACCCTCACTGGGGTACAGTTCCACACACACTGACCCTCACTGGGGTACAGTTCCACACACACTGACCCTCACTGGGGTACTGTTCCACAGACACTGACCCTCACTGGGGTATGGGTTCCACACACACTGACCCTCACTGGGGTACAGGTTCTACAGTCACTGACCCTCACTGGTGTACATTTCCACACGCACTGACCCTCACTGGGGTACAGTTACACAGACACTGACCGTCACTGGGGTACTGTTCCACAGGCACTGACTCTCACTGTGGTACAGTTCCACACACACTGACTCTCACTGTGGTACAGTTCCACACACACTGACCCTCACTGGGGTACAGTTCCACACACACTGACCCTCACTGGGGTACAGTTCCACAGACACTGACCCTCACTGGGGTACAGTTCCACAGACACTGACTCTCACTGGGGTACAGTTCCACAGACATTGACCCTGACTGAGGTACAGTTCCACAGAGACTGACCCTCACTGGGGTACAGTTCCACACACACTGACCCTCACTGGGGTACAGTTCCACACACACTGACCCTCACTGGGGTACTGTTCCACAGACACTGACCCTCACTGGGGTATGGGTTCCACACACACTGACCCTCACTGGGGTACAGGTTCTACAGTCACTGACCCTCACTGGTGTACATTTCCACACGCACTGACCCTCACTGGGGTACAGTTACACAGACACTGACCCTCACTGGGGTACTGTTCCACAGGCACTGACTCTCACTGTGGTACAGTTCCACACACACTGACTCTCACTGGGGTACAGTTCCCCACACACTGACACTCACTGGGGTACAGTTCCACACACACTGACCCTCACTGGGGTACTGTTCCACAGACACTGACCCTCACTGGGGTATGGGTTCCACACACACTGACCCTCACTTGGGTACAGGTTCTACAGTCACTGACCCTCACTGGTGTACATTTCCACACGCACTGACCCTCACTGGGGTACAGTTACACAGACACTGACCCTCACTGGGGTACTGTTCCACAGGCACTGACTCTCACTGTGGTACAGTTCCACACACACTGACTCTCACTGGGGTACAGTTCCACACACACTGACTCTCACTGGGGTACAGTTCCACAGACACTGACCCTCACTGGTGTACTGTTCCACAGACACTGACTCTCACTGGGGTACAGTTCCCCACACACTGACACTCACTGGGGTACAGTTCCACACACACTGACCCACACTGGGGTGCAGTTCCACAGACACTGACTCTCTGACTGGGGCTGAGTTCCACACACACTGACCCTCACTGGGGTACAGTTCCACACACACTGACTCTCACTGGGGTACAGTTCCACACACACTGACTCTCACTGGGGTACAGTTCCACAGACACTGACCCTCACTGGGGTACAGTTCCACAGACACTGACCCTCACTGGGGTACAGTTCCACAGACACTGACCCTCACTGGGGTACAGTTCCACACACACTGACCCTCACTGGGGTACAGTTTCACACACACTGACTCTCACTGGGGTACAGTTCCACACACACTGAGCCTCACTGGGGTACAGTTCCACAGATGCAAGCTGACCTCTGTTGTGTTTTGTCCCTGTGTCCACAGGATATTTGCAGTCATTGTGAAGGCTGCGCCGTGCTCCTGTAACACTTCTGAAAGCTGCTCCCTGGGCAATGGCTGTTCAGCAGACTTGCAGACACTGAGGAAGCGTGCCAGACAGTGTCTCGGCACTTGGCCCTCTGCCCATTACCCAGTGTTGCAGTAGGTGGCAGTATATAGCTGTGTTCTCAGGCTGCCCCTCGGTCTTTGTGCACTTGCTGTCCTGAAACATCAATTAGAAGGCTTTTAAATGCACAACAGACGCTGAACTCCCAAAGTAATTCACTGAGGTGCTGTGAGAAGGCCCTATGTATAAACATGCTCATTGCCTACCCTAAGAACTGCAGAGTGATACAGACACAGCTAAAGGATGAGGACCATTGCGGGGGCAGTGTCCCCGTTACCCACGCTAAGCCTCACTCACCAACCCTCACCCAGAGTCTTCATCCTGCTCGCACCATGATCTAGAAATAATGGGCATTAGGAGTATCTCAGCTTTAGGCCTCCTTGAAGCTCACAGGTTAGTATCACTGAACCTCGGGCCCATGGGAAGTCTTTAAATCCACGTCTCCAATGAATTTGCACATCGCTCATGTTTCTGATACTAGTAGATCTTGGGGTTCTGATTTCTGACTAAGACCAGCCCTTTCCAAACCTCCAGGCTCCTGACGTTCAAACAACGCAGGCCAGTGAGTGCGACACACAAGCACAAAGAAGACTGGACTGTAATGCAAAAGCGAAACACGGCGGATGCTGGAAATCTGAAATAAAAACAAATAATGCTGGAAACACTCAGCAGGTCAGGCAGCATCTGTGGAGAGGGCAGCAGAGTTAACGTTTCAGGTCGGTGACCTTTCATCATGACCTTTCATCTGATGAAAGGTCATCGACCTGAAACGTTAGCTCTCTTTCTCTCTCTACAGATGCTGCCTGACCTGCTGAGTATTTCCAGCATTTTTTTTTTGCTTTTACTTAAGACTGGACTGCCTGGGCTTGGAGGGTTGGAGCCTGGGGTCACTGGCCCAGGGACTGCCTGGGCTTGGTGGGTTGGAGCCTGGGGTCACTGGCCCAGGGACTGCCTGGGCTTGGAGGGTTGGAGCCTGGGGTCACTGGCCCAGGGACTGCCTGGGCTTGGTGGGTTGGAGCCTGGGTCACTGGCCCAGGGACTGCCTGGGCTTGGAGGGTTGGAGCCTGGGTCACTGGCCCAGGGACTGCCTGGGGCTTGGAGGGTTGGAGCCTGGGGTCACTGGCCAAGGGACTGCCTGGGCTTGGAGGGTTGGAGCCTGGGGTCACTGGCCCAGGGACTGCCTGGGCTTGGTGGGTTGGAGCCTGGGGTCACTGGCCCAGGGACTGCCTGGGCTTGGAGGGTTGGAGTCTGGGGTCACTGGCCCAGGGACTGCCTGGGGCTTGGAGGGTTGGAGCCTGGGGTCACTAGCCCAGGGACTGCCTGGGGCTTGGAGGGTTGGAGCCTGGGGTCACTGGCCAAGGGACTGCCTGGGCTTGGAGGGTTGGAGCCTGGGGTCACTGGCCCAGGGACTGCCTGGGCTTGGTGGGTTGGAGCCTGGGGTCACTGGCCCAGGGACTGCCTGGGGCTTGGAGGGTTGGAGCCTGGGGTCACTGGCCCAGGGACTGCCTGGGCTTGGAGGGTTGGAGCCTGGGGTCACTGGCCCAGGGACTGCCTGGGCTTGGAGGGTTGGAGCCTGGGTCACTGGCCCAGGGACTGCCTGGGCTTGGAGGGTTGGAGCCTGGGTCACTGGCCCAGGGACTGCCTGGGGCTTGGAGGGTTGGAGTCTGGGGTCACTGGCCCAGGGACTGCCTGGGCTTGGTGGGTTGGAGCCTGGGTCACTGGCCCAGGGACTGCCTGGGGCTTGGCGGGTTGGAGCCTGGGGTCACTGGCCCAGGGACTGCCTGGGCTTGGAGGGTTGGAGCCTGGGTCACTGGCCCAGGGACTGCCTGGGGCTTGGAGGGTTGGAGTCTGGGGTCACTGGCCCAGGGACTGCCTGGGGCTTGGAGGGTTGGAGCCTGGGGTCACTGGCCAAGGGACTGCCTGGGCTTGGAGGGTTGGAGCCTGGGGTCACTGGCCCAGGGACTGCCTGGGCTTGGAGGGTTGGAGTCTGGGGTCACTGGCCCAGGGACTGCCTGGGGCTTGGAGGGTTGGAGCCTGGGGTCACTGGCCCAGGGACTGCGAGTTGGACCCAGAAACTATGGAAAACCTCATGTGGGCGGGAAAACACGCACTTCCTCGCAGTGCCCATTGGATAAGGATCGAAGCACTGCCTCAAACTTCATCTGTCGCAAATATTGAATCATGTGTTTAATATTTAATTTATGAGCAGACAAGGTTTCTGACCTGAGATCAGTTTGGTTCGTTGTTTTAGTTTGCTGGTAGCGGCATTGCTGTAAACAGCAAAGTGATTTCTAGTAATCTCGAAGAGCTGGGTGTTGGTTCCTTGTGAATTTCTTTTTACACTTGGTGAACGTGCCCATTTGCCTGGAAAAGAGTGAACCCTGGGCATCTTTGCAGGCAGAGATGTATTTTCCGATTGTACGTGGTGCGTATCCCGTGTAACTGTACTCCTGTGTGTATATCTGTACGGTATCTATAGATAAAGAAGACCTTCCATTTATATTGCGTCTTTCACAACCTCAGGACATCCCAAAAACCTTCACAGCCCATGAGGTGATACGAAGGAAATAACAAGTTCATTGGAAAACCTGACTTTAACAGAATGAAGAGGTTAAAACGGATGTTTTGAAATGTTTTGGAGCATTTCCGAAAACCTAGTGATTTGCTCAGCAGAAGACTGCGTGTGAAATCTCGACTTGCGACAGGGCACGGTCACCCCAGATAACACACCTGACTGACTCTCCCTTACCAACAACCAAGTCTCTCAAAACCAGACTTTCACTTTCCAGCAGACCTTTTTGCAAAGGATTACGAGCTCATTATGGACTTTATTCCCATTGTATTTCTTATACTGTACTTGGAGTGTTTGCTGAACATTTGTATTTTATATTTCTGTTTCATTGTAAATAAATGTATTAATTGAATTTTTCTGTAAAACCAGGATGGGATTCAGATGTGAAGTTGTGCACGCAGGGAGGGCAGACTGTCAAAGCTGGAAACAGAGCAGAGAGAATCCCGGAGAGAGCAGGGAGAATCCCGGGACAGAGTAGGGCGAATCCCGGAGAGAGCAGGGAGAATCCCGGGACAGAGCAGGGAGAATCCCGAGACAGAGCAGGGAGAATCCCGGGACAGAGCAGGGAGCTGTAGTGCTGAAGACTTGTGCTCCAGAACTAGCCGCGCCTCTAGCCAAGCTGTTCCAGCAACAGCTACAACACTGGCATCTACCCGAAAAAGTGGAAAATTGCACAGGTATGTCCTATCCACAAAAAGTAGGGAAAGATATCACACTGAAATGTACCCAAGGCCCGCCACGCCCAGCTGGCGATCTCCTGTATCAGGGCGAACGGCTGTACCAACAGAGGCCCGATCAGGGCAGGAGAAATCTCCCATTCTACCTAAATCTTCGTAGACGGCTGGAGCCAAGTGATGGAAGTGAGACAGGACAGGAAATCTCCCTAAAGTTGCCACCCACTCTCCCGGCCCAAGCAGCAGAGTTAGCGGCCGTCGCCTAGGTCATGACCAACCTTAGTGAGCATCAACTACAGGAACGGTAGCATAGTGGTGATGTTACTGGGCTAGTAACCAGAGGACTGAACTAAGCATCCATCAAACATGAGTTCATAATCCCACCACGGCAGCTGGGGAATTTAAATTCAATTAAATAAATCTGGAATAAAAAGCTAGTATCACTAATGGTGACCATGAAACGATCGGATTGTTGTAAAAACCCACCTGGTTCACTAATGATCTTCCTATAGGGAAGGAAATCTGCCGTCCTTATCTGGTCTGGCCTATATATGACTCCAGACCCACAGCAATGTGGTTGACTCTTAACTGCTCTCTGAAATGGCCTAGCAAGCCACTCGGTTGTAACAAACCGCTACGAAACAAAATAATAAGAACAAAACCAGATGGACCACCCAGCATTGACCTAAGGACGGCTTCGGACACGACAACGGCACACCCAGCCCAGTCAACCCTGCAAAGTCCTCCTCACTAACATCTGGGGACATGTGCCAAAATGGGGAGAGCTGTCCCACAGACTAGTCAAGCAACAGCCTGACACAGTCATACTCACAGAATCATACCCTTCAGCCAATGTCCCAACTCCTCCGCCACCATCCCTGGGTATGTCCTGACCCACTGGCAGGACTGACCCACCAGGGGTGGCGGCACAGTGGTATACAGTCAGGAGGGAGTAGCCCTGGGAGTCCTCAACATTGACTCCAGACCCCATGAAGTCTCATGGCTTCAGGTCAAGCATGGGCAAGGAAACCTTCTGCTGATTACCACCTACCGCCCTCCCTCAGCTGATGAATCAGTACTCCTCCATGTTAAACACCACTTGGACAGAAGCACCGAGGGTAGCAAGGGGACAGAATGTACTCTGGGTGGGGGACATCAATGTCCATCACTAAGAGTGGCTCGGTAGCACCACCAATGACCGAGCTGGCTGAGTCTTGAAGGACATAACTGCCAGTCTGGGCCTGCAACAGGTGGTGAGAGAACCAACACGAGGGAAAAACCTACTTGACCTCGTCCTCACCAATCTACCTGTCGCAGATGCATCTGTCCATGACAGCATTGGTAGGAATAACCACCGCACAGTTCTTGTGGAGACGAAGTCCCGTCTTCACACTGAGGACACAGTGTTGTGTGGCGCTACCACCGTGCTAAATGGGATAGATTCAGAACAGATCTAGCAGCTCAAAACTGGGCATCCATGAAGTGCTGTGGGCCATCAGCAACAGAATTGTATTCCATCACAATCTGTAGCCTCATGACCCAGCATATCCCTCACTCTACCATTACCATCAAGCCAGGGGACCAACCCTGGTTCAATAAAGAGTGCCGAAGAACATGCCAGGAGCAGCACCAGGCGTACCTAAAAATGAGGTGCCAACCTGGGGAAGCTGCAACACAGGACTACATGCATGCTAAACAGTGGAAGCAGCATGCTATAGTCAGAGCTAAGTGATCCCACAATCAGCCGACCAGATCAAAGCTCTGCAGTCCTGCCACATCCAGTCGTGAATGTTGGTGGACAATTAAACAATTAATGGGAGGAGGAGGAGGCTCCACGAATATCCTCATCCTCAATGATGGCAGAGCCCAGCACGCAAGTGCAAAAGACAAGGCTGGAGCATTTGCAACCAAAGGCTTCTTCGGCAGCACCTTCCAAACCCGCGACCTCTACCACCTAGAAGACCAAGGGCAGCAGGTGCATGGGAACACCACCACCTCCAAATTCCCTTCAAGTCACACACCATCCTGAGTTGGAAATATATCGCCGATCCTTCATCGTTGCTGGCTCAAAATCCTGGAACTCCCTAACAGCATTGTGGGAGCACCTTCACCACACGGACTGCAGCGGTTCAAGAAGGCAGCTCACCACCACCTTCTCAAGGGCAAATAGGGATGGGCAATAAATGCTGGCCTTGCCAGCGATGCCCACATCCCAGGAATGAATGAAAAAAACCTCCCCCTAACAATATACTCTCACTTTATGTGTGCCTTGAACTCATTGACCGAGTATCTCCCGATTTGGGAAAGAAGTGGTTCCGTCTCGGCAGATGGAAAGCCTTTAGCCTCCGTGCCATTGTTAAGGTGGATTTTTTCTATGGCAACTCCGCACCATGAGCAGAATGTGAAAGCCCATTCAGAAAACAAACCCAGATGGGAGGGAAATAAAAGGGCAGACGAATTGGCAAAGAAGGGAGAGGAGGAAGGTGAAGAATGGGATCTGCAGACCTGTGGGTACTCCTATTAATGTAATGGCAAATCAGAAAGGACTGCCAGGCCAAAGCAGAGGACACTCAGACCAACAAGGGATCAAAGTGATTGAGGAGGGCCAGGCCCTTCCAGGAGCTTATTCAAACAAAACATCCCTCTTGAACTTCCGAGACGGCCTATTGTTCTTTGGGGAGCGCTAGGTTGTCCCAGAAAGCCTCTGGAACCAGTTCCCATATCAGGCCCTCGACACCCCTATGGCAGGCCACCCCGGTCCTATGGGAACGCTAACCCGAGTTTAAGACATGACCTTGTGGCCTGGTCAGAAAGGGGACGCAGATCATTATTGCCATAACTGCTTGACATGTGTGCAGCATAACTCAGATTCAAGGTCTGAGAAGGCCCTCATACACCAAGCCAGCCCCAGGCCCTTGCACTGATTTACAAATTGACTACATGGGACCCTTCCCACCTTTGTCTAGAGGGAGTAAGTATGCCATTGTGGTGGTGGACGCCTTTTCTGAATGGGTAAAAGCTTTTCCAGTTCCCAATGCCACCACCCAGGCCACAGCAAAGATTCTGGTAAATCATACATTCACCAGATGTGGGTGCCCCAGATCATTAGCTTCAGACTAAGGGAGTCACTTTACAGGAATGGTCATGCTATACATGATGCAATTGCTGGGAATAAAAATGCGATTTAATATCCCGCACAACCCTATTCCACCAAGGATGGTGGAATGAAGGAACCACACTCTAAAACAATGTTAAAGAAATTGGGGACTCAGTCCTCTAAGATTTGGGATCAATGCTACCATTGGTTGTGTGATCAAACCCTCCTGAACGACCATGAGATTGAGTTATGTGAACTCCAGAGCACCTTATCTGTTTTGACTTCTCCGAAGCACAATATCAGGCCCTTACACAAGAAGCCGATGTTAAACAGCTAATCGAACAATTGACGCAGGTAAATCAGTTTGTTGCAGCCAATATTGCAGCATCCAAAAGAGCAAACAAGATGTACTTTGATTCAAAAACGCTCCCCACAGAATGGGATGTGGGCCAACAAGTAATGGTCAAAGCTTTCAAACCGCTACATTCCAGGGGGCCACATTATACAGTGAACACGGCAAAGCCCTTCAGTCTACAAGGTGGTGGTAAGTCCTAAGAAAGAGAAATGGTTCCACATTAACCTGCTAAAGACTTTCCTGGCAATTGCTGCTGGTGTTAAGGATCCCCTAACTCGGTTGACACATGCACACCCAACAACAACAACAACTTACATTTATATACAGTAGCACATTTAATGTAGTAAAACATCCCAAGGCACTTAGCAAGAGTGATATCAATAAAAAAAGAATATTTTTTGACACCGAGTCACAGAAGGAGCTATCAGGACAGATGACCAAAATCTTGATCAAAGAGGTAGGTTTTAAGGAGCATCTTAAAAGAGGAAAGAGAGGTAAAGAGATGGAGAGATTTAGGGAGGTAATTCCAAAGCTTTGGCCAAGGCAGCTGAAAGCACAGCCACCAATGGTGGAGCGATTAAAATCGGGGATGCACAAGAGGCCAGAATTGGAAGAGTGCAGAGATCTCAGAGGGTTGTGGGGCTGGAGAAGATTACAGAGATAGGGAGGGGTGAGGCCATGGAGGGACTTGAAAACAAGGATGTGGATTTTAAAATTGAGGCGTTGTCAGACCGGGAGCCAGTGAAGGCACAGGGGTGATGGGTGAACGAGACTTGGTGCGAGTTAAGATACGGGCAGCAGAGTTTTGGATAAGCACAAGTTTATGTAGGGTGGAAGATGGCAGGCCGACCAGGAGAGCATTGGGATAGTGATATATATAACCCATCGAGATCACTTGGAGTGAACTCCCACTGTGTTGGAATGATTGCGAACCCCCATTGCCAGTGACTAACCCACCTCAGGAGAGGGACCTCAGACCGAAACCAAGGCTCCAGGCCTGTTCTCCATGTACAGGGGGCAGGGGAAGACCCAGGAAACCCAAGGCGCTGGAGATGGAAGAAAAAGAAGAGGAATTAAATTGATTAAACCATTAAGTGGTTATTAACAGAGAGCAAATAGTACCTTGATTGTTTTCTTGCTGATTTTGTGTATACAGATCGTAAGATGGCCGCCAGTACAACTGCCCTTCTCCTACTGAGAACTCTGTTGCCTATAATGTCGGGCAGCACCCGTGGGTTCGGATTATGTCACTGTTGCTTGTGGTTACCCAGTTTATTATGATTGTTATTTCGATTATTTTAATTTGTGTATTAAGGTGAACCCTTGGATGGTACGCCAAAGACTTACGCACTCTGCACTGCAAAAAGGCTGTTACGCAAAGCAGGGCTTTGATTTTCTTCAAATTATAAATATGTGAGAAATTGTATGGCGAGTAGCCCAAGGCGATAGGTATGAACAATGCATGAAAGTGGACCTTCATTATAACCATCCCACCCACCTGAGGGGAGACTGAAGGATTATGGACTTTTTAATAGCATTTTTCGGGAAGATGAAAAGAAACCCTGGATTGCTCAAAAAGCAGAATTTGGTTCAAAGTATTAACAACAAAGGACAGAATACAGGATTGTTATCCTAACTGCTCAGAAGGGTAATTGAGATGATGTGCTTTGTGGAGATAAGGGAGGAGGTCGAAGAAGACAGCTGCCCAGCTCAACCTTGAGAGACTGTGGGAACATTAAAAAACTGCTCTTGCATTAGGGAGAGAGGGAGGATGGAAAGTTACTGAGAAGTTGGGTTTGCCAGCAGCCAGGGTATAAAGAGAGACTGCTTCACCCTCCAAGAGAAGAGAAGAGGCTGCAGTCAGCGGGAAGGAGTCCACCCTCCAACAAGAAAGAAGACATTAAGACCATACCCTCAGACAAGGGTGTGATCAACCCTTCGATTTGGGCATTATACAGACTCTCTTCCTAAGGGTAGAAGTAATAAAGCATTTTTGATTTTACCAATAAATTGCCTTATGACTGTGACTGATCTTCCCTCTGGTTTTGAACCTCAAATTGATAGACATTAGAGTAAAATTCTACAAAGTGGACAAAATCCTGTAGTTAATGACATCCCTGCAGGCTGGACACCCTCCAGTGATCTCGAGCAGTGGTATAATGAAGCTCCTGCTCCCTCCAAAGTGACCACAGACAACACCACTGGTAATTCGGAGCTGGGTTCCTTTGTCTGGATCGTTCTGGGGCGGTCTTGCAATATAATCTGGGGGAAAAGTATCCAGGGATCATACACACCTGTTGTGTACTCCATAAAACAGCCACTAACCAGGGCACCCAGTTGGAGGAGAGTGCTAACTGGACAAAGTGCTCTCTGAGCCCTGGCAGTACTAACTGGACAAAGTTCTCTCTGAACGCTGGTGGAAGTAACTGGACAAAGTTCTCTCTGAGCCCTGGAGGTACTAACTGGACAAAGTTCTCTCTGAACCCTGGTGGTACTAACGCGACAAAGTGCTCTCTGAGCCCTGGCAGTACTAACTGGACAAAGTTCTCTCTGAACCCTGGTGGTACTAACGCGACAAAGTGCTCTCTGAGCCCTGGCAGTACTAACTGGACAAAGTTCTCTCTGAACCCTGGTGGTACTAACGCGACAAAGTGCTCTCTGAGCCCTGGCAGTACTAACTGGACAAAGTTCTCTCTGAACCCTGGGGGTACTAACTGGACAAAGTGCTCTCTGAGCCCTGACGGTACTAACTGGACGAAGTTCTCTCTGAGCCCTGGGGGTACTAACTGGACAAAGTTCTTGTGTATGTACCTTTAAGAGAATAACTGGTCTCAGACTGCAGTACCGGCAGTGACCACCCCTGTATAAAAGGCACTAGTGAGCCTCTGTAGTTTCAGTTTCCCGATTGACTCCTTTCAGTAAAGACTTGTTTTGTTCAACTCCTGCTGTCCGTGTCTCAATCATACACGGACATAATACTGGCGACGAGCAGATACGAACTTACCTACAGTCTGCACCACCTCCTGGGATCCATTCCTGAAGCGAAGTGAGCAGAGGTCGAGGCCAGAAGGAAGAAAGAAGCAGTAGAAACGGGCGTCGACCATGGGCATCCGCCCCTGTGTTAGCGGAGTTGAAGATTGCTGGAGAAGCTGTCGAAAGTGGGGCCTGGTTCCTGTCGACGGTGCTTCAGCTAATCGGGCTAGTGGCAGGTAGTACACTGATCCTTCCTGGGCTGCGGCGGTCGCGAACTCGAGTGGGTGGCTTGCAACGGGGCCGAGCAGCGTTGTCGGGAAGAGGAGAGAGAGAGGGTGGAGCACACAGGGCGTGGCCGGTGCTACGAAGCCGGGCTGTGTACAGACCCAAGAAGAGGGAGGCAAGAGTCCCACAGGGTTGTTCCACGATGGGAAAATAATAAATTAAAAAAAAAAAGAAATATTAAACGCGCAGAAAACCGCGAGGAGCTGCAGGTTACAACGGAAACCGCGGAAAGCAGCGCTAGCAACAGCGGGGAAGAAGGCAAAGTGCGGGAGGCGCCATTTTGTTAAATCGGGGAAGAAGGCAAAGCGCGGGAGGCGCCATTTTAGATTTGCAAGATGCCGAAGACTGGCTGTATCACTGCCTTTGATAATACAATAGAGGACTGGACCACATATGTGGAAAGAGTCGAGGTATATTGAGAGGCAAACGAAATAGCCGATGAGAAAAAGGCATCGATATTGCTAAACTTAATGGGCGCTAGAACGTATGGCCTATTGCGGGACCTGATTACTCCAGCCAAACCGAAGGCGAAGAGTTTTAACGAAATTGTTGCTGTCCTACAGGAACACCTAAACCCTGCACCGCTGCTGATAGCAGAAAGATTTAAATTCCACAGGAGAACTCAGCATAAAGATGAGAGCAATGCTGAGTACCTTACGGAACTACGCAAGCTATCAAAGCACTGCCAGTTCGGAGCAGGACTGGCAGATACCCTACGGGACAAATTTGTCTGTGGACTCCTGAGTGAAGGAACACAGAAGAAGTTACTCTCAGAGAAAGAGCTGTTGCTAGATAAGGCTTTCAGCGTGGCAGTATCATACGAAGCAGCAGCCAGGGGAGCTGCGGAAATACAACAAAAGCCACAGGAATACGGCACCCACGAAATGACACGGGGATTTGCAAAATGTTATCGCTGCGGCAGAACTAACCATGACCAGAAGGACTGCTGGTCCAAGGACAAAATATGCAGGCAATGCGGAAAGATGGGACACATTGCACGAGTTTGCAGGTCTGGGAAGAAGACCAGCGACAACAAAAAGGCTACTAAGGAACCGTACAAGAAAGTACAAAAGATGACGGACAGTAGTTCCGAAGACCAGATGAGCGATAGTGAATCTGGGAACAGGAGACTAAGCTGTCTCAAACTTCACAATGTAATCGCAAAAGAGGATCACTGAACCATTTGGGTCACCCTCACGATAGCAGGGTCCCAAGTTAAAATGGAATTGGATACAGGATCAGCGCTAACCGTTATGAATCGACGAGACTACGAGCGGCTATTCTCACACATACCCTTGAGAGAGACATCCATCGTCTTGACGACATAAACGGGGCAAAAAGTATACCCCAGAGGAAAAATAAGGGTGCCTGTCGAATACAACGGCAAGAAAATACGGAAATTGTATCTCTACATACTGCAATATGGTGGACCACCGTTATTGGGATGTGAATGGATCAGGAAGATAAGCTTAGATTGGCACTCCATTCATGCAATGACGGTGGATGGTAAAAAAGATGAAGATGTCACTCCTGGACGATTGTCAACAATCTTAGCTAACGCCAAAGAGGTATTTCAACAAGAACTGGGCACTCTTAAAGGCGTAACCGCCTCGATAAAAATAGAAGAGAATGCAATTCCCAAGTTTTTCAAAGCAAGACCGGTACCATATGCAATTTGCCCAGCCATCGAGGCAGAGCTGGAGAATCTGGAGAAGGCAGGCATGTTGTCTAAGGTCGACTGGAGCGAGTGGGCGACACCCATCGTTCCTGTCATGAAGAAAACGTTAAGCAATAAGTCTGAGGAGCCAAGGAAGGTTCGCATCTGTGGGGATTTCAAGGTGACGGTGAACCCAGTCCTTCACACAGTACAATATCCTCTTCCAAGGATAGAAGACATCTTCGCCTCACTATCTGGAGGGAAGCGTTTTACAAAAATTGACCTAACACAAGCATATTTGCAGATGGAGGTTGAAGAATCCTCTAGGAAGTATCTCACAATAAACACTCACAAAGGTCTTTACCAGTATCATCGATTGGTATTCAGAGTAGCATCGGCTCCGGCGATATGGCAAAGAGCGATGGAACAAGTCCTGCAAGGGATTCCGGGGACTCAGTGTTACTTGGACGACATCCTTGTGACAGCTGAAGATGACAGTGAACACCTTAACAACCTAGAACAGGTGCTCACTAGACTACGGGAACATGGGCTACGAGCCAACCGCCCCAAGTGCGAGTTTTTTAAGAAACAGATATCGTATTGTGGCCACGTGATTGATGAAGAGGGGTTACATAAGTCCCCTGACAAAATTGAAGCGGTTGTTAAGGCCCCAGCGCCTGAAAATGTGTCGCAACTGAGGTCATTCCTCGGATTGGTGAATTACTACCATAAGTTTTTGCCGAAGTTGTCGACAATTCTGCACCCACTGAACGCCCTACTACAAACGGGAGTAGCATGGAAATGGAGCAATGACTGTAAGCGGGCCTTTCAGAAGAGTAAGGACTTAATCACTTCAAAAGAAGTATTGGCTCACTACAACCCAGCACTGCCGATCAGACTGGCGTGTGATGCGTCTCCCTACGGCATTGGGGCGGTACTGTCACGTAAATTCTTTGATGGTTTAGAGAGGCCGATAGCTTTTGCGTCACGCTCGTTAACTTCTGCCGAGCGTAACTACGCCCAGATTGACAGAGAGGCCCTCAGCCTAGTGTGGGGGGTGAAGAAGTTCAATCACTACCTGCACGGTCAAAAATTTACTCTACTAACCGATCATCAACCTCTTGTCTCCATTTTCAACCCTCAGAAGGGCGTACCGATAATGACAGCGCAACGGCTGCAGAGGTGGTCCCTTTTCCTAGGGGCACACCAATATGACATCGAGTACAAAGGAACTAAACAGCATGGGAATGCTGATGGATTGTCGCGCCTACCGTTGCCGACGGTGGAAGAAGAAGACCTTGCAGTGGATCCAATGGAGTTATTCCACTCGACCATAGTCGAATGTCTCCCTGTGACGAATGCAAACATAGAAAAGGAAACACGGAATGACCCGACACTATCACGGGTCTATGATTTAACGGTGAAGGGATGGCCAGCACATGGCGAACCACTGCTGCCAGCATTCTCGCCGAGAAGAGAACAGCTGTTAGTGTGCAGAGGAACCTTGATGTGTGGATCCAGAGTAGTAATTCCACCTAAGTTGACGGATAGAGTGCTCAATGAGCTTCATGAGGGTCATCTGGGTGGGGTAAAAATGAAGAACTTAGCCAGAGCGTTTGTGTGGTGGCCGGGAATCGATAGAGAAATCGAAGAGATGACCAAGAGCTGTGCAGGATGCCAGAAGGTCCAAAACGCCCCACCACAAGCTCCTCTACATCCATGGGAGTGGCCCTCATCTCCATGGCAAAGGGTGCACATTGATTTTGCTGGTCCCTTCATGGACTCGATGTTTTTAATTGCGGTGGATGCACATTCAAAGTGGCCAGAGGTAATAAAAATGTCCTCAACCACCACAGAAAAAACTATCACAGCCTTACGAACCATATTCGCCAGGAATGGGCTGCCTGAACAGATTTGCTCCGACAATGGACCACAGTTTGTGCCTGAAGAGTTCCGAAGGTTCTTAAAGAACAATGGTGTTAAGCATTACACATCTGCCCCATATCATCCAGCCACTAATGGATTGGCTGAGAGGTTTGTTCAAACATTCAAGAAGACTATCAAGGCAATGTGTAATGAAGACATACCCCTACAACACAAGGTAGATAACTTCTTGTTTGCCTACTGGAATGCGACACATGCGGTTACCAACCAAACTCCAGCCATGATGTTCTTCAATCGAAGACTACGATGTCGCTTGGATTTGGTTAAGCCAAACATCAGAAGAGATGTGGAGAACAGGCAGTTTCAGAATATGAATGAAAGGCCGACCAGGAGTTTTAAGATAGGTCAACCAGTTTTGGCCCGGGACTACCGCACAGAGAAATGGCAGCCAGGAACGATCTGTACACGGCAAGGACCTCTAATGTATACCGTGGACGTTGGAGAGAGCATTGTAAGACGCCATGCTGACCAGATTCTAGAGTCACTGGAAAACGTCAACTCCACACCACGATCTGATACACCTGGCAATGAAATCAACGTACCAATTGCAGCTACTGCAGAATCGGTGATATTGGAAGCAGATGAACCAAACAACGACATTGATCCCGACTCAACCTTGCCAGAAGAACCTGATACCCCAAAGAGGCGTTATCCAGACAGAATCAGGAAGCCTCCTCAAAGACTGAACTTATAATTGCTTAAACTCAACCAATGTATCTAGCAACCGTAATTGTGATTGTAATTAGTTATCATTTAGTTGTTAAATGAATGTTATGTACTGTTTATCTAAAAGGGGAGGAATTGTTGTGTATGTACCTTTAAGAGAATAACTGGTCTCAGACTGCAGTACTGGCAGTGACCACCCCTGTATAAAAGGCACGAGTAAGCCTCTGTAGTTTCAGTTTCCCGATTGACTCCTTTCAGTAAAGAATTGTTTTGTTCAACTCCTGCTGTCCGTGTCTCAATCATACACGGACATAATAGTTCTCTCTGAGCCCTGGTAGCACTAACTGGACAAAGTTCTCTCTGAATCGTGGCGGTACTAACTGGACAATGTTCTCTCTGAACCCTGGTGGTACTAACTGGACAAAGTTCTTTCTGAGCCATCGTGGTACTAACTGGACAAAGTTCTCTCTGAACCCTGGTGGTACTAAGTGGACAAAGTTCTCTCTGAACCCTGGGAGTACTAACTGGACAAAGTTCTCTCTGAACCCTGGGGGGTACTAACAGGACAAAGTTCTCTCTGAATCCTGGTGGTACTACTGGACAAAGTTCTCTCTGAACCCTGGGGGTACTAACTGGACAAAGTTCTCTCTGAACCCTGGTAGTACTAACTGGACAAAGTTCTCTCTGAACCATGGGGGTACTAACTGGACAAAGCTCTCTCTGAATCCTGGTAGTACTAACTGGACAAATTCTCTCTGAACCTTGGAGGTACTAACTAGACAAAGTTCTCTCTGAGCCCTGGGGGTACTAACTGGACAAAGTTCTCTCTGAACCCTGGTAGTACTAACTAGACAAAGTTCTCTCTGAACCCTGGTGGTACTAACTGGACAAAGTTCTCTCTGAGCCCTGATAGTACTAACTGGACAAAGTTCTCTCTGAGTCCTGGCGATACTAAATGTACAAAGTTCTCTCTGAGCCCTGGTAGTACTAACTGGACAAAGTTCTCTCTGACCCCTGGCGGTACTAACTGGACAAAGTTCTCTCTGAACCCTGAAGGTACTAACAGGACAAAGTTCTCTCTGAACGCTGGTAGTACTAACTGGACAAAGTTCTCTCTGAGCCATCGTGGTACTAACTGAACAAAGTTCTCTCTGAACCCTGATGGTACTAAGTGGACAAAGTTCTCTCTGAGCCCTGGCGGTACTAACTGGACAAAGTTCTCTCTGAATCCTGGTAGTACTAACCGGACAAAGTTCTCTCGGAATCCTGGTAGTACTAACTGGACAAAGTTCTCTCTGAGCCCTGGTGCTAGTAACTGGACAAAGTTCTCTCTGAACCCTGGAGGTACTAACTGGACAAAGTTCTCTATGAACCCTGGAGGTACTAACTGGACAACGTTCTCTCTGAGCCCTGGTAGTACTAACTGGACAAAGTTCTCTCTGAACCCTGGTAGTACTAACTGGAAAAAAAGTTTTCTCTGAACCCTGGTGGTACTAACTGGATGAAGTTCTCTCTGAGCCCTGGTAGTACTAACTGGACAAAGTTCTCTCTGAACCCTGCGGGTACTAACTGGACAATGTTCTCTCTGAATCCTGGTAGGACTAACTGGACAAAGTTCTCTCTGCACCCTAGGGGGTACTAACTGGACAAAGTTCTATTTGAACCCTGGAGGTACTAACTGGACGAAGTTCTCTCTGAACCCTGGGGGTACTAACTGGACAAAGTTCTCTCTGAATCCTGGTAGTACTAACTGGACAAAGTTCTCTCTGAACCTTTGAGGTACTAACTGGACAAAGTTCTCCCTGTGCCCTGGGGGTACTAACTGGACAAAGTTCTCTCTGAACCCTAGAAGTACTAACTAGACAAAGTTCTCTCTGAACCCTGGTGGTAGTAACTGGACAAAGTTCTCTCTGAGCCCTGATAGTACTAACTGGACAAAGTTCTCTCTGAGTCCTGGCGATACAAACTGGACAATGTTCTCTCTGAGCCCTGGTAGTACGAACTGGACAAAGTTGTCTCTGAGCCCTGGTAGTAGTAATTGGACAAAGTTCTCTCTGAACCCTGGAGGTACTAACTGGACAAAGTTCTCTCTGAGCGCTGGTAGTAGTAACTGGACAAAGTTCTCTCTGAACCCTGGAGGTACTAACTGGACAAGGTTCTCTCTGAGCCCTGGTAGTACTAACTGGAGAATGTTCTCTCTGAATCATGGTAGCACTAACTGGAAAAAGTTCTCTCTGAACCCCGGTGTTACTAATTGACAAAGATTTCTCTGAACCCTGGTGGTACGAACTGGACGAAGTTCTCTCTGAGCCCTGGTGGTACTAAGTGGACAAAGTTCTCTCTGAACCCTGGGGGTACTAACTGGACAAAGTTCTCTCTGAACCCTGGCGGGTACTAACAGGACAAAGTTCTCTCTGAATCCTGGTAGTACTAACTGGACAAAGTTCTCTCTGAACCCCGGGGGTACTAACTGGACAAAGCTCTCTCTGAATCCTGGTAGTACTAACTGGACAAATTCTCTCTGAACCTTGGAGGTACTAACTAGAGAAAGTTCTCTCTGAGCCCTGGGGGTACTAACTGGACAAAGTTCTCTCTGAACCCTGGTAGTGCTAACTAGACAAAGTTCTCTCTGAGCCCTTGTAGTACTAACTGGACAAAGTTCTCTCTGAGCCCTGGTGGTACTAACTGGACAAAGTTCTCTCTGAACCCTGGCGGTACTAACTGGACAAAGTTCTCTCTGAACCCTGGAGGTACTAACAGGACAAAGTTCTCTCTGAGCCCTGGTAGTACTAACTGGACAAAGTTCTCTCTGAGCCCTTGTAGTACTAACTGGGCAAAGTTCTCTCTGAGCCCTGGGGGTACTAACTGGACAAAGTTCTCTCTGAAACCTGGTAGTAATAACTGGACAAAATTCTCTCTGAACCCTGGAGTTACTAACTGGACAAAGTTCTCTCTGAGACCTGATAATACTAACTGGACAAAGTTCTCCCTGAACCCTGGTAGTACTAACTGGACAAAGTTCTCTCTGAACCCTGGTGGTACTAACTGGACAAAGTTCTCTCTGAAGCCTGGTGGTACTAACTGGAGAAAGTTCTCTCTGAGCCATCGTGGTACTAACTGGACAAAGTTCTCTCTGAACGCTGGTAGTACTAACTGGACAAAGTTCTCTCTGAACCTTGGAGTTACTAACTGGACAAAGTTCTCTCTAAGCCCAGGTTGTACCAACTGGACAAAGTTCTCTCTGAATCGTGGCGGTACTAACTGGACAAAGCTCTGTCTGAACCCTGGTGGTACTAACTGGACAAAGTTCTCTCTGAACCCTGCGGGTACTAACTGGACAATGTTCTCTCTGAATCATGGTAGCACTAACTGGAAAAAGTTCTCTCTGAACCCCGGTGTTACTAATTGACAAAGATTTCTCTGAACCCTGGTGGTACGAACTGGACGAAGTTCTCTCTGAGCCCTGGTGGTACTAAGTGGACAAAGTTCTCTCTGAACCCTGGGGGTACTAACTGGACAAAGTTCTCTCTGAACCCTGGCGGGTACTAACAGGACAAAGTTCTCTCTGAATCCTGGTAGTACTAACTGGACAAAGTTCTCTCTGAACCCTGGAGGTACTAACAGGACAAAGTTCTCTCTGAATCCTGGTAGTACTAACTGGACAAAGTTCTCTCTGAACCCCGGGGGTACTAACTGGACAAAGCTCTCTCTGAATCCTGGTAGTACTAACTGGACAAATTCTCTCTGAACCTTGGAGGTACTAACTAGAGAAAGTTCTCTCTGAGCCCTGGGGGTACTAACTGGACAAAGTTCTCTCTGAACCCTGGTAGTGCTAACTAGACAAAGTTCTCTCTGAGCCCTTGTAGTACTAACTGGACAAAGTTCTCTCTGAGCCCTGGTGGTACTAACTGGACAAAGTTCTCTCTGACCCCTGGCGGTACTAACTGGACAAAGTTCTCTCTGAACCCTGGTGGTACTAACTGAACAAAGTTCTCTCTGAACCCTGGAGGTACTAACAGGACAAAGTTCTCTCTGAGCCCTGGTGGTACTAACTGGACAAAGTTCTCTCTGAACCCTGGAGGTACTAACTGAACAAAGTTCTCTCTGAACCCTGGTAGTACTAACTGGACAAAGTTCTCTCTGAACCCTGGTGGTACTAACTGAACAAAGTTCTCTCTGAACCCTGGAGGTACTAACTGGACAAAGTTCTCTCTGAGCCCTTGTAGTACTAACTGGGCAAAGTTCTCTCTGAGCCCTGGGGGTACTAACTGGACAAAGTTCTCTCTGAAACCTGGTAGTAATAACTGGACAAAATTCTCTCTGAACCCTGGAGTTACTAACTGGACAAAGTTCTCTCTGAGACCTGATAATACTAACTGGACAAAGTTCTCCCTGAACCCTGGTAGTACTAACTGGACAAAGTTCTCTCTGAACCCTGGTGGTACTAACTGGACAAAGTTCTCTCTGAAGCCTGGTGGTACTAACTGGAGAAAGTTCTCTCTGAGCCATCGTGGTACTAACTGGACAAAGTTCTCTCTGAACCCTGATGGTACGAAGTGGACAAAGTTCTCTCTGAGCCCTGGCGGTACTAACTGGACAAAGTTCTCTCTGAATCCTGGTAGTACTAACTGGACAAAGTTCTCTCGGAATCCTGGTAGTACTAACTGGACAAAGTTCTCTCTGAGCCCTGGAGGTACTAACTGGACAAAGTTCTCTCTGAGCCCTGGTAGTACTAACTGGACAAAGTTCTCTCTGAACCCTGGTAGTACTAACTGGAGAAAAAGTTTTCTCTGAACCCTGGTGGTACTAACTGGATGAAGTTCTCTCTGAGCCCTGGTAGTACTAACTGGACAAAGTTCTCTCTGCACCCTGGGGGGTACTAACTGGACAAAGTTCTCTCTGAACCCTGGAGGTAGTAACTGGACGTAGTTCTCTCTGAACCCTGGGGGTACTAACTGGACAAAGTTCTCTCTGAGCCCTGGGGGTACTAACTGGACAAAGTTCTCTCTGAACCCTAGTAGTACTAACAAGACAAAGTTCTCTCTGAACCCTGGCGATACAAACTGGACAATGTTCTCTCCCTGGTGGTACTAACTGCACAAAGTTGTCTCTGAACCCTGGTAGTAGTAATTGGACAAAGTTCTCTCTGAACCCTGGAGGTACTAACTGGACAAAGTTCTCTCTGAGCCCTGGTAGTACTAACTGGACAATGTTCTCTCTGAACGCTGGTAGTACTAACGGGACAAAGTTCTCTCTGAACCTTGGAGTTACTAACTGGACAAAGTTCTCTCTGAGTCCTGGCGATGCTAACTGGACAAAGTACTCTCTAAGCCCAGGTAGTACTAACTGGACAAAGTTCTCTCTGAATCGTGGCGGTACTAACTGGACAAAGCTCTCTCTGAACCCTGGTGGTACTAACTGGACAAAGTTCTCTCTGAGCCATCGTGCTACTAACTGGACAAAGTTCGCTGTGAACCCTTGTGGTACTAAATGGACAAAGTTCTCTCTGAGCCCTGGCGGTACGAACTGGACAAAGTTCTCTCTGAATCCTGGCAGTACTAACTGGACAAAGTTCTCTCGGAATCCTGGTAGCTCTAACTGGACATAGTTCTCTCTGAGCCCTGGAGGTACTAACTGGACAAAGTTCTGTCTGAACCCTGGAGGTACTAACTGGACAACGCTCTCTCTGAGCCCTGGTAGTACTAACTGGACAAAGTTCTCTTTGAACCCTGGTAGTACTAACTGGACAAAGTTTTCTCTGAACCCTGGAGGTACTAACTGGATGAAATTCTCTCTGAGCCCTGGTAGTACTAACTGGACAAATTCTCTCTGAACCCTGCGGGTACGAACTGGACAATGTTCTCTCTGAATCCTGGTAGCACTAACTGGAAAAAGTTCTCTCTGAACCCCGGTGTCATTAACTAGACAAAGATTTCTCTGAACCCTGGTGGTACTAACTGGACGAAGTTCTCTCTGAGCCCTGGTAGTACTAACTGGACAAAGTTCTCTCTGAACCCTGGGGGGTACTAACTGGACAAAGTTCTCTCTGAATCCTGGTGGTACTACTGGACAAAGTTCTCTCTGAACCCTGGGGGTACTAACTGGACAAAGTTCTCTCTGAACCCTGGTAGTACTAACTGGACAAAGTTCTCTCTGAACCCTGGGGTTACCAACTGGACAAAGTTCTCTCTGAAGCCTAGTAGTACTAACTGGACAAAGTTCTCTCTGAACCTTGGAGGTACTAACTGGGCAAAGTTCTCTCTGAGTGCTGGGGGTACTAACTGGACAAAGGTCTCTCTGAACCCTGGTGGTACTAACTGGACAAAGTTCTCTCTGAGCCCTGATAGTACTAACTGGACAAAGTTCTTTCTGAGTCCTGGCGATACGAACTGGACAGAGTTCTCTCTGAGCCCTGGTAGTACTAGCTGGACAAAGTTCTCCCTGAACCCTGGTAGTAGTAATTGGACAAAGTTCTCTCTGACCCTGGAGGTACTAACTGGACAAAGATCTCTCTGAGCCATGGTAGTACTAACTGGACACAGTTCTCTCTGAGCCCTGGTGGTACTTGCTGCACAAAGTTCTCTCTGAACCCTGGCGGTACCAACTGGACAAAGTTCTCTCTGAATCCTGGTAGTGCTAACTGGACAATGTACTCTCTGAGCCCTGGTGGTACTAACTGGACAAAGCTCTCTCTGAATCGTGGCGGTACTAACTGGACAAAGCTCTCTCTGAACCCTGGTGGTCCTAACTGGACAAAGTTCTCTCTTAGCCATCGTGGTACTAACTGGACAACGTTCGCTGTGAACTCTGGTGGTACTAAGTGGACAAAGTTCTCTCTGAGCCCTGGCGGTACTAACTGGACAATGTTCTCTCTGAATCCTGGTAGTACTAACTGGACAAAGTTCTCTCGGAATCCTGGTAGTACTAACTGGACAAAGTTCTCTCTGAGCCCTGGTAGTAGTAACTGGACAAAGTTCTCTCTGAACCGAGGAGGTACTAACTGGACAAAGTTCTGTCGGAACCCTGGAGGTACTAACTGGACAAAGTTCTCTCTGAGCCTTGGTAGTACTAACTGGACAAAGTTCTCTTTGAACCCTGGTAGTACTAACTGGACAAAGTTCTCTCTGAATCCTGGTAGTACTAACTGGACAAAGTTCTCTCTGAACCTTTGAGGTACTAACTGGACAAAGTTCTCTCTGAGCCCTGGGGGTACTAACTGGACAAAGTTCTCTCTGAACCCTGGTAGTACTAACTAGACAAAGTTCTCTCTGAGCCCTGGTAGTACTAACTGGACAAAGTTCTCTTTGAATCCTGGTAATACAAACCGGACAAAGTTCTCTCTGAATCCTGGTAATACTAACTGGACAAAGTTCTCTCTGAGCCCTGGTGGTACTAACTGGACAAAGTTCTCTCAGAACCCTGGTAGTACTAACTGGACAAAGTTCTCTCTGAGCCCTGGCGGTACTAACTGGACAAAGTTCTCTCTGAGCCCTGGTAGTACTAACTGGACAAAGTTCTCTCTGAGCCCTGGTAGTACCAACTGGACAAAGTTCTCTGTGAGCCCTGGTAGTACTAACTGGACAAAGTTGTCTCTGAGCCCCGGTAGTACTAACTGGACAAACTTCTCTGTGAGCCCTGGTAGTACTAACTGGACAAAGTTCTCTCTGAGCCCTTGCGGTACTAACTGGACAAAGTTCTCTCTGAGCCCTGGTATTACTAACTGGACAAAGTTCTCTCTGAGCCCTGGTAGTACTAACTGGACAAAGTTGTCTCTGAGCCCTGGTGGTACTAACTGGATAAAGTTGTCTCTGAGCCCTGCTAGTACTAACTGGACAAAGTTCTCTGTGAGCCCTGGTAGTACTAACGGTACAAAGTTCTCTCTGAGCCCTTGCGGTACTATCTTGACAAAGTTCTCTCTGAGCCCTGGTAGTAATAACTGGACAAATTTCTGTCTTAACCCTGGTGGTACTAACTGGACAAAGTTCTCTCTGACCCCTGGTAGTGCTAACTGGACAAAGTTCTTTCTGAATCCTGGCGGTACTAACTGGACAATGTTCTTTCTGAGCCCTTGGGGTACTAACTGGACAAATTTGTCTCTGAGCCCTGGTGGCACTAACTGGACAAAGTTATCTCTGAATCCTGGAAGTACTAACTGGACAAAGTTCTCTCTGAATCCTGGTAGTACTAACTGGGGAAAGTTCTCTCTGAATCCTGGTGGTACTAACTGGACAAAGTTCTCTCTGAATCCTGGTAGTACAAACTGGACAAAGTTCTCTCTGAGCCCTGGGGATACTAACTGGACAAAGATCTCTCTGAACCCTGGTAGTACTAACTGGACAAAGTTCTCTCTGAGCCCTGGTAGTACTAACTGGACAAAGTTCTCTCTGAGCCCTTGTAGTACTAACTGGACAAAGTTCTCTCTGAGCCCTGGTGGTACTAACTGGACAAAGTTCTCTCTGACCCCTGGCGGTACTAACTGGACAAAGTTCTCTCTGAACCCTGGTGGTACTAACTGAACAAAGTTCTCTCTGAACCCTGGAGGTACTAACAGGACAAAGTTCTCTCTGAGCCCTGGTAGTACTAACTGGACAAAGTTCTCTCTGAGCCCTTGTAGTACTAACTGGGCAAAGTTCTCTCTGAGCCCTGGGGGTACTAACTGGACAAAGTTCTCTCTGAAACCTGGTAGTAATAACTGGACAAAATTCTCTCTGAACCCTGGAGTTACTAACTGGACAAAGTTCTCTCTGGGACCTGATAATACTAACTGGACAAAGTTCTCCCTGAACCCTGGTAGTACTAACTGGACAAAGTTCTCTCTGAACCCTGGTGGTACTAACTGGACAAAGTTCTCTCTGAAGCCTGGTGGTACTAACTGGACAAAGTTCTCTCTGAGCCATCGTGGTACTAACTGGACAAAGTTCTCTCTGAACCCTGATGGTACGAAGTGGACAAAGTTCTCTCTGAGCCCTGGCGGTACTAACTGGACAAAGTTCTCTCTGAATCCTGGTAGTACTAACTGGACAAAGTTCTCTCGGAATCCTGGTAGTACTAACTGGACAAAGTTCTCTCTGAGCCCTGGAGGTACTAACTGGACAAAGTTCTCTCTGAGCCCTGGTAGTACTAACTGGACAAGGTTCTCTCTGAACCCTGGTAGTACTAACTGGAGAAAAAGTTTTCTCTGAACCCTGGTGGTACTAACTGGATGAAGTTCTCTCTGCACCCTGGGGGGTACTAACTGGACAAAGTTCTCTCTGAACCCTGGAGGTAGTAACTGGACGAAGTTCTCTCTGAGCCCTGGTAGTACTAACTGGACAAAGTTCTCTCTGAACCCTGGGGGGTACTAACTGGACAAAGTTCTCTCTGAATCCTGGTGGTACTACTGGACAAAGTTCTCTCTGAACCCTGGGGGTACTAACTGGACAAAGTTCTCTCTGAACCCTGGTAGTACTAACTGGACAAAGTTCTCTCTGAACCCTGGGGTTACCAACTGGACAAAGTTCTCTCTGAAGCCTAGTAGTACTAACTGGACAAAGTTCTCTCTGAACCTTGGAGGTACTAACTGGGCAAAGTTCTCTCTGAGTGCTGGGGGTACTAACTGGACAAAGGTCTCTCTGAACCCTGGTGGTACTAACTGGACAAAGTTCTCTCTGAGCCCTGATAGTACTAACTGGACAAAGTTCTTTCTGAGTCCTGGCGATACGAACTGGACAGAGTTCTCTCTGAGCCCTGGTAGTACTAGCTGGACAAAGTTCTCCCTGAACCCTGGTAGTAGTAATTGGACAAAGTTCTCTCTGACCCTGGAGGTACTAACTGGACAAAGATCTCTCTGAGCCATGGTAGTACTAACTGGACACAGTTCTCTCTGAGCCCTGGTGGTACTTGCTGCACAAAGTTCTCTCTGAACCCTGGCGGTACCAACTGGACAAAGTTCTCTCTGAATCCTGGTAGTGCTAACTGGACAATGTACTCTCTGAGCCCTGGTGGTACTAACTGGACAAAGCTCTCTCTGAATCGTGGCGGTACTAACTGGACAAAGCTCTCTCTGAACCCTGGTGGTCCTAACTGGACAAAGTTCTCTCTTAGCCATCGTGGTACTAACTGGACAACGTTCGCTGTGAACTCTGGTGGTACTAAGTGGACAAAGTTCTCTCTGAGCCCTGGTGGTACTAACTGGACAATGTTCTCTCTGAATCCTGGTAGTACTAACTGGACAAAGTTCTCTCGGAATCCTGGTAGTACTAACTGGACAAAGTTCTCTCTGAGCCCTGGTAGTAGTAACTGGACAAAGTTCTCTCTGAACCCAGGAGGTACTAACTGGACAAAGTTCTGTCGGAACCCTGGAGGTACTAACTGGACAAAGTTCTCTCTGAGCCTTGGTAGTACTAACTGGACAAAGTTCTCTTTGAACCCTGGTAGTACTAACTGGACAAAGTTCTCTCTGAATCCTGGTAGTACTAACTGGACAAAGTTCTCTCTGAACCTTTGAGGTACTAACTGGACAAAGTTCTCTCTGAGCCCTGGGGGTACTAACTGGACAAAGTTCTCTCTGAACCCTGGTAGTACTAACTAGACAAAGTTCTCTCTGAGCCCTGGTAGTACTAACTGGACAAAGTTCTCTTTGAATCCTGGTAATACAAACCGGACAAAGTTCTCTCTGAATCCTGGTAATACTAACTGGGCAAAGTTCTCTCTGAGCCCTGGTGGTACTAACTGGACAAAGTTCTCTCAGAACCCTGGTAGTACTAACTGGACAAAGTTCTCTCTGAGCCCTGGCGGTACTAACTGGACAAAGTTCTCTCTGAGCCCTGGTAGTACTAACTGGACAAAGTTCTCTCTGAGCCCTGGTAGTACCAACTGGACAAAGTTCTCTGTGAGCCCTGGTAGTACTAACTGGACAAAGTTGTCTCTGAGCCCCGGTAGTACTAACTGGACAAACTTCTCTGTGAGCCCTGGTAGTACTAACTGGACAAAGTTCTCTCTGAGCCCTTGCGGTACTAACTGGACAAAGTTCTCTCTGAGCCCTGGTATTACTAACTGGACAAAGTTCTCTCTGAGCCCTGGTAGTACTAACTGGACAAAGTTCTCTCTGAGCCCTGGTAGTACTAACTGGACAAAGTTGTCTCTGAGCCCTGGTGGTACTAACTGGATAAAGTTGTCTCTGAGCCCTGCTAGTACTAACTGGACAAAGTTCTCTGTGAGCCCTGGTAGTACTAACGGTACAAAGTTCTCTCTGAGCCCTTGCGGTACTATCTTGACAAAGTTCTCTCTGAGCCCTGGTAGTAATAACTGGACAAATTTCTGTCTTAACCCTGGTGGTACTAACTGGACAAAGTTCTCTCTGACCCCTGGTAGTGCTAACTGGACAAAGTTCTTTCTGAATCCTGGCGGTACTAACTGGACAATGTTCTCTCTGAGCCCTTGGGGTACTAACTGGACAAATTTGTCTCTGAGCCCTGGTGGCACTAACTGGACAAAGTTATCTCTGAATCCTGGAAGTACAAACTGGACAAAGTTCTCTCTGAATCCTGGTAGTACTAACTGGGGAAAGTTCTCTCTGAATCCTGGTGGTACTAACTGGACAAAGTTCTCTCTGAATCCTGGTAGTACAAACTGGACAAAGTTCTCTCTGAGCCCTGGGGATACTAACTGGACAAAGATCTCTCTGAACCCTGGTAGTACTAACTGGACAAATTTCTCTCTGAGCCCTGGTGTACTAACTGGACATAGTTCTCTCTGACCCCTGATGTTACTAACTGGGCAAAGTTCTCTCTGATTCCTGGTGGCACTAACTGGACAAAGTTCTTTCTGAATCCTGGTGGTATTAACTGGACAAAGTTCTCTCTGAACCCTGGCAATACTAACTGGACATTGTTCTCTCTAAATCCTGACAGTACTAACTGGACAAAGTTCTCTCTGAACCCTGGCAATGCTAACTGGACAAAGTTCTCTCTGAACCCTGGCAATACAACCTGGACAAAGTTCTCTCTGTACCCTGGCAATACTAACTGGACAAAGTTCTCTCTGAACCCTGGCAATACAACCTGGACAAAGTTCTCTCTGAACCCTGGCAATACTAACTGGACAAAGTTCTCTCTGAGCCCTGGTGGTACTAACTGGACAAAGTTCTCTCTGAACCCTGGCAATACTAACTGGACAAAGTTCTCTCTGAGCCCTGGTGGTACTAACTGGACAAAGTTCTCTCTGAGCCCTGGGGGTACTAACTGGAGAAAGTTCACTCTGAGCCCTAGTTCTACTAACTGCACAAAGCTGTCTCTGAGTCCTGGCGGTAGTAACTGGACAAAGTTCTCTCTGAATCCTGGTGGTAATAACTGGACAAACGTCTGTCTGAATCCTGGTGGTACTAACTGGACAAAGTTCTCTCTGAGCCCTGGTAATACTAACTGGACAAAGTTCTCTCTGAATCCTGGTAGTACTAACTGGACAAACTTCTCTCTGTATCCTGGTAGTACTAACTGGACAAAGTACTCTCTGACCCCTGGTAGTACTAACTGGACAGAGGTCTCTCTGAATCCTGGTGGTACTAACTGGACAATGTTCTCTCTGAGCCCTCATGGTACCAACTGGACAAAGTTCTCTCTGAACCCTGGTAGTACTAACTGGACAATGTTCTCTCTGAACCCTGGCAGTACTAACTGGACAAAGTTCTCTCTGAACACTGACAATACTAACTGGACAAAGTTCTCTCTAAGCCCTGGTGGTACTAACTGGACAAAGTTCTCTCTGAATCCTGGTGGTACTAACTGGACAAAGTTCACTCTGAGCCCTGGTAGTACTAACCGCACAAACTTCTCTCTGAGCCCTGGTGGTACTAACTGGGCAAAGTTCTCTCTGAACCCTGGAAGTACTAACTGGACAAAGTTCTCTCTGTGCCCTGGTGGTACTAACTGGACAAATTCTCTCTGAGCCCTGGTAGTACTAACTGGACAAAGTTCTCTCTGAGCCCTGGCAGTACTACCTGGACAAAGCTCTCTGTGAGCCCTGGTAGTACTAACTGGACAAGGTTCTCTGTGTGCCCTGGTAGTACTAACTGGACAAAGTTGTCTCTGAGCCCTGGTAGTACTAACTGGACAATGTTCTCTGTGAGCCCTGGTAGCACTAACTGGACAAAGTTCTCTCTGAGCCCTGGCGGTACTAACTGGGCAAAGTTCTCTCTGAGCCCTGGTAGCACTAACTGGACAAAGTTCTATCTGAGCCCTGGTAGTACTAACTGGACAAAGTTGTCTCTAAGCCCTGGTAGTACTAACTGGACAAAGTTCTCTCTGAATCCTGGCGGTACTAACTGGAGAATGGTCTCTCTGAGCCCTGGGGGTACTAACTGGACAAAGTTGTCTCTGAGTCCTGGTGGCACTAACTGGAGAAAGTTCTCTCTGAATCCTGGAAGTAATAACAGGACAAAGTTACTCTGAATCCTGGTAGTACTAACTGGGGAAAGTTCTCTCTGAATCCTGGTAGTACTAACTGGACAAAGCTCTCTCTGAATCCTGGTGGTACTAACTGGGCAAAGTTCTCTCTGAACCCTGGCGGTACTAACTGGATAAAGTTCTCTCTGAATCCTTATAGTACTAACTGGACAAAGTTCTCTCTGAACCCTGGTGGTAAGTTGACAATGTTCTCCCTGAATCCTGGCAGTACTAACTGGACAAAGTTCTCTCTGAACCCTGGCGGTACTAACTGGACAAAGCTCTCTCTGAACCCTGGCAATACTAACTGGACAAAGTTCTCTCTAAATCCTGGCAGCACTAACAGGACAACGTTCTCTCTGAACCCTGGCAATGCTAACAGGACAAAGTTCTCTCTGAACCATGGCAATACAACCTGGACAAAGTTCTCTCTGAACCCTGGCAATACTAACTGGACAAAGTTCTCTCTGAACCCTGGCAATACAACCTGGACAAAGTTCTCTCTGAACCCTGGCAATACTAACTGGACAAAGTTCTCTCTGAGCCCTGGTGGTACTAACTGGACAAAGTTCTCTCTGAGCACTGGGGGTACTAACTGGAGAAAGTTCACTCTGAGCCCTGGTTCTACTAACTGCACAAAGTTGTCTCTGAGTCCTGGCAGTACTAACTGGACAAAGTTCTCACTGAATCCTGGTGGTGCTAACTGGACAAAGTTCTGTCTGAATCCTGGTGGTACTAACTGGACAAAGTTCTCTCTGAATCCTGGTAGTACTAACTGCACAATGTTCTCTCTGAACCCTGGCAGTACTAACTGGACAAAGTTCTCTCTGAATCCTGGCAATACTAACTGGACAAAGTTCTCTCTAAATCCTGGCAGTAGTAACTGCACAAAGTTCTCTCTGAACCCTGGCGGTACTAAATGGACAAAGTGCTCTCTGAACCCTGGGGGGACAAACTGCACAAAGTTCTCTCTGAGCCCTGGTGGTACTAACTGGACAAAGTTCACTCTGAGCCCTCGTAGTACTAACCGCACAAAGTTCTCTCTGAGCCCTGGTGGTACTAACTGGACAAAGTTCTCTCTGAGCCCTGGTGGTACTAACTGGAATAAGTTCTCTCTGAGCCCTGGTGGTACTAACTGGACAAAGTTCTCTCTGAGCCCTGGCGGTACTAACAGGTCAAAGTTCTCTCTGAGCACTGGTAGTACGAACTGGACAAAGTTCTCTCTGAGCCCTGGTAGTACTAACTGGACAAAGTTCTCTGTGAGCCCTGGTAGTACTAACTGGACATAGTTCTCTGTGAGCCCTGGTAGTACTAACTGGACAAAGTTGTCTCTGAGCCCTGGTGGTACTAACTGGACAAAGTTCTCTGTGAGCCCTGGTAGTACTAACTGGACAAAGTTCTCTCTAAACCCTGGTAGTATTAACTGGATAAAGTTATCTCTGAGCCCTGGTAGTACTAACTGGACAAAATTCTGTCTGAACCCTGGTGGAACTAACTGGACAAAGTTCTCTCTGAGCCCTGGTAGTACTAACTGGACAAAGTTATCTCTGAATCCTGGTGGTACTAACTGGACAAAGTTCTCCCTGAGCCATGCTAGTACTAACTGGACAATGTTCTCTCTGAGCCCTGGTATTACAAACTGGACAAATTTCTGTCTGAACCCTGGTGGTACTAACTGGACAAAGTTCTCTCTGAGCCCTGGTAGTACTAACTGGACAAAGTTCTCTCTGAATCCTGGCGGTACTAACTGGACAAAGTTCTCCCTGAACCCTGGAGGTACTAACTGAACAAAGTTCTCTCTGAACCCTGGAGGTACTAACAGGACAAAGTTCTCTCTGAATGCTGGTAGTAATAACTGGACAAATTTCTCTCTGAACCCTGGAGTTACTAACTGGACAACGTTCTCTCTGACACCTGATAGTACTAACTGGACAAAGTTATCTCTGAACCCTGGAAGTACTAACTGGACAAAGTTCTCTCTGAACCCTGGTGGTACTAACTGGACAAAGTTCTCTCTGAACCCTGGTGGCACTAACTGGAGAAAGTTCTCTCTGAGCCATCGTGGTACTAACTGGACAATGTTCTCTCTGAACCCTGATGTTACTAAGTGGACAAAGTTCTCTCTGAACCCTGGTGGCACTAACTGGACACAGTTCTCTCTGAATCCTGGTAATGCTAACTGGACAAAGTTCTCTCGGAATCCTGGTAGTACTAACTGGACAAAGTTCTCTCTGACCCCTGGTACTAGTAACTGGACAAAGTTCTCTCTGAACCCTGGAGGTACTAACTGGACAAAGTTCTCTATCAACCCTGGAGGTACTAACAGGACAAAGTTCTCCCTGAGCCCTGGTAGTACTAACTGGACAAAGTTCTCTCTGAACCCTGGTAGTACTAACTGGAAAAAAAGTTTTCTCTGAACCCTGGTGGTACTAACTGGATGAAGTTCTCTCTGACACCTGGTAGTACTAACTGGACAAAGTTCTCTCTGAACCCTGCGGGTACTAACTGGACAATGTTCTCTCTGAATCCTGGAAGGACTAACTGGACAAAGTTCTCTCTGCACCCTGGGGGGTACTAACTGGACAAAGTTCTCTGTGAACCCTGGAGGTACTAACTGGACAAAGTTCTCTCTGAATCGTGGTAGTACTAACTGGACAAAGTTCTCTCTGAACCTTTGAGGTACTAACTGGACAAAGTTCTCTCTGAGCCCTGGGGGTACTAACTGGACAAAGTTCTCTCTGAACCCTAGTAGTACTAACTAGGCAAAGTTCTCTCTGAACCCTGGGGTTACTAACTGGACAAAGTTCTCTCTGAATCCTGGTAGTACTAACTGGACAAAGTTCTCTCTGAACCTTTGAGGTACTAACTGGACAAAGTACTCTCTGAGCCCTGGGGGTACTAACTGGACAAAGCTCTCTCTGAACCCTAGTAGTACTAACTAGACAAAGTTCTCTCTGAACCCTGGTGGTAGTAACTGGACAAAGTTCTCTCTGAGCCCTGATAGTACTAACTGGACAAAGTTATCTCTGAACCCTGGTAGTAGTAATTGGACAAAGTTCTCTCTGAGCCCTGGTGGTACTAACTGGACAAAGTTCTCTCTGAGCCCTGGGGGTACTAACTGGAGAAAGTTCACTCTGAGCCCTGGTTCTACTAACTGCACAAAGCTGTCTCTGAGTCCTGGCGGTAGTAACTGGACAAAGTTCTCTCTGAATCCTGGTGGTAATAACTGGACAAACTTCTCTCTGTATCCTGGTAGTACTAACTGGACAAAGTACTCTCTGACCCCTGATAGTACTAACTGGACAAAGTTGTCTCTGAACCCTGGTAGTAGTAATTGGACAAAGTTCTCTCTGAACCCTGGAGGTACTAACTGGACAAAGTTCTCTCTGAGCGCTGGTAGTAGTAACTGGACAAAGTTCTCTCTGAACCCCGGAGGTACTAACTGGACACAGTTCTCTCTGAACCCTGGAGGTACTAACTGGACAAAGTTCTCTCTGAGCCCTGGTAGTAATTTCTGGACAATGTTCTCTCTGAACGCTGGTAGTACTAACTGGACAAAGTTCTCTCTGAACCTTGGAGTTAATAACTGGGCAAAGTTCTCTCTGAGCCCTGGGGGTACTAACTGGACAAAGTTCTCTCTGAGCCCTGGTAGTACTAACAGGTCAAAGTTCTCTCTGAGCACTGGTAGTACGAACTGGACAAAGTTCTCTCTGAGCCCTGGTAGTACTAACTGGATAAAGTTATCTCTGAGCCCTGGTAGTACTAACTGGACAAAATTCTGTCTGAACCCTGGTGGAACTAACTGGACAAAGTTCTCTCTGAGCCCTGGTAGTACTAACTGGACAAAGTTATCTCTGAATCCTGGTGGTACTAACTGGACAAAGTTCTCCCTGAGCCATGCTAGTACTAACTGGACAATGTTCTCTCTGAGCCCTGGTATTACAAACTGGACAAATTTCTGTCTGAACCCTGGTGGTACTAACTGGACAAAGTTCTCTCTGAGCCCTGGTAGTACTAACTGGACAAAGTTCTCTCTGAATCCTGGCGGTACTAACTGGACAAAGTTCTCCCTGAACCCTGGAGGTACTAACTGAACAAAGTTCTCTCTGAACCCTGGAGGTACTAACAGGACAAAGTTCTCTCTGAATGCTGGTAGTACTAACTGGACAAAGTTCTCTCTGAACCTTGGAGGTACTAACTGGGCAAAGTTCTCTCTGAGCCCTGGGGGTACTAACTGGACAAAGTTCTTTCTGAAATCTGGTAGTAATAACTGGACAAATTTCTCTCTGAACCCTGGAGTTACTAACTGGACAACGTTCTCTCTGACACCTGATAGTACTAACTGGACAAAGTTCTCTCTGAACCCTTGAAGTACTAACTGGACAAAGTTCTCTCTGAACCCTGGTGGTACTAACTGGACAAAGTTCTCTCTGAACCCTGGTGGCACTAACTGGAGAAAGTTCTCTCTGAGCCATCGTGGTACTAACTGGACAAAGTTCTCTCTGAACCCTGATGTTACTAAGTGGACAAAGTTCTCTCTGAGCCCTGGTGGTACTAACTGGACAAAGTTCTCTCTGAATCCTGGTAATGCTAACTGGACAAAGTTCTCTCGGAATCCTGGTAGTACTAACTGGACAAAGTTCTCTCTGACCCCTGGTACTAGTAACTGGACAAAGTGCTCTCTGAACCCTGGAGGTACTAACTGGACAAAGTTCTCTATGAACCCTGGAGGTACTAACAGGACAAAGTTCTCTCTGAGCCCTGGTAGTACTAACTGGACAAAGTTCTCTCTGAACCCTGGTAGTACTAACTGGAAAAAAAGTTTTCTCTGTACCCTGGTGGTACTAACTGGACAAAGTTCTCTCTGAACCCTGCGGGTACTAACTGGACAAAGTTCTCTCTGAATCGTGGTAGTACTAACTGGACAAAGTTCTCTCTGAACCTTTGAGGTACTAACTGGACAAAGTTCTCTCTGAATCCTGGTAGGACTAACTGGACAAAGTTCTCTCTGCACCATGGGGGGTACTAACTGGACAAAGTTCTCTCTGAACCCTGGAGGTACTAACTGGACAAAGTTCTCTCTGAATCGTGGTAGTACTAACTGGACAAAGTTCTCTCTGAACCTTTGAGGTACTAACTGGACAAAGTTCTCTCTGAGCCCTGGGGGTACTAACTGGACAAAGTTCTCTCTGAAACCTAGTAGTACTAACTAGGCAAAGTTCTCTCTGAACCCTGGGGGTACTAACTGGACAAAGTTCTCTCTGAATCCTGGTAGTACTAACTGGACAAAGTTCTCTCTGAACCTTTGAGGTACTAACTGGACAAAGGTCTCTCTGAGCCCTGGGGGTACTAACTGGACAAAGCTCCCTCTGAACCCTAGTAGTACTAACTAGACAAAGTTCTCTCTGAACCCTGGTGGTAGTAACTGGACAAAGTTCTCTCTGAGCCCTGATAGTACTAACTGGACAAAGTTGTCTCTGAACCCTGGTAGTACTAACTGGAAAAAAGTTTTCTCTGAACCCTGGTGGTACTAACTGGATGAAGTTCTCTCTGACACCTGGTAGTACTAACTGGACAAAGTTCTCTCTGAACCCTGCGGGTACTAACTGGACAATGTTCTCTCTGAATCCTGGTAGGACTAACTGGACAAAGTTCTCTCTGCACCCTGGGGGGTACTAACTGGACAAAGTTCTCTCTGAACCCTGGAGGTACTAACTGGACAAAGTTCTCTCTGAATCGTGGTAGTACTAACTGGACAAAGTTCTCTCTGAACCTTTGAGGTACTAACTGGACAAAGGTCTCTCTGAGCCCTGGGGGTACTAACTGGACAAAGTTCTCTCTGAACCCTAGTAGTACTAACTAGGCAAAGTTCTCTCTGAACCCTGGGGGTACTAACTGGACAAAGTTCTCTCTGAATCCTGGTAGTACTAACTGGACAAAGTTCTCTCTGAACCTTTGAGGTACTAACTGGACAAAGTTCTCTCTGAGCCCTGGGGGTACTAACTGGACAAAGCTCTCTCTGAGCCCTCGTGGTACTAACTGGATAAAGTTCTCTGTGAACCCTGGTGGTACTAACTGGACAATGTTCTCTCTGAACACTGACAATACTAACTGGACAAAGTTCTCTCTAAGCCCTGGTGGTACTAACTGGACAAAGTTCTCTCTGAATCCTGGTAGTAATAACTGCACAAAGTTCTCTATGAACCCTGGCAGTACTAACTGGACAAAGTTCTCTCTGAATCCTGGCAATACTAACGGGAAAAAGTTCTCTCTAAGCCCTGGTGGTACTAACTGGACAAAGTTCTCTCTAAATCCTGGCAGTAGTAACTGGACAAAGTTCTCTCTGAGCCCTGATAGTACTAACTGGACAAAGTTGTCTCTGAACCTTGGTAGTAGTAATTGGACAAAGTTCTCTCTGAACCCTGGAGGTACTAACTGGACAAAGTTCTCTCTGAGCGCTGGTAGTAGTAACTGGACAAAGTTCTCTCTGAACCCCAGAGGTACTAACTGGACAAAGTTCTCTCTGAACCCTGGAGGTACTAACTGGACAAAGTTCTCTCTGAGCCCTGGTAGTACTTTCTGGACAATGTTCTCTCTGAACGCTGGTAGTACTAACTGGACAAAGTTCTCTCTGAACCTTGGAGTTAATAACTGGGCAAAGTTCTCTCTGAGCCCTGGGGGTACTAACTGGACAAAGTTCTCTCTGAGCCCTGGTAGTACTAACAGGTCAAAGTTCTCTCTGAGCACTGGTAGTACGAACTGGACAAAGTTCTCTCTGAGCCCTGGTAGTACTAACTGGACAAAGTTCTCTGTGAGCCCTGGTGGTACTAACTGGACAAAGTTCTCTCTGAGCCCTGGTGGTACTAACTGGAATAAGTTCTCTCTGAGCCCTGGTGGTACTAACTGGACAAAGTTCTCTCTGAGCCCTGGCGGTACTAACAGGTCAAAGTTCTCTCTGAGCACTGGTAGTACGAACTGGACAAAGTTCTCTCTGAGCCCTGGTAGTACTAACTGGACAAAGTTCTCTGTGAGCCCTGGTAGTACTAACTGGACATAGTTCTCTGTGAGCCCTGGTAGTACTAACTGGACAAAGTTGTCTCTGAGCCCTGGTGGTACTAACTGGACAAAGTTCTCTGTGAGCCCTGGTAGTACTAACTGGACAAAGTTCTCTCTAAACCCTGGTAGTATTAACTGGATAAAGTTATCTCTGAGCCCTGGTAGTACTAACTGGACAAAATTCTGTCTGAACCCTGGTGGAACTAACTGGACAAAGTTCTCTCTGAGCCCTGGTAGTACTAACTGGACAAAGTTATCTCTGAATCCTGGTGGTACTAACTGGACAAAGTTCTCCCTGAGCCATGCTAGTACTAACTGGACAATGTTCTCTCTGAGCCCTGGTATTACAAACTGGACAAATTTCTGTCTGAACCCTGGTGGTACTAACTGGACAAAGTTCTCTCTGAGCCCTGGTAGTACTAACTGGACAAAGTTCTCTCTGAATCCTGGCGGTACTAACTGGACAAAGTTCTCCCTGAACCCTGGAGGTACTAACTGAACAAAGTTCTCTCTGAACCCTGGAGGTACTAACAGGACAAAGTTCTCTCTGAATGCTGGTAGTAATAACTGGACAAATTTCTCTCTGAACCCTGGAGTTACTAACTGGACAACGTTCTCTCTGACACCTGATAGTACTAACTGGACAAAGTTATCTCTGAACCCTGGAAGTACTAACTGGACAAAGTTCTCTCTGAACCCTGGTGGTACTAACTGGACAAAGTTCTCTCTGAACCCTGGTGGCACTAACTGGAGAAAGTTCTCTCTGAGCCATCGTGGTACTAACTGGACAATGTTCTCTCTGAACCCTGATGTTACTAAGTGGACAAAGTTCTCTCTGAACCCTGGTGGCACTAACTGGACACAGTTCTCTCTGAATCCTGGTAATGCTAACTGGACAAAGTTCTCTCGGAATCCTGGTAGTACTAACTGGACAAAGTTCTCTCTGACCCCTGGTACTAGTAACTGGACAAAGTTCTCTCTGAACCCTGGAGGTACTAACTGGACAAAGTTCTCTATCAACCCTGGAGGTACTAACAGGACAAAGTTCTCTCTGAGCCCTGGTAGTACTAACTGGACAAAGTTCTCTCTGAACCCTGGTAGTACTAACTGGAAAAAAAGTTTTCTCTGAACCCTGGTGGTACTAACTGGATGAAGTTCTCTCTGACACCTGGTAGTACTAACTGGACAAAGTTCTCTCTGAACCCTGCGGGTACTAACTGGACAATGTTCTCTCTGAATCCTGGAAGGACTAACTGGACAAAGTTCTCTCTGCACCCTGGGGGGTACTAACTGGACAAAGTTCTCTGTGAACCCTGGAGGTACTAACTGGACAAAGTTCTCTCTGAATCGTGGTAGTACTAACTGGACAAAGTTCTCTCTGAACCTTTGAGGTACTAACTGGACAAAGTTCTCTCTGAGCCCTGGGGGTACTAACTGGACAAAGTTCTCTCTGAACCCTAGTAGTACTAACTAGGCAAAGTTCTCTCTGAACCCTGGGGGTACTAACTGGACAAAGTTCTCTCTGAATCCTGGTAGTACTAACTGGACAAAGTTCTCTCTGAACCTTTGAGGTACTAACTGGACAAAGTACTCTCTGAGCCCTGGGGGTACTAACTGGACAAAGCTCTCTCTGAACCCTAGTAGTACTAACTAGACAAAGTTCTCTCTGAACCCTGGTGGTAGTAACTGGACAAAGTTCTCTCTGAGCCCTGATAGTACTAACTGGACAAAGTTATCTCTGAACCCTGGTAGTAGTAATTGGACAAAGTTCTCTCTGAGCCCTGGTGGTACTAACTGGACAAAGTTCTCTCTGAGCCCTGGGGGTACTAACTGGAGAAAGTTCACTCTGAGCCCTGGTTCTACTAACTGCACAAAGCTGTCTCTGAGTCCTGGCGGTAGTAACTGGACAAAGTTCTCTCTGAATCCTGGTGGTAATAACTGGACAAACTTCTCTCTGTATCCTGGTAGTACTAACTGGACAAAGTACTCTCTGACCCCTGATAGTACTAACTGGACAAAGTTGTCTCTGAACCCTGGTAGTAGTAATTGGACAAAGTTCTCTCTGAACCCTGGAGGTACTAACTGGACAAAGTTCTCTCTGAGCGCTGGTAGTAGTAACTGGACAAAGTTCTCTCTGAACCCCGGAGGTACTAACTGGACACAGTTCTCTCTGAACCCTGGAGGTACTAACTGGACAAAGTTCTCTCTGAGCCCTGGTAGTAATTTCTGGACAATGTTCTCTCTGAACGCTGGTAGTACTAACTGGACAAAGTTCTCTCTGAACCTTGGAGTTAATAACTGGGCAAAGTTCTCTCTGAGCCCTGGGGGTACTAACTGGACAAAGTTCTCTCTGAGCCCTGGTAGTACTAACAGGTCAAAGTTCTCTCTGAGCACTGGTAGTACGAACTGGACAAAGTTCTCTCTGAGCCCTGGTAGTACTAACTGGACAAAGTTCTCTGTGAGCCCTGGTAGTACTAACTGGACATAGTTCTCTGTGAGCCCTGGTAGTACTAACTGGACAAAGTTGTCTCTGAGCCCTGGTGGTACTAACTGGACAAAGTTCTCTGTGAGCCCTGGTAGTACTAACTGGACAAAGTTCTCTCTAAGCCCTGGTAGTATTAACTGGATAAAGTTATCTCTGAGCCCTGGTAGTACTAACTGGACAAAATTCTGTCTGAACCCTGGTGGAACTAACTGGACAAAGTTCTCTCTGAGCCCTGGTAGTACTAACTGGACAAAGTTATCTCTGAATCCTGGTGGTACTAACTGGACAAAGTTCTCCCTGAGCCATGCTAGTACTAACTGGACAATGTTCTCTCTGAGCCCTGGTATTACAAACTGGACAAATTTCTGTCTGAACCCTGGTGGTACTAACTGGACAAAGTTCTCTCTGAGCCCTGGTAGTACTAACTGGACAAAGTTCTCTCTGAATCCTGGCGGTACTAACTGGACAAAGTTCTCCCTGAACCCTGGAGGTACTAACTGAACAAAGTTCTCTCTGAACCCTGGAGGTACTAACAGGACAAAGTTCTCTCTGAATGCTGGTAGTACTAACTGGACAAAGTTCTCTCTGAACCTTGGAGGTACTAACTGGGCAAAGTTCTCTCTGAGCCCTGGGGGTACTAACTGGACAAAGTTCTTTCTGAAATCTGGTAGTAATAACTGGACAAATTTCTCTCTGAACCCTGGAGTTACTAACTGGACAACGTTCTCTCTGACACCTGATAGTACTAACTGGACAAAGTTCTCTCTGAACCCTTGAAGTACTAACTGGACAAAGTTCTCTCTGAACCCTGGTGGTACTAACTGGACAAAGTTCTCTCTGAACCCTGGTGGCACTAACTGGAGAAAGTTCTCTCTGAGCCATCGTGGTACTAACTGGACAAAGTTCTCTCTGAACCCTGATGTTACTAAGTGGACAAAGTTCTCTCTGAGCCCTGGTGGTACTAACTGGACAAAGTTCTCTCTGAATCCTGGTAATGCTAACTGGACAAAGTTCTCTCGGAATCCTGGTAGTACTAACTGGACAAAGTTCTCTCTGACCCCTGGTACTAGTAACTGGACAAAGTGCTCTCTGATCCCTGGAGGTACTAACTGGACAAAGTTCTCTATGAACCCTGGAGGTACTAACAGGACAAAGTTCTCTCTGAGCCCTGGTAGTACTAACTGGACAAAGTTCTCTCTGAACCCTGGTAGTACTAACTGGAAAAAAAGTTTTCTCTGTACCCTGGTGGTACTAACTGGACAAAGTTCTCTCTGAACCCTGCGGGTACTAACTGGACAAAGTTCTCTCTGAATCGTGGTAGTACTAACTGGACAAAGTTCTCTCTGAACCTTTGAGGTACTAACTGGACAAAGTTCTCTCTGAATCCTGGTAGGACTAACTGGACAAAGTTCTCTCTGCACCATGGGGGGTACTAACTGGACAAAGTTCTCTCTGAACCCTGGAGGTACTAACTGGACAAAGTTCTCTCTGAATCGTGGTAGTACTAACTGGACAAAGTTCTCTCTGAACCTTTGAGGTACTAACTGGACAAAGTTCTCTCTGAGCCCTGGGGGTACTAACTGGACAAAGTTCTCTCTGAAACCTAGTAGTACTAACTAGGCAAAGTTCTCTCTGAACCCTGGGGGTACTAACTGGACAAAGTTCTCTCTGAATCCTGGTAGTACTAACTGGACAAAGTTCTCTCTGAACCTTTGAGGTACTAACTGGACAAAGGTCTCTCTGAGCCCTGGGGGTACTAACTGGACAAAGCTCCCTCTGAACCCTAGTAGTACTAACTAGACAAAGTTCTCTCTGAACCCTGGTGGTAGTAACTGGACAAAGTTCTCTCTGAGCCCTGATAGTACTAACTGGACAAAGTTGTCTCTGAACCCTGGTAGTACTAACTGGAAAAAAGTTTTCTCTGAACCCTGGTGTTACTAACTGGATGAAGTTCTCTCTGACACCTGGTAGCACTAACTGGACAAAGTTCTCTCTGAACCCTGCGGGTACTAACTGGACAATGTTCTCTCTGAATCCTGGTAGGACTAACTGGACAAAGTTCTCTCTGCACCCTGGGGGGTACTAACTGGACAAAGTTCTCTCTGAACCCTGGAGGTACTAACTGGACAAAGTTCTCTCTGAATCGTGGTAGTACTAACTGGACAAAGTTCTCTCTGAACCTTTGAGGTACTAACTGGACAAAGGTCTCTCTGAGCCCTGGGGGTACTAACTGGACAAAGTTCTCTCTGAACCCTAGTAGTACTAACTAGGCAAAGTTCTCTCTGAACCCTGGGGGTACTAACTGGACAAAGTTCTCTCTGAATCCTGGTAGTACTAACTGGACAAAGTTCTCTCTGAACCTTTGAGGTACTAACTGGACAAAGTTCTCTCTGAGCCCTGGGGGTACTAACTGGACAAAGCTCTCTCTGAGCCCTCGTGGTACTAACTGGATAAAGTTCTCTGTGAACCCTGGTGGTACTAACTGGACAATGTTCTCTCTGAACACTGACAATACTAACTGGACAAAGTTCTCTCTAAGCCCTGGTGGTACTAACTGGACAAAGTTCTCTCTGAATCCTGGTAGTAATAACTGCACAAAGTTCTCTATGAACCCTGGCAGTACTAACTGGACAAAGTTCTCTCTGAATCCTGGCAATACTAACGGGAAAAAGTTCTCTCTAAGCCCTGGTGGTACTAACTGGACAAAGTTCTCTCTAAATCCTGGCAGTAGTAACTGGACAAAGTTCTCTCTGAGCCCTGATAGTACTAACTGGACAAAGTTGTCTCTGAACCTTGGTAGTAGTAATTGGACAAAGTTCTCTCTGAACCCTGGAGGTACTAACTGGACAAAGTTCTCTCTGAGCGCTGGTAGTAGTAACTGGACAAAGTTCTCTCTGAACCCCGGAGGTACTAACTGGACAAAGTTCTCTCTGAACCCTGGAGGTACTAACTGGACAAAGTTCTCTCTGAGCCCTGGTAGTACTTTCTGGACAATGTTCTCTCTGAACGCTGGTAGTACTAACTGGACAAAGTTCTCTCTGAACCTTGGAGTTAATAACTGGGCAAAGTTCTCTCTGAGCCCTGGGGGTACTAACTGGACAAAGTTCTCTCTGAGCCCTGGTAGTACTAACAGGTCAAAGTTCTCTCTGAGCACTGGTAGTACGAACTGGACAAAGTTCTCTCTGAGCCCTGGTAGTACTAACTGGACAAAGTTCTCTGTGAGCCCTGGTAGTACTAACTGGACATAGTTCTCTGTGAGCCCTGGTAGTACTAACTGGACAAAGTTGTCTCTGAGCCCTGGTGGTACTAACTGGACAAAGTTCTCTGTGAGCCCTGGTAGTACTAACTGGACAAAGTTCTCTCTAAGCCCTGGTAGTATTAACTGGATAAAGTTATCTCTGAACCCTGGTGGTACTAACTGGACAAAGTTCTCTCTGAGCCCTGGTAGTACTAACTGGAAAAAGTTCTCTGTGAGCCCTGGTAGTACTAACAGGACAAAGTTCTCTCTGAGCTCTGGTGGTACTAACTGGACAAGGTTCTCTCTGAATCCTGGTAGTACTAACTAGACAAAGTTCTCTCTGACCCCTGGCGGTACTAACTGGACAAACTTGTGTCTGACCCCTGGCGGTACTAACTGGACAAGGTTCTCTCTGAATCCTGGTAGTACTAACTGGACAACGTTCTCTCTGAACCCTGGCGGTACTAACTGGACAAAGTTCTCTCTGAACCCTGGCAATGCTAACTGGACAAAGTTCTCTCTGAACCCTGGCAATACAACCTGGACAAAGTTCTCTCTGAACCCTGGCAAAACTAACTGGACAAAGTTCACTCTGAACCCTGGCAATACAACCTGGACAAAGTTCTCTCTGAACCCTGGCAGTACTAACTGGACAAAGTTCTCTCTGAGCCCTGGTGGTACTAACTGGACAAAGTTCTCTCTGAGCCCTGGGGGTACTAACTGGAGAAAGTTCACTCTGAGCCCTGGTTCTACTAACTGGACAAAGTTCTGTCTGAATCCTGGTGGTACTTACTGGACAAATTTCTCTCTGAGCCCTGGTAGTATTAACTGGACAAAGTTCTCTCTGAATCCTGGCAGTACTAACTGGACAAATTCTCTCTGAATCCTGGTAGTACTAACTGGACAAAGTTCTCTCTGACCCCTGGTAGTACTAACTGGACAGAGTTCTCTTTGAATCCTGGTGGTACTAACTGGACAATGTTCTCTCTGAGCCCTCGTGGTACTAACTGGACAAAGTTCTCTCTGACCCCTGGAGGTACTAACTGGACAGAGTTCTCTCTGAATCCTGGTGGTACTAACTGGACAAAGTTCTCTCTGAGCCCTCGTGGTACTAACTGGACAAAGTTTTCTCTGAACCCTGGTAGTACTAACTGGACAATGTTCTCTCTGAACCCTGGCAGTACTAACTGGACAAAGTTCTCTCTGAACACTGGCAATACTAACTGGACAAAGTTCTCTCTAAGCCCTGGTGGTTCTAACTGGACAAAGTTCTCTCTGAATCCTGGCAATACTAACTGGACAAAGTTCTCTCTAAATCCTGGCAGTAGTAACTGCACAAAGTTCTCTCTGAACCCTGGCGGTACTAACTGGACAAAGTTCTCTCTGAGCCCTGGTGGTACTAACTGCACAAAGTTCTCTCTGAGCCCTGGGGGTACTAACTGGACAAAGTTCTCTCTGAGCCCTGGTGGTACTAACTGCACAAAGTTCTCTCTGAACCCTGGCGGTACTAACTGGACAAAGTTCTCTCTGAGCCCTGGTGGTACTAACTGCACAAAGTTCTCTCTGAGCCCTGGGGGTACTAACTGGATAAAGTTCTCTCTGAGCCCTGGTAGTACTAACTGGACAAAGTTCTCTCTGAGCCCTGGTGGTACTAACTGGACAAAGTTCTCTCTGAGCCCTGGTAGCACTAACTGGACAAATTCTCTGTGAGCCCTGGTAGTACTAACTGGACAAAGTACTCTCTGAGCCCTGGCGGTACAAACTGGAGAAGTTTCTCTCTGAGCCCTGGTAGTACTAACTGGACAAAGTTCTCTCTGAGCCCTGGTAGTACTAACTGGACAATGTTCTCTCTGAACCCTGGTAGTACTAATTGGACAAAGTTCTCTCTGAGCCCTGGTAGTACTAACTGGACAAAGCAGTCTCTGAGCCCTGGTAGCACTTACTGGACAAAGTTCTCTCTGAACCCTGGTAGTATTAACTGGACAAAGTTCACTCTGAGCCCTGGTAGTACTAACCGCACAAAGTTCTCTCTGAACCCTGGTGGTACTAACTGGACAAAGTTCTCTCTGAAACCTGGTAGTACTAACTGGACAAAGTTGTCTCTGAGCCCTGGTAGTACTAACTGAAAAAAGTTCTCTGTGAGCCCTGGTAGTACTAACAGGACAAAGTTCTCTCTGAGCCCTGGTGGTACTAACTGGACAAGGTTCTCTCTGAATCCTGGTAGTACTAACTAGACAAAGTTCTCTCTGACCCCTGGCGGTACTAACTGGACAAACTTGTGTCTGACCCCTGGCGGTACTAACTGGACAAGGTTCTCTCTGAATCCTGGTAGTACTAACTAGACAAAGTTCTCTCTGAACCCTGGCGGTACTAACTGGACAAAGTTCTCTCTGAACCCTGGCAATGCTAACTGGACAAAGTTCTCTCTGAACCCTGGCAATACAACCTGGACAAAGTTCTCTCTGAACCCTGGCAAAACTAACTGGACAAAGTTCACTCTGAACCCTGGCAGTACTAACTGGACAAAGTTCTCTCTGAGCCCTGGTGGTACTAACTGGACAAAGTTCTCTCTGAGCCCTGGGGGTACTAACTGGAGAAAGTTCACTCTGAGCCCTGGTTCTACTAACTGGACAAAGTTCTGTCTGAATCCTGGTGGTACTTACTGGACAAATTTCTCTCTGAGCCCTGGTAGTATTAACTGGACAAAGTTCTCTCTGAATCCTGGCAGTACTAACTGGACAAATTCTCTCTGAATCCTGGTAGTACTAACAGGACAAAGTTCTCTCTGACCCCTGGTAGTACTAACTGGACAGAGTTCTCTTTGAATCCTGGTGGTACTAACTGGACAATGTTCTCTCTGAGCCCTCGTGGTACTAACTGGACAAAGTTCTCTCTGACCCCTGGAGGTACTAACTGGACAGAGTTCTCTCTGAATCCTGGTGGTACTAACTGGACAAAGTTCTCTCTGAGCCCTCGTGGTACTAACTGGACAAAGTTTTCTCTGAACCCTGGTAGTACTAACTGGACAATGTTCTCTCTGAACCCTGGCAGTACTAACTGGACAAAGTTCTCTCTGAACACTGGCAATACTAACTGGACAAAGTTCTCTCTAAGCCCTGGTGGTTCTAACTGGACAAAGTTCTCTCTGAATCCTGGCAATACTAACTGGACAAAGTTCTCTCTAAATCCTGGCAGTAGTAACTGCACAAAGTTCTCTCTGAACCCTGGCGGTACTAACTGGACAAAGTTCTCTCTGAGCCCTGGTGGTACTAACTGCACAAAGTTCTCTCTGAGCCCTGGGGGTACTAACTGGATAAAGTTCTCTCTGAGCCCTGGTAGTACTAACTGGACAAAGTTCTCTCTGAGCCCTGGTGGTACTAACTGGACAAAGTTCTCTCTGAGCCCTGGTAGCACTAACTGGACAAATTCTCTGTGAGCCCTGGTAGTACTAACTGGACAAAGTACTCTCTGAGCCCTGGCGGTACAAACTGGAGAAGATTCTCTCTGAGCCCTGGTAGTACTAACTGGACAAAGTTCTCTCTGAGCCCTGGTAGTACTAACTGGACAATGTTCTCTCTGAACCCTGGTAGTACTAATTGGACAAAGTTCTCTCTGAGCCCTGGTAGCACTAACTGGACAAAGTAGTCTCTGAGCCCTGGTAGCACTTACTGGACAAAGTTCTCTCTGAACCCTGGTAGTATTAACTGGACAAAGTTCACTCTGAGCCCTGGTAGTACTAACCGCACAAAGTTCTCTCTGAACCCTGGTGGTACTAACTGGACAAAGTTCTCTCTGAAACCTGGTAGTACTAACTGGACAAAGTTGTCTCTGAGCCCTGGTAGTACTAACTGGACAAAGTTCTCTGTGAGCCCTGGTAGTACTAACTGGACAAAGTTATCTCTGAGCCCTGGTAGTACTAACTGGACAAAGTTCTCTCTGAACCCTGGTAGTACTAACTGGACAAAGTTCTCTCTGAGCCCTGGTAGTACTAACTGGACAAAGTTCTCTCTGAGCCCTGGTAGTACTAACTGGACAAAGTACTCTCTGAGCCCTGGTGGTACTAACTGGACAAAGTTCTCTGTGAGCCCCGGTAGTACTAACTGGACAAAGTTCTCTCTGAGCCCTGGTAGTACTAACTGGACAAAGTTCTCACTGAGCCCTGGTAGTACTAACTGGACAAAGTTCTCTCTGAGCCCTGGCGATACTAACTGGACAAAGTTCTCTCTGAGCCCTGGTAGTACTAACTGGACAAAGTTCTCTCTGAGCCCTGGCGGTTCTAACTGGACAAAGTACTCTCTGAGCCCTGTTAGCACTAAATGGATAAAGTTCTCTGTGAGCCCTGGTAGTACTAACTGGACAAAGTGTATTATAACTGTATTAACACTACTACAGCAGTCCTTAGAATGAAGTGTTTGCCACTGCATGGTGTAGAGGTAAATTGTACAACTGCCACAGCTACGTTTCAATGTGTGAAAAATATTGAATGAGCAACATATTTAAAAAGGGAGAGCGAGGCGTGGGCTGTACTGAGAGACAGCTACTTCCACCTCCCGTGATTAGCAGCCTGTCTGTTTGTCTCCGTGTGCCTGCTGTTTGCTCTGATTTGCATTTCACTTTACATGCTGCTAGTTTTTATTTGACTCAGGGCTGATGTGTGACTATAAATAAACGTATTGCTATTTCCCTTCCTGGACTCGTACCCTGAGCGTGCTGCTGTCCGTGGCAGCGTGTTCTGCTGTCTCTCAGCCCCTTCCAACACCCTGCTCTGATACTTCGCTGCTTTTTATTTCACTGAGAATGGCAACAGCAGCTCCTTTACTGACTGAGATCCTGGTGAAACCATCCTTGGTCCATGGAGAGAAGTTCATTAAATGGGATGATGTAAGTAATTGTGGCACGAATCAGACAGAGTGCGATAGTCATCTAAACCTTGCTGCACCATTGTAGTATCAATTGATGCTAAAACTGCTATTAATACTGGCTAAATCAGGCTATAACTCTGGGTGAACTGTTTCCAGAATATTACAAAAGGAGGTACAGTGAGGAACAGTAAGGTGCGGTGAGGAACGGTAAGGTGCGGTGAGGAACAGTGAGGTGTTGTGAGGAACAGTAAGGTGAGGTGAGGAACTGTAAGGTGAGCTGAGGAATGGTAAGGTGTGGTGAGGAACAGTAAGGTGCGGTGAGGAATGGTAAAGTGTGGTGAGGAATGGTAAGGTACGGTGAGGAACAGTAAGGTGTGGTGAGGGATGGTAAGGTGCGGTGTAAGGTGAGGGACGGTAATGTGTGGTGAGGAATGGTAAGGTGTGGTGAGGAACGGTAAGGTGTGGTGAGGAATGGTAAGGTGCGGTGAGGAACGGTAAGGTGCGGTGAGGAACGGTAACATGTGGTGAGGAGTGGTAAGGTGTGGTGAGGAACAGTAAGGTGCAGTGAGGAATGGTAAGGTGCGGTGAGGAATGGTAAGGTGTGGTGAGGAACAGTAAGGTGTGGTGAGTGACGGTAAGGTTTGGTGAGGAACGGTAAGGTGAGGTGAGGAACTGTAAGGTGTGGTGAGGAACAGTAAGGTGTGGTGAGGAATGGTAAAGTGTGGTGAGGAATGGTATGGTAAGGTGAGGAACGGTAAGGTGTGGTGAGGAATGGTAAGGTGCGGTGAGGAATGGTAAGGTACGGTGAGGAACGGTAATGTGTGGTGAGGAATGGTAAGGTGTGGTGAGGAACGGTAAGGTGCAGTGAGGAATGGTAAGGTGCAGTGAGGAATGGTAAGGTGTGGTGAGGAATGGTAAGTTGCGGTGAGGAATGGTAAGTTGCGGTGAGGAACGGTAACGTGTGATGAGGAACAGTAAGGTACGGTGAAGAACGGTAAGGTGTGGTGTGGATTGGTAAGGTGTGGTGAGGAACGGTAAAGTGCAGTGAGGAATGGTAAGGTGCGGTGAGGAATGGTAAGATGTGGTGAGGAACGGTAAGGTGTGGTGAGGAACGGTAAGGTGTGGTGAGGAACAGTAAGGTGTGGTGAGGAACGGTAATGTGCGGTGAGGAACGGTAATGTGTGGTGAGGAATGGTAAGGTGTGGTGAGGAACAGTAAGGTGTGGTGAGGAACGCTAAAGGGGGGTGAGGAACGTTAAGGTGTGGTGAGAAATGGAAAGGTGTGGTGAGGAACAGTAAGGTGTGTTGAAGAACGGTAAGGTGTGGTGAGGAATGTTAAGGTATGGTGAGGAAGGGTAAGGTGTGGTGAGGATCGGGAAGGTGTGCTGAGGAACAGTAAGGTGCGGTGAGGAATGGTAAATTGTGGTGAGGAATGGTAAGGTACGGTGAGGAACGGTAAGGTGTGGTGAGGAACGGTAAGGTGTGGTGAGGAATGGTAAATTGTGGTGAGGAATGGTAAGGTACGGTGAGGAACGGTAAGGTGTGGTGAGGAACGGTAAGGTGTGGTGAGGAATGGTAAATTGTGGTGAGGAATGGTAAGGTACGGTGAGGAATGGTAAGGTGTGGTGAGGAATAGTAAGGTACGGTGAGGAAAGGTAAGGTGTGGTGAGGAACGGTAAGGTGCGGTGAGGAACGGTAAAGTTTGGTGAGGAACCGCTGGATGTGGTGAGGAGCGGTAAGGTGTGGTGAGGAATGGTAAGGTGTGGGGAGGAAAGGTAAGGTGTGGTGAGGAACGGTAAGGTGTGGTGAGGAATGGTAAGGTGTGGTGAGGAACCGCTGGATGTGGTGAGGAACGGTAAGTGTGGTGTATGTGGCTTTAAGAGCCCCTGTATACTGTAATGCTGGTAGTGGCCACTCGGGCTATATAAGCCTGTATAGTGTCTTGTATCTGTTAGTTCACCTCCAGACTTTGTTCAGTAAACACCTGTGAAACCTACTCCTGTATTCCGTGTCTCCATTAACACACGGATACAACATTGGCGACTAATTGGAAACGGACTTACCTGCAATTCGGCAGCACCTCAAGGAGATCGATTCCTCAGACGAAAGTCGAAGAAAAACAAGAAAGAAAAGAGAAAAGTGAAAGGCTGTGGTTTCACCGGCTGGCCGAGCTGGTGGCAGGTACTGCAGTGGTCCTTCCTGGGCGGCGGGCTGGGGCTCCATCGGCTGGCTCTGCAGCGGAGCCGAGCAGCGAAGGCGGAGGCAAATAGAGACAGAAGGGGGCAGCACTTGGGAGACGGCCGGCGCTGCAAAGCAGGTCGGCGTTCGGACCAAGCAGAGGGAGGGGAAAGTCCCAGAGAGTCCGGCGGTACCGAGTCTCCACCTATTGAAAAAAAAACCCTATGTAAATAAAAACCGCGGAGAACAGCATTGTCAGCAGCAACAGCGGCGGGAAAGCGCGGGAAGCGCCATTTTTTTTCTGCAGGGAAGAAAGGAAAGCGCGGGAGGCGCCATTTTTTTTCAGGATGCCTAACGCTGGCAATATTAATGCTTTCGATAGCGATATAGAGGATTGGACCACATATGTGGAAAGAGTGGAGGTATATTGCACAGCAAATGAAATAGAAGATGATAAAAAGGCATCAGTGCTTCTAAATCTAATGGGCGCAAGGACATACGGGCTGTTACGAAACTTAATCACTCCAACCAAACCAAAGGACAAGAATTTTAAGGAGATTGTTGATACCCTACAGGAGCACTTAAACCCAACACCATTGCTGATAGCGGAACGATTCAAATTCTTCAAGAGGATTCAGCACAAGAATGAAAGTAACGCTGATTGCCTCACCGAATTAAGGAAGCTGTCAAAGCACTGCCAATTCAGGGCAGGACTGGCAGATTCTCTTCGAGACAAATTCGTCTGCGGTCTCCTAAGTGAAGGAACACAGAAAAGGCTACTTTCTGAGAAAGATTTGACACTGGACAAGGCTTTCAGTATGGCTGTATCATACGAAGCAGCCGCAAGAGGAGCTGCAGAGATACAGCAAAAGCCACAGGACTTCGGCACCCATGAAATGACACAGGGTTTCGAGAAATGTTATCGCTGCGGCAGATCCACCCATGACAAGAGGGACTGCTGGTTCAAGGACAAAGCATGCAGGCAATGCGGAAAGATTGGACACATTGCACGTGTATGCCGGTCTGGACACAAAAAATCCACGGACAGGAAAAAAATCAATAAGGAAAAGTACAGAAAGGTACAAATGATGACGGACAGTAACTCCGAAGACCAGAAGAGCGATAGCGACTCCGGAAACAAGAGACTAAGCTGTCTCAAATTACATAATGTAATTGCCAAAGAAGATTACCAGACCATTTGGGTTACCCTCACGATGGTGGGGTCCCCAGTTAAAATGGAGCTAGATACAGGATCAGCTCTGACCGTCATAAGTCGACGGGATTACGAGCGGCTATTTCCGCATATACCTTTGAAAGACACATCCATTATCTTGAAAACATATACGGGGCAGAAAGTATACCCCAAAGGGAAAATAAAGGTGCCTGTTGTATACAACGGCAAGGAAATACAGAAGTTGTATTTATACATTCTGCAAGATGGTGGTCCACCGCTGTTGGGACGTGAATGGATCAGGAAGATACGTTTCGACTGGCACTCCATTCAGGCACTGACGGTGACCAGTAAGAAAAAATATGATGATGACGTCAGGCCTGAACGATTAAAAGACATCTTGGCCAACGCCAAGGAAGTGTTTCAACAGGAACTAGGAACCTTGAAAGGCGTCACCGCCTCAATAAAAGTGGAAGATGCGGCAATTCCCAAGTTTTTTAAGGCAAGGCCGGTGCCATATGCAATTTGTCCAGCAGTCGAATCAGAGCTGGAGAATTTGGAAAAGGCAGGCGTATTATCCAAGATAGATTGGAGCGAGTGGGCAACACCCATCGTCCCGGTCATGAAGAAAACGTTGAATAATGATAAATCTGAAGAACAGAGAAAAATTCGCATCTGTGGGGACTTCAAGGTGACTGTAAACCCGGTCCTTCACACGGTACAGTATCCTCTTCCGAGGATAGAAGATATTTTCGCCTCACTATCTGGAGGAAAACGTTTCACCAAAATTGACTTGGCTCAGGCATATCTACAGATGGAGGTTGAAGAGGCCTCTAAAAAGTATCTCACGATAAATACACACAAAGGCCTGTACCAGTACAATCGACTGGTTTTCGGAGTAGCATCAGCTCCAGCTATCTGGCAAAGAGCTATGGAGCAAGTCCTCCAAGGGATTCCGGGGACTCAATGCTACCTAGACGACATCCTTGTAACAGGAAAAAACGACAACGAGCACCTTGCCAATTTGGAGCAGGTGCTCACTAGGCTGAGAGAACGGGGCCTACGAGCAAATCGCCCCAAGTCCGAATTTTTCCAGAAACAAATATCATATTGTGGCCACATAATTAACGAGGAAGGGTTGCATAAGTCACCTGAAAAAATTGAAGCAGTCATAAAAGCCCCAGCACCTGAAAATGTCTCACAATTAAGGTCGTTCCTGGGATTGATAAATTACTATCATAAATTTTTACCAAACTTGTCAACTCTTCTGCACCCTCTTAACGAACTGCTACAAATGGGAGCAATTTGGAAATGGAGCGAAGACTGTAAACATGCCTTCCATAAATGCAAAGGCTTGATCACGTCCAAGGAAGTTTTGGCTCATTACAACCCATCACTGCCAATCAGACTGGCGTGCGATGCATCCCCTTATGGCGTAGGAGCGGTATTATTGCATAGATTCCCTGATGGCTCGGAGCGGCCGATAGCTTTTGCGTCACGCTCATTGAACTCAGCTGAGCGTAACTATGCCCAGATCGACAGGGAAGCACTTAGCCTGGTATGGGGAGTGAAGAAATTCAACCATTACCTACGCGGACAAAAATTTACCTTGTTGACTGACCATCAACCTCTCGTCTCCATATTCAACCCTAAAAAGGGTGTTCCCATTATGACAGCGCAAAGGCTACAGAGGTGGTCCCTTTTCCTAGGGGCACACCAATATGACATAGAATACAAAGGATCAAAACAGCATGGGAATGCTGATGGTTTATCGCGCCTACCATTGCCAACGGTAGAAGAGGCACCTACAGTGGACCCAGTGGAGATGTTCCACTCAACCATAGTGGAATGTCTACCAGTACCAAATTCTGCCATTGAAAAGGAAACAAGAAATGACCCGACTCTCTCACGAGTCTACGATTTAACGGTGAAAGGATGGCCAGCACATGGCGAACCACTGTTGCCAGCATTCTCGCAAAGAAGAGAACAGCTGTCAGTGTGCCGAGGAACCTTGATGTGTGGATCCAGAGTGGTGATTCCACCCAAACTCCAGGATAAAGTGCTAAGGGAGCTTCACGAGGGGCATCTGGGTGGAGTGAAAATGAAGAACCTAGCCAGAGCGTTTGTGTGGTGGCCAGGTATCGATGGAAACATCGAAGAAATGACCAAGAGCTGCCTAGGATGCCAGAAGGTCCAAAACGCCCCACCACAAGCCCCTCTACATCCATGGGAGTGGGCCTCATCTCCATGGCAAAGGATACACATCGACTTTGCTGGTCCATTTATGGACTCAATGTTCTTAATCGCGGTTGATGCACACTCCAAGTGGCTGGAGGTAATAAAGATGTCCTCCACCACCACGGAAAAAACCATCACAGTATTAAGGACCATATTTGCCAGGAATGGGCTGCCGGAACAGATCTGTTCTGATAATGGACCGCAATTTGTGTCCGAAGAATTCAGGAAGTTCTTAAAAAACAATGGGGTGAAGCACTACACGTCCGCCCCATACCATCCCGCCACCAATGGATTGGCTGAAAGGTTTGTCCAGACCTTCAAGAAGGCCATAAAGGCCATGGGTAATGAGGACATAAAGCTTCAGCATAAGGTAGATAACTTCTTGTTTGCATACAAGAATGCAACACATGTGGTTACAAACCAAACTCCCGCCATGATGTTCTTCAATAGAAGCCTAAGATGCCGGCTGGATTTGATCAAGCCAAACATCAGAAGGGACGTGGAGAACCGGCAATTTCAAGACATGAATGAAAGGCCAACTAGAACCTTCCAGATAGGTCAACAAGTTTTGGCCCGGGACTACCGTACCGAGAAATGGCAGCCTGGAACTATTTGCACACGACTAGGACCGCTGATGTATACCGTGGACATTGGAGAAAGCATAATAAGGCGACATGCTGACCAGATCATAGAGTCATCTGAAAAGGGACAACCTACACCACAACTCTATACGCCTGATGATGAGGCAGAGATGCCCATGGTATCTACCTCCGATCCGGTGATACTAGAACCAGATGAACCCGACACTGGCATTCAAGCTGAATCGACCTTGCCAAAAGAACCTACTACACCACCAAAACCTACTACACCACCAAGGCGTTATCCGGACCAAGTCAGGAAGCCTCCAGAGAGACTGACTTATAATTGATTAACTGCAGCAAATGTGTAGATTATTGTTCTTGTAATATGTTAATTAATGATTACTTAAAATATTATGTACTGGTTGTCTAAAAGGGGAGGAATTGTGGTGTATGTGCCTTTAAGAGCCCCTGTATACTGTAATGCCGGTAGTGGCCACTCGGGCTATATAAGCCTGTATAGTGTCTTGTATCTGTTAGTTCACCTCCAGACTTTGTTCAGTAAACACCTGTGAAACCTACTCCTGCATTCCGTGTCTCCATTAGCACACGGATACAACAGTAAGTTGTGGAGAGGAATGGTAAGGTGTGTTGAGGAACGGTAAGGTGTGGTGAGGAACGATAAGTTGCGGTGAGGAACAGAGGAAAAATATCAGGACATACCCCAACCAGAAACCCTGGATGAACGGAGAGGTCCGCTCACTGTTGAAAGCACGCGACGCAGCATTTAAATCTGGCGATGCGGCGGCTTACAGTGCAGCTAGGACCAACCTAAAAAAGGGTATCAGGACTGCCAAAAGGAAACAGACACTGCGGATAGAGGATCACTTCCGCAACAACTCGGACCCCCGGCGCATGTGGCAAGGCATCCAGTCCATCACTGACTACAAGGGCAAAAACACCAGCCCCCCGGTTAGCGATGCCTCCCTTCCGGAGGAGCTTAACAACTTCTACGCTCGCTTCGACAGGGACAACAGGGAGCCGGCTACCAAAGCCTTGCCACCCCCGGAAGACCAGGTGCTCACTCTGTCGACCTCCGACGTAAGGGGTGTTCTACGCGGAGTGAACACACGAAAGGCTGCTGGACCGGATAGCATCCCTGGACGGGTACTCAAGGAATGTGCTGATCAGCTGGCTGATGTCTTCACCACCATCTTCAATCTGTCATTGGCCCAGGCAGTAGTCCCTACATGCTTCAAGACCGCTACCATTATTCCTGTGCCAAAACAAACGGCTGTGACGTGCCTGAACGACTATCGACCTGTCGCACTCACACCCATCATAATGAAGTGTTTCGAGAGACTGGTCTTAGCCCACATCAAAGCCAGTGTTCCTGCCTCTCTTGACCAACACCAGTTTGCCTATCGTGCAAACAGATCAACGGAGGATGCAATCACAACTGCTCTACACTCGGCACTGAATCACCTAGATGGTAAGGAGACCTACATCAGAATGCTGTTCATAGACTACAGCTCAGCATTCAACACTATCGTCCCCAACAAGCTGGCCACCAAACTCCAAACTCTTGGCCTGAACACTTCCCTCTGCAACTGGACCCTGGACTTCCTAACAAACAGACCCCAGTCTGTCAAATTAGGTAACCGCACCTTCCCCCACCCTGACCCTGAACATGGGGGCCCCACAAGGATGTGTGCTGAGCCCCCTCCTCTACTCTCTCTTCACCCACGACTGTGTGGCTGTTAATGGTTCCAACACCATCATCAAGTTTGCAGATGACACCACGGTAGTAGGCCAGATCACCAACAACGATGAGTCAGCCTATAGGGAGGAGGTCCAGCATCTCGTGAAGTGGTGCGCCGATAACAACCTGGCCCTTAACATCAAGAAAACCAAAGAAATCATTGTGGACTTCAGGAAGTCCAAAGGCGGAAGTCACACCCCCATCCACATCAATGGGGCTGTGGTGGAAAGGGTGGACAGCTTTAAGTTCCTCGGAGTCCACATCACAGAAGACCTCTCCTGGTCCCTCAATACCTCCTCTCTGGTGAAGAAGGCCCAGCAGCGCCTATATTTCCTAAGGAGGCTGAAGGGGTGTAACCTGTCACCCCTGATCTTCTCTAACTTTTACCGCTGCACAATAGAGAGCATCCTGACAAACTGTATCACAGTATGGTATGGCAGCTGTAGCTACTATGACCGGAAAGCCCTGCAGTGGGTAGTCAAAACTGCCCAACGCATTACCGGCACCCGGCTACCGACCATAGAGCACATATACCAGAAACGCTGTTTACGGAGATCACGGTCCATCATCAAAGACCCTACCCACCCCAGCCACAGTCTGTTCGCCCTCCTGCCATCTGGGAGACGCTACAGGTGCATTCGCACCCGTACGACCAGATTTTGGAACAGTTTCTTTCCCAGGGCTGTCATCCTACTGAACTCCACAAATAAACTCTAAAGCCTGCACATCTGCCAATGCACTTTATTATCATTATGTTTATGTTAATGTATTACAAGCCAAATGTATGTTGAATGTTTAAATGTCTTAATCTAAATGTACACTCTCGGGAGCCGCAAGCCTACATTTCGTTGTACTGCACTTGTGCACTAACAATGACAATAAAAGTTGATTTGATTTGATTTGATTTGTAAGGTGTGGTGAGTGACGGTAAGGTTCGGTGAGGAACGGTGAGGTGAGGAACTGTAAGGTGTGGTGAGGAATGGTAAGGTGTGGTGAGGAATGGTAAGGTACGGTGAGGAACATTAAGGTGTGGTGAGGAACGGTAATGTGTGGTGAGGAATGGTAAGGTGTGGTGAGGAACGGTAACGTGTGGTGAGGAACAGTAAGGTACGCTGAACAACGGTAAGGTGTGGTGTGGAGCGGTAAGGTGTGGTGAGGTACGGTAAAATGCAGTGAGGAATGGTAAGGTGTTGTGAGGAATGGTAAGGTGTGGTGAGGAATGGTAAGGTGTGGTGAGGAACGGTAAGGTGTGGTGAGGATCGGTGAGGTGCGGTGAGGAACAGTAAGCTGTGGTGAGGAACGGTAATGTGCGGTGAGGAACGGTAAGGTGTGGTGAGGAACGGTAAGGTGTGGTGAGGAAAAGTAAGGTGCGGAGAGGAATGGTAAGGTGAGGTGAGGAACAGTAATGTGAGGTGAGGAACGGTAAGGTGTGGTGAGGAACAGTAAGGTGTGGTGAGGACCGGTAAGGTGTGGTGAGGACCGGTAAGGTGTGGTGAGGAACGCTAAAGTGGGGTGAGGAACTGTAAGGTGTGGTGAGGAATGGAAAGGTGTGGTGAGGAACGGGAAGGTGTGTTGAGGAATGGTAAGGTGTGGTGAGGGACAGTAAGGTGCGGTGAGGAATGTTAAGTTGTGGTGAGGGAGGGTAAGGTGTGGTGAGGATCAGGAAGGTGTGGTGAGGAACAGTAAGGTGCAGTGAGGAATGGTATATTGTGGTGAGGAATGGTAAGGTACGGTGAGGAACAGTAAGGTGTGGTGAAGAACGGTAAGGTGTGTTGAGGAACGGTAAAGTTTGGTGAGGAATGGTAAAGTGTGGTGAGGAACGGTAAGGTACAGTGTGGAAGAGTAAGGTGTGGTGAGGAATGGTAAGGTGTGGTGAGGAACGGTAAGGTGTGGTGAGGAACGGTAAGGTGTGGTGAGGAACGGTAAGGTGTGGTGAGGAACCGCTAGATGTGGTGAGGAACGGTAAGTTGTGGAGAGGAATGGTAAGGTGTGTTGAGGAATGGTAAGGTGTGGTGAGGAACGATAAGTTGCGGTGAGGAACAGTAAGGTGTGGTGAGGAAAGGTAAGGTGTGGTGAGGAACGGTCCGGTGTGGCGAGGAACGGTAAGGTGTGGTGAGAAATGGTAAGGTGCGCAACAGTAAGGTGCGGTGAGGAACAATAAGGTGTGGTGAGGAATGGTAAGGTGCAGTGAGGAACGGTAAGTTGCGGTGAGGAACGGTAACGTGTGGTGAGGAACAGTAAGGTACGGTGAAGAACGGTAAGGTGTGTGGAATGGTAAGGTGTGGTGACGAACGGTAAAGTGCAGTGAGGAATGGTAAGGTGCGGTGAGGAATGGTAAGGTGTGGTGAGGAGCGGTAAGGTGTGGTGAGGAACGGTGTGGTGTGGTAAGGAACAGTAAGGTGCAGTGAGGAATGGTAAAGTGTGGTGAGGAATGGTAAGGTACGGTGAGGAACGTTAAGGTATGGTGAGGAACGGTAAGGTGCAGTGAGGAACGGTAACGTGTGGTGAGGAACAGTAAGGTGCAGTGAGGAATGGTAAAGTGTGGTGAGGAATGGTAAGGTACGGTGAGGAACGGTACTGTGTGGTGAGGAATGGTAAGGTGTGGTGAGGAACGGTAACGTGTGGTGAGGAACAGTAAGGTACGCTGAAGAACGTTAAGGTGTGGTGTGGAGCGGTAAGGTGTAGTGAGGTACGGTAAAATGCAGTGAGGAATGGTAAGGTGTGGTGAGGAATGGTAAGGTGTGGTGAGGAATGGTAAGGTGTGGTGAGGAGCGGTAAGGTGTGGTGAGGATCGGTGAGGTGCGGTGAGGAACAGTAAGCTGTGGTGAGGAACGGTAATGTGCGGTGAGGAACGGTAAGGTGTGGTGAGGAACGGTAAGGTGTGGTGAGGAAAAGTAAGGTGCGGAGAGGAATGGTAAGGTGAGGTGAGGAACAGAAAGGTGTGGTGAGGACCGGTAAGGTGTGGTGAGGAACGCTAAAGTGGGGTGAGGAACTGTAAGGTGTGGTGAGGAATGGAAAGGTGTGGTGAGGAACGGGAAGGTGTGTTGAGGAACGGTAAGGTGTGGTGAGGGACAGTAAGGTGCGGTGAGGAATGTTAAGGTATGGTGAGGGAGGGTAAGGTGTGGTGAGGATCAGGAAGGTGTGGTGAGGAACAGTAAGGTGCAGTGAAGAATGGTATATTGTGGTGAGGAATGGTAAGGTACAGTGAGGAACAGTAAGGTGTGGTGAAGAACGGTATGGTGTGTTGAGGAACGGTAAAGTTTGGTGAGGAATGGTAAAGTGTGGTGAGGAACGGTAAGGTACAGTGTGGAAGAGTAAGGTGTGGTGAGGAATGGTAAGGTGTGGTGAAGAACGGTAAGGTGGTGAGGAACGGTAAGGTGTGGTGAGGAACGGTAAGGTGTGGTGAGGAACCGCTAAATGTGGTGAGGAACGGTAAGTTGTGGAGAGGAATGATAAGGTGTGTTGAGGAATGGTAAGGTGTGGTGAGGAACGATAAGCTGCAGTGAGGAACAGTAAGGTGTGGTGAGGAAAGGTAAGGTGTGGTGAGGAACGGTCCGGTGTGGTGAGGAACGGTAAGGTGTGGTGAGAAATGGTAAGGTGCGCAACAGTAAGGTGCGATGAGGAACAATAAGGTGTGGTGAGGAATGGTAAGGTGTGGTGAGGAATGGTAAGGTGCAGTGAGGAATGGTAAGGTGCGGTGAGGAACGGTAAGTTGCGGTGAGGAACGGTAACGTGTGGTGAGGAACAGTAAGGTACGGTGAAGAACGGTAAGGTGTGGTGTGAAATGGTAAGGTGTGGTGACGAACGGTAAAGTGCAGTGAGGAATGGTAAGGTGCGGTGAGGAATGGTAAGGTGTGGTGAGGAGCGGTAAGGTGTGGTGAGGAACAGTAAGGTGTGGTGAGGAACGGTAATGTGCGGTGAGGAGCGGAATGTGTGATGAGGAACGGTAAGGTGCGGTGAGGAATGTTAAGGTATGGTGAGGAAGGGTAAGGTGTGGTGAGGATCGGGAAGGTGTGGTGAGGAACAGTAAGGTGCTGTGAGGAACGGTAAAGTTTGGTGAGGAATGGTAAAGTGTGGTGAGGAACGGTAAGGTACAGTGTGGAACAGTAAGGTGTGGTGAGGAATGGTAAGGTGTGGTGAGGAACGGTAAGGTGTGGTGAGGAACGGTAAGGTGTGGTGAGGAATGGTAAGGTGTGGTGAGGAACCGCTGGATGTGGTGAGGAACGGTAAGTTGTGGAGAGGAATGGTAAGGTGTGTTCAGGAATGGTAAGGCGTGGTGAGGAACGATAAGTTGCGGTGAGGAACAGTAAGGTGTGGTGAGTGACGGTAAGGTTCGGTGAGGAACGGTGAGGTGAGGAACTGTAAGGTGTGGTGAGGAATGGTAAGGTGTGGTGAGGAACAGTACGGTGCAGTGAGGAATGGTAAAGTGTGGTGAGGAATGGAAAGGTACGGTGAGGAATGTTAAGGTGTGGTGAGGAACGGTAAGGTGCGGTGAGGAACAGTAAGGTACGGTGAGGAACGGTAACGTGTGGTGAGGAAAAGTAAGGTACGGTGAAGAACGGTAAGGTGTGGTGTGGAATGGTAAGGTGTGGTGACGAACGGTAAAGGGCAGTGAGGAATGGTAAGATGCGGTGAGGAATGGTAAGGTGTGGTGAGGAGCGGTAAGGTGTGGTGAGGAATGGTGCGGTGTGGTGAGGAACAGTAAGGTGTGGTGAGGAACGGTAATGTGCGGTGAGGAGCGGAATGTGTGATGAGGAACGGTAAGGTGCGGTGAGGAATGTTAAGGTATGGTGAGGAAGGGTAAGGTGTGGTGAGGATCGGGAAGGTGTGGTGAGGAACAGTAAGGTGCTGTGAGGAACGGTAACGTTTGGTGAGGAATGGTAAAGTGTGGTGAGGAATGGTAAGGTACAGTGTGGAACAGTAAGGTGTGGTGAGGAATGGTAAGGTGTGGTGAGGAACGGTAAGGTGTGGTGAGGAACGGTAAGGTGTGGTGAGGAATGGTAAGGTGTGGTGAGGAACCGCTGGATGTGGTGAGGAACGGTAAGTTGTGGAGAGGAATGGTAAGGTGTGTTCAGGAATGGTAAGGTGTGGTGAGGAACGATAAGTTGCGGTGAGGAACAGTAAGGTGTGGTGAGTGACGGTAAGGTTCGGTGAGGAACGGTGTGGTAAGGAATGGTAAGGTGTGGTGAGGAATGGAAAGGTACGGTGAGGAATGTTAAGGTGTGGTGAGGAACAGTAAGGTACGCTGAAGAATGGTAAGGTGTGGTGTGGAGCGGTAAGGTGTAGTGAGATACGGCAAAATGCAGTGAGGAATGGTACGGTCTTGTGAGGAATGGTAAGGTGTGTTGAGGAATGGTAAGGTGTGGTGAGGAATGGTAAGGTGCGGTGAAGAATGTTAAGGTATGGTGAGGAAGGGTAAGGTGTGGTGAGGATCAGGAAGGTGTGGTGAGGAGCAGTAAGGTGCGGTGAGGCAAGGTAAATTGTGGTGAGGAATGGTAAGGTACGGTGAGGAACAGTAAGATGTGGTGAGGAATGGTAAGGTGTGTTGAGGAATGGTAAAGTTTGGTGAGGAATGGTAAGGTGTGGTGAGGAACGGTAAGGTGTGGTGAGGAACCGCTAGATGTGGTGAGGAACGGTAAGTTGTGGAGAGGAATGGTAAGGTGTGTTGAGGAATGGTAAGGTGTGGTGAGGAATGATAAGTTGCGGTGAGGAACGGTAAGGTGTGGTGAGGAAAGGTAAGGTGTGGTGAGGAACAGTCCGGTGTGGTGAGGAACGGTAAGGTTTGGTGAGAAATGGTAAGGTGCGGAACAGTAAGGTGCACTGAGGAACGGTAAGTGGCGGTGAGGAACGGTAACGTGTGGTGAGGAACAGTAAGGTACACTGAAGAACGGTAAGGTGTGGTGTGGAGCGGTAAGGTGTGGTGAAGTACCGTAAAATGCAGTGAGGAAGGGTAAGGTCTGGTGAGGAATGGTATGGTGCGGTAAGGAATGTTAAGGTATGGTGAGGAAGGGTAATGTGTGGTGAGGATCGGGAAGGTGTAGTTAGGAACAGTAAGGTGCGGTGAGGAATGGTAAATTGTGGTGAGGAATGGTACGATAAGGTGAGGAATGGTAAAGTTTGGTGAGGAATGGTAAAGTGTGGTGAGGAACGGTAAGGTGTGGTGAGGAACGGTAAGGTGTGGTGAGGAACCGCTAGATGTGGTGAGGAACGGTAAGTTGTGGAGAGGAATGTTAAGATGTGTTGAGGAATGGTAAGGTGTGGTGAGGAATGATAAATTGCGGTGAGGAACAGTAAGGTGTGGTGAAGAATGGTAAAGTGTGGTGAGGAATGGTAAGGTGTGGTGAGGAACGGTAAGGAGCGGTGAGGAACAGTAAGGTCTGGTGAGGAACGGTAACATGTGGTGAGGAGCAGTAAGGTATGCTGAAGAATGGTAAGGTGTGGTGTGGTGCGGTAAGGTGAGGTGAGGTACGGTAAAATGCAGTGAAGAATAGTAAGGTCTGGTGAGGAATGGTAAGGTGTGGTGAGGAATGGTAAGGTGTGGTGAGGATCAGGAAGGTGTGGTGAGGAACAGTAAGGTGTGGTGAGGAATGGTAAATTGTGATGAGGAATGGTAAGGTACGGTGAGGAACAGTAAGGTGTGGTGAGGAACGGTAAGGTGTGTTGAGGAACGGTAAAGTTTGGTGAGGAATGGTAAAGTGTGGTGAGGAACGGTAAGGTACAGTGTGGAACAGTAAGGTGTGGTGAGGAACGGTAAGGTGTGGTGAGGAATGGTAAGGTGTGGTGAAGAACGGTAAGGTGTGGTGAGGAACCGCTAGATGTGGTGAGGAACGGTAAGTTGTGGAGAGGAATGGTAAGGTGAGGTGAGGAACGATAAGATGCGGTGAGGAACAGTAAGGTGTGGTGAGGAAAGGTAAGGTGTGGTGAGGAATGGTCCGGTGTGGTGAGGAATGGTAAGGTGTGGTGAGGAGCAGTAAGGTGTGGTGAGGAACGGTAAGGTGTGGTGATGAATGGGAAGATGCGGTGAGGAACAGTAAAGTGCGGTGAGGAACGATAAGGTGTGGTGAGCAATGGTAAGGTGTGGTGAGGAACGGTAAGGTGCGGTGAGGAACGGTAACGTGTGGTGAGGAGCGGTAAGGTACAGTGAGGAACGGTAAGGTGTGCTGAGGAATGGTAAGGTGCGGTGAGGAATGGTAAGGTGCGTTGAGGAACTGTAAGGTGCGGTGAGGAAAGGTAACGTTGGTGAGGAATAGTAAGGTAGGATGAGGAATGGTAAGGTGTGAGGAATGGTAAGGTGTGGTGAGAATTGGTATGGTGTGAAGAGGAACAGTAATGTGTGTTGAGGAACAGTAAGGTGTGCTGGGGAACGGTAAGATGTGTGGAACGGTAAGGGGCAGTGAGGAACGGTAAGGTGTGGTGAGGAATTGTAAGGTGTGGTGAGAAACGGTAAGGTGTGGTGAGGAACGGTAAGGTGTGGTGAGGAGCAGTAAGGTGTGGTGAGGAATGGTAAGGTGTGGTGACGAATGGGAAGATGCGGTGAGGAACAGTAAAGTGCGGTGAGGAACGATAAGGTGTGGTGAGCAATGGTAAGGTGTGAGGAACGGTAAGGTGTGGTGAGGAATGGTAAGGTGCGGTAAGGAACGGTAAGGTGTGGTAAGGAACGGTAAGGTGTGGTGAGGAACGGTAAGGTTTGGTGAGGAACGGTAAGGTGTGGTGAGGAATGGCAGGGTGTGGTGAGGAACGCTACGGTGTGGTGAGGAATGGTAAAGTGCATTGAGGAACGGTAAGGTGTGGTGAGATACGGTAAGGTATTGTGAGGAATGGTAAAGTGCGGTGAGGAATGGTAAGGTACAGTAAGGAACGGTAAGGTGTGGTGAGGAATGGTAAAGTCCGGTGAAAAACAGTAAGGTGCGGTAAGGAACGGTAAGGTGCCGTGAGGAATGGTAAGGAGTGCTGTGAAATGGTAAGGTGCAGTGAGGAACGGTAAAGTACAGTGAGGAACGGTAAGGTGTGCTGAGGAACGGTAAGGTGTGGTGAGGAACGGTAAGGTGCAGTGAGGAATGGTAAGGTGCAGTGAGGAAAGGTAAGGTGCGGTGAGGAATGGTAAGGTGTGGTGAGGAACGGTAAAGTGTGGTGAGCAACAGTAAGGTGTGGTGAGGAACGGTAAGGTGTGGTGAGGAATGGTAAGGTGTGGTGAGGAATGGTAAGGTGTGGTGAGGAACGGTAAGGTGCAGTGAAGAACCATAAGGTGTTGTGAGGAATGGTTAAGTACGGTGAGGAACAGTAAGGGGTGGTGAGTAAACGGTAAGGTGTGGTGAGGAACAGTAAGGTGCGGTAAGGAACGGTAAGGTGCGGTGAGGAACGGTATAGTGCGGTGAGGAACGGTAAGGTGCAGCGAGGAATGGTAACATGTGGTGAGGAATGGCAGGGTGTGGTGAGGAACGCTACGGTGTGGTGAGGAACGGTATAGTGCGGTGAGGAATGGTAAGGTGCGGTGAGATACGGTAAGGTGTGGTGAGGAACAGTAAGGTGTGGTGAGGAACGGTAAGGTGCGGTGAGGAACGGTAAGGTACGGTGAGGAACGGTAATGTGTGGTGAGGAATGGTAAGGTGTGGTGAGGAACGGTAAGGAGCGGTGAGGAACAGTAAGGTGTGGTGAGGAACGGTAACGTGTGGTGAGGAGCAGTAAGGTACGCTGAAGAATGGTAAGGTGTGGTGTGGAGCGGTAAGGTGTGGTGAGGTATGGTAAAATGCAGTGAAGAATAGTAAGGTCTGGTGTGCAATGGTAAGGTGTGGTGAGGAATGGTAAGGTGTGGTGAGGAACGGTAAGGTGTGGTGAGGAACGGTGAGGTGCGGTGAGGAACAGTAAGGTGTGGTGAGGAACGGTAAAGTGTAGTGAGGAACGCTAAAGTGGGGTGAGGAACTGTAAGGTGTGGTGAGGAATGGTAAAGTCCGGTGAAAAACAGTAAGGTGCGGTAAGGAACGGTAAGGTGCTGTGAGGAATGGTAAGGAGTGCTGTGAAATGGTAAGGTGCAGTGAGGAACGGTAAAGTACAGTGAGGAACGGTAAGGTGTGGTGAGGAATGGTAAGGTGCGGTGAAAAACGGTAAGGTGTGGTGAGGAATGGTAAGGTGCCGTGAGGAATGGTAAGGTGTGGTGAGATACGGTAAGGTGTGGTGAGGAATGGTAAAGTGCTGTGAGGAACGGTAAGGTGCAGTGAGGAATGGTAAGGTGCAGTGAGGAAAGGTAAGGTGCGGTGAGGAACGGTAAGGTGTGGTGAGGAACGGTAAAGTGCGGTGAGCAACAGTAAGGTGCGGTGAGGAATGGTAAGGTGTGGTGAGGAATGGTAAGGTGTGGTGAGGAATGGTAAGGTGTGGTGAGGAATGGTAAGGTGTGGTGAGGAACGTTAAGGTGCAGTGAAGAACCGTAAGGTGTTGTGAGGAACGGTTAAGTACGGTGAGGAACAGTAAGGTGTGGTGAGTAAACGGTAAGGTGTGGTGAGGAACGGTAAGGTGCGGTAAGGAACGGTAAGGTGCGGTGAGGAACGGTATAGTGCGGTGAGGAACGGTAAGGTGCAGTGAGGAATGGTAAGATGTGGTGAGGAATGGCAGGGTGTGGTGAGGAACGCTACGGTGTGGTGAGGAATGGTATAGTGCGGTGAGGAATGGTAAGGTGTGGTGAGATACGGTAAGGTGTGGTGAGGAACAGTAAGGTGTGGTGAGGAACGGTAAGGTGCAGTGAGGAATGGTAAGGTGCGGTGAGGAACGGTAAGGTACGGTGAGGAACGGTAATGTGTGGTGAGGAATGGTAAGGTGTGGTGAGGAACGGTAAGTAACGGTGAGGAACAGTAAGGTGTGGTGAGGAACGGTAACGTGTGGTGAGGAGCAGTAAGGTACGCTGAAGAACGGTAAGGTGTGGTGTGGAGCGGTAAGGTGTGGTGAGGTACGGTAAAATGCAGTGAAGAATAGTAAGGTCTGGTGAGCAATGGTAAGGTGTGGTGAGGAATGGTAAGGTGTGGTGAGGAACGGTAAGGTGTGGTGAGGAACGGTGAGGTGCGGTGAGGAACAGTAAGGTGTGGTGAGGAATGGTAATATGCGGTGAGGAACGGGTAGGTGTGGTGAGGAACAGTAAGGTGTGGTGAGGACCGGTAAGGTGTGGTGAGGAATGGTAAAGTCCGGTGAAAAACAGTAAGGTGCGGTAAGGAATGGTAAGGTGCCGTGAGGAATGGTAAGGAGTGCTGTGAAATGGTAAGGTGCAGTGAGAAACGGTAAAGTACAGTGAGGAATGGTAAGGTGTGGTGAGGAACGGTAAGGTGCGGTGAAAAACGGTAAGGTGTGGTGAGGAACGGTAAGGTGCAGTGAGGAATGGTAAGGTGTGGTGAGGAACGGTAAAGTGCGGTGAGGAATGGTAAGGTGTGGTGAGATACGGTAAGGTGTGGTGAGGAATGGTAAAGTGCTGTGAGGAACGGTAAGGTGCAGTGAGGAATGGTAAGATGTGGTGAGGAATGGCAGGGTGTGGTGAGGAATGCTACAGTGTGGTGAGGAACGGTATAGTGCGGTGAGGAACGGTAAGGTGTGGTGAGGAATGGTAAGGTGCGGTGAGGAACGGTGTGGTGTGGTGAGGAATGGTAAGGTGCGGTGAGGAATGGTAAGGTGTGGTAAGGAACGGTAAAGTGTGGTAAGGAACGGTAAAGTGCGGTGAGGAACAGTAAGGTGCGGTGAGGAGCGGTAAGGTGCGGTGAGGAGCGGTAAAGTGTGGTGAGGAATGGTAAGGTGTGGTGAGGAACGGTAAGGTGTGGTGAGGAATGGTAAGGTGTGGTGAGGAACGGTAAAGTGCAGTGAGGAACAGTAAGGTGTGGTGAGGAATGGTAAGGTGCAGTAAAGAACGGTAAGGTGTGGTGAGGAACGGTAAAGTGCGGTGAGGAATGGTAAGGTGTGGTGAGGAACGGTAAAGTGCGGTGAGGAATGGTAAGGTGTAGTAAGGAATGGTAAGGTGTGGGGAGGAATGGTAAGGTGCGTTGAGGAACAGTAAGGGGTGAGGAACGGTAAGGTGCGGTGAGGAACAGTAAGGAGCGGTGAGGAGCGGTAAGGTGTGTTGAGGAATGGTAAGGTGTGGTGAGGAAGGTAATGTGTGGTGAGGAACGGTAAGGTGCGGTGAGTAATGGTAAAGTGCGGTGAGGAATGGTAAGGTGCAGTGAGCAACGGGAAGGTGTGGTGAGGAACGGTAAAGTACGGTGAGGAACAGTAAGGTGTGGTGAGGAACGGTAAGGTACAGTGAGGAATGGTATGGTGCGGTGAGGAACGGTAAGGTGCGGTGAGGAATGGTAATGTGTGGTGAGGAACAGTAAGGTGTGGTGAGAAACAGTAAGGTGTGGTGAGGAACAGTAAAGTGTGGTGAGGAACGGTAAGGTGTGGTAAGGAACGGTAAGGTGCGGTGAGGAATGGTAAGGTGCAGTGATGAACGGGAAGGTGTGGTGAGGAACGGTAAAGTGCGGTGAGGAATGGTAAAGTGCGGTGAGGAACGGTAAGGTGTAGTGAGTAACTGTAAGGTGTGGTAAGGAATGGTAAGGTGTGGGGAGGAATGGTAGGTGTGAGGAATGGTAAGGTGTGGTGAGGAACGGTAAGGTGCAGTGAAGAACGGTAAGGTGTTGTGAAGAATGGTTAAGTGCGGTGAGGAGCAGTAAGGTGTGGTGAGTAACGGTAAGGTGTGGTGAGGAATGGTAAGGTGCGGTAAGGAACGGTAAGGTACGGTGAGGAAAGGTAAGGTGTGGTGAGGAACAGTAAGATGTGGTGAGGAATGGTAAGGTGTGGTGAGGAATGGCAGGGTGTGGTGAGGAACGCTACGGTGTGGTGAGGAACGGTATAGCGCGGTGAGGAATGGTAAAGTGCTGTGAGGAACGGTAAGGTGCGGTGAGGAGCGGTAAGGTGAGGTGAGGAACAGTAAGGTGCTGTGAGATACGGTAAGGTGTGGTGAGGAATGGTAAAGTGCTGTGAGGAATGGTAAGGTGCAGTGAGGAATGGTAAGATGTGGTGAGGAATGGCAGGGTGTGGTGAGGAATGCTACAGTGTGGTGAGGAACGGTATAGTGCGGTGAGGAACGGTAAGGTGTGGTGAGGAATGGTAACGTGCGGTGAGGAACAGTGTGGTGTGGTGAGGAACGGTAAGGTGTGGTAAGGAACGGTAAAGTGCGGTGAGGAACAGTAAGGTGCGGTGAGAAGCGGTATGGTGTGGTGAGGAATGGTAAGGTGTGGTGAGGAACGGTAAGGTGTGGTGAGGAACGGTAAGGTGCAGTAAAGAACGGTAAGGTGTGGTGAGGAACGGTAAAGTGCGGTGAAGAACAGTAAGGTGCGGTAAGGTGTGGTGAGGAATGGTAACGTGTGGTGAGGAATGGTAAGGTACGGCGAGGAACGGCAAGGTGTGGTGAGGAACGGTAAGGAGCGGTGAGGAACAGTAAGGTGTGGTGAGGAACGGTAACGTGTGGTGAGGAGCAGTAAGGTACGCTGAAGAATGGTAAGGTGTGGTGTGGAGCGGTAAGGTGTGGTGAGGTACGGTAAAATGCAGTGAAGAATAGTAAGGTCTGGTGAGCAATGGTAAGGTGTGGTGAGGAATGGTAAGGTGTGGTGAGGAACGGTAAGGTGTGGTGAGGAACGGTGAGGTGCGGTGAGGAACAGTAAGGTGTGGTGAGGAACGGTAAAGTGTAGTGAGGAACGCTAAAGTGGGGTGAGGAACTGTAAGGTGTGGTGAGGAATGGTAAAGCCCGGTGAAAAACAGTAAGGTGCGGTAAGGAACGGTAAGGTGCTGTGAGGAATGGTAAGGAGTGCTGTGAAATGGTAAGGTGCAGTGAGGAACGGTAAAGTACAGTGAGGAACGGTAAGGTGTGGTGAGGAATGGTAAGGTGCGGTGAAAAACGGTAAGGTGTGGTGAGGAATGGTAAGGTGCCGTGAGGAATGGTAAGGTGTGGTGAGATACGGTAAGGTGTGGTGAGGAATGGTAAAGTGCTGTGAGGAACGGTAAGGTGCAGTGAGGAATGGTAAGGTGCAGTGAGGAAAGGTAAGGTGTGGTGAGGAACGGTAAGGTGTGGTGAGGAACGGTAAAGTGCGGTGAGCAACAGTAAGGTGCGGTGAGGAATGGTAAGGTGTGGTGAGGAATGGTAAGGTGTGGTGAGGAATGGTAAGGTGTGGTGAGGAATGGTAAGGTGTGGTGAGGAACGGTAAGGTGCAGTGAAGAACCGTAAGGTGTTGTGAGGAACGGTTAAGTACGGTGAGGAACAGTAAGGTGTGGTGAGTAAATGGTAAGGTGTGGTGAGGAACGGTAAGGTGCGGTAAGGAACGGTAAGGTGCGGTGAGGAACGGTATAGTGCGGTGAGGAACGGTAAGGTGCAGTGAGGAATGGTAAGATGTGGTGAGGAATGGCAGGGTGTGGTGAGGAACGCTACGGTGTGGAGGAATGGTATAGTGCGGTGAGGAATGGTAAGGTGTGGTGAGATACGGTAAGGTGTGGTGAGGAACAGTAAGGTGTGGTGAGGAACGGTAAGGTGCAGTGAGGAATGGTAAGGTGCGGTGAGGAACGGTAAGGTACGGTGAGGAACGGTAATGTGTGGTGAGGAATGGTAAGGTGTGGTGAGGAACGGTAAGTAACGGTGAGGAACAGTAAGGTGTGGTGAGGAACGGTAACGTGTGGTGAGGAGCAGTAAGGTACGCTGAAGAACGGTAAGGTGTGGTGTGGAGCGGTAAGGTGTGGTGAGGTACGGTAAAATGCAGTGAAGAATAGTAAGGTCTGGTGAGCAATGGTAAGGTGTGGTGAGGAATGGTAAGGTGTGGTGAGGAACGGTAAGGTGTGGTGAGGAACGGTGAGGTGCGGTGAGGAACAGTAAGGTGTGGTGAGGAATGGTAATATGTGGTGAGGAACGGGTAGGTGTGGTGAGGAACAGTAAGGTGTGGTGAGGACCGGTAAGGTGTGGTGAGGAACGCTAAAGTGGGGTGAGGAACTGTAAGGTGTGGTGAGGAATGGTAAAGTCCGGTGAAAAACAGTAAGGTGCGGTAAGGAATGGTAAGGTGCCGTGAGGAATGGTAAGGAGTGCTGTGAAATGGTAAGGTGCAGTGAGAAACGGTAAAGTACAGTGAGGAATGGTAAGGTGTGGTGAGGAACGGTAAGGTGCGGTGAAAAACGGTAAGGTGTGGTGAGGAACGGTAAGGTGCAGTGAGGAATGGTAAGGTGTGGTGAGGAACGGTAAAGTGTGGTGAGGAATGGTAAGGTGTGGTGAGATACGGTAAGGTGTGGTGAGGAATGGTAAAGTGCTGTGAGGAACGGTAAGGTGCAGTGAGGAATGGTAAGATGTGGTGAGGAATGGCAGGGTGTGGTGAGGAATGCTACAGTGTGGTGAGGAATGGTATAGTGCGGTGAGGAACGGTAAGGTGTGGTGAGGAATGGTAAGGTGCGGTGAGGAACGGTGTGGTGTGGTGAGGAATGGTAAGGTGCGGTGAGGAATGGTAAGGTGTGGTAAGGAACGGTAAAGTGCGGTGAGGAACAGAAAGGTGCGGTGAGGAGCGGTAAGGTGCGGTGAGGAGCGGTAAAGTGTGGTGAGGAATGGTAAGGTGTGGTGAGGAACGGTAAGGTGTGGTGAGGAATGGTAAGGTGTGGTGAGGAACGGTAAAGTGCAGTGAGGAACAGTAAGGTGTGGTGAGGAATGGTAAGGTGCAGTAAAGAACGGTAAGGTGTGGTGAGGAACGGTAAAGTGCGGTGAGGAATGGTAAGGTGCGGTGAGGAACGGTAAAGTGCGGTGAGGAATGGTAAGGTGTAGTAAGGAATGGTAAGGTGTGGGGAGGAATGGTAAGGTGCGTTGAGGAACAGTAAGGGGTGAGGAACGGTAAGGTGCGGTGAGGAACAGTAAGGAGCGGTGAGGAGCGGTAAGGTGTGTTGAGGAATGGTAAGGTGTGGTGAGGAAGGTAATGTGTGGTGAGGAACGGTAAGGTGCGGTGAGTAATGGTAAAGTGCGGTGAGGAATGGTAAGGTGCAGTGAGCAACGGGAAGGTGTGGTGAGGAACGGTAAAGTACGGTGAGGAACAGTAAGGTGTGGTGAGGAACGGTAAGGTACAGTGAGGAATGGTATGGTGCGGTGAGGAACGGTAAGGTGCGGTGAGGAATGGTAATGTGTGGTGAGGAACAGTAAGGTGTGGTGAGAAACAGTAAGGTGTGGTGAGGAACAGTAAAGTGTGGTGAGGAACGGTAAGGTGTGGTGAGGAACGGTAAAGTGCGGTGAGGAATGGTAAAGTGCGGTGAGGAACGGTAAGATGTAGTGAGTAACTGTAAGGTGTGGTAAGGAATGGTAAGGTGTGGGGAGGAATGGTAGGTGTGAGGAATGGTAAGGTGTGGTGAGGAACGGTAAGGTGCAGTGAAGAACGGTAAGGTGTTGTGAGGAATGGTTAAGTGCGGTGAGGAGCAGTAAGGTGTGGTGAGTAACGGTAAGGTGTGGTGAGGAATGGTAAGGTGCGGTAAGGAACGGTAAGGTACGGTGAGGAAAGGTAAGGTGTGGTGAGGAACAGTAAGATGTGGTGAGGAATGGTAAGGTGTGGTGAGGAATGGCAGGGTGTGGTGAGGAACGCTACAGTGTGGTGAGGAACGGTATAGCGCGGTGAGGAATGGTAAAGTGCTGTGAGGAACGGTAAGGTGCGGTGAGGAGCGGTAAGGTGAGGTGAGGAACAGTAAGGTGCTGTGAGATACGGTAAGGTGTGGTGAGGAATGGTAAAGTGCTGTGAGGAATGGTAAGGTGCAGTGAGGAATGGTAAGATGTGGTGAGGAATGGCAGGGTGTGGTGAGGAATGCTACAGTGTGGTGAGGAACGGTATAGTGCGGTGAGGAATGGTAAGGTGTGGTGAGGAATGGTAACGTGCGGTGAGGAACAGTGTGGTGTGGTGAGGAACGGTAAGGTGTGGTAAGGAACGGTAAAGTGCGGTGAGGAACAGTAAGGTGCGGTGAGAAGCGGTAAGGTGTGGTGAGGAGCGGTATGGTGTGGTGAGGAATGGTAAGGTGTGGTGAGGAACGGTAAGGTGTGGTGAGGAACGGTAAGGTGCAGTAAAGAACGGTAAGGTGTGGTGAGGAACGGTAAAGTGCGGTGAAGAACAGTAAGGTGCGGTAAGATGTGGTGAGGAATGGTAACGTGTGGTGAGGAATGGTAAGGTACGGTGAGGAACGGCAAGGTGTGGTGAGGAACGGTAAAGTGCAGTGAGGAATGGTAAGGTGCGGTGAGGAACGGTAAAGTGCGGTGAGGAATGGTAAGGAGTGGTGGGGAATGGTAAGGTGTGGTAAGGAATGGTAAGGTGTCGGGAGGAATGGTAAGGTGTGTTGAGGAACAGTAAGGGGTGAGGAACGGTAAGGTGTGGTAAGGAACGGTAAGGTGCGGTGAGTAATGGTAAAGTGCGGTGAGGAATGGTAAGGTGCAGTGAGGAACGGTAAGGTGTGGTGAGGAACATTAAGGTGTGGTGAGGAATGGTAAGGTGTGGTAAGGAACGGTAAGGTGCGGTGAGGAAAGGTAAGGTGCGGTGAGGAAAGGTAAGGTGTGGTGAGGAACAGTAAGATGTGGTGAGGAATGGTAAGGTGTGGTGAGGAATGGCAGGGTGTGGTGAGGAACGCTATGGTGTGGTGAGGAACGGTATAGCGCGGTGAGGAATGGTAAAGTGCTGTGAGGAACGGTAAGGTGTGGTGAGGAGCGGTAAGGTGAGGTGAGGAACAGTAAGGTGCTGTGAGATACGGTAATGTGTGGTGAGGAATGGTAAAGTGCTGTGAGGAACGGTAAGGTGCAGTGAGGAATGGTAAGATGTGGTGAGGAATGGCAGGGTGTGGTGAGGAATGCTACAGTGTGGTGAGGAACGGTATAGTGCGGTGAGGAACGGTAAGGTGTGGTGAGGAATGGTAAGGTGCGGTGAGGAACGGTGTGGTGTGGTGAGGAACGGTAAGGTGTGGTAAGGAACGGTAAAGTGCGGTGAGGAACAGTAAGGTGCGGTGAGAAGCGGTAAGGTGCGGTGAGGAGCGGTATGGTGTGGTGAGGAATGGTAAGGTGTGGTGAGGAACGGTAAGGTGTGGTGAGGAACGGTAAGGTGCAGTAAAGAACGGTAAGGTGTGGTGAGGAACGGTAAAGTGCGGTGAAGAACAGTAAGGTGCGGTAAGGTGTGGTGAGGAATGGTAACGTGTGGTGAGGAATGGTAAGGTACGGCGAGGAACGGCAAGGTGTGGTGAGGAACGGTAAAGTGCAGTGAGGAATGGTAAGGTGCGGTGAGGAACGGTAAAGTGCGGTGAGGAATGGTAAGGAGTGGTGAGGAATGGTAAAGTGCGGTGAGGAATGGTAAGGTGCAGTGAGGAACGGCAAGGTGTGGTGAGGAACATTAAGGTGTGGTGAGGAATGGTAAGGTGTGGTAAGGAACGGTAAGGTGTGGTGAGGAACGGTAAAGTGCGGTGAGGAATGGTAAGGTGCAGTGAGTAACTGTAAGGTGTGGTAAGGAATGGTAAGGTGTGGGGAGGAACGGTATGGTGCAGTGAGGAATGGTAAGGTGCGGTGGGGAATGGTAAATTGTGGTGAGGAATGGTAAGGTGTGGTGAGGAATGGTAAGGTGTGGTGAGAAACGGTAAGGTGTGGTGAGTAATGCGAAGGTGTGGTGAGCAACGGTAAGGTGTGGTGAGGATCAGAAAGATGTGGTGAGGAACGGTAAGGTGTGGTTAGGAATGGTAAGGTGTGGTAAGGAACGGTAACGTGTGGTGAGGAACGGAAGGTGTGGTGAGGAATGGTAAGGTGTGGTGAGGAACAGTAAGGTGTGGTGAGGAATGGTAAAGTGTGGTGAGGAACAGTAAGGTGTGGTGAGTAATGGTAAAGTGCAGTGAGGAATGGTAAGGTGCAGTGAGGAACGGGAAGGTGTGGTGAGGAACGGTAAGGTGCAGTGAGGAATGGTATGGTGCGGTGAGGAACGGTAAGGTGCGGTGAGGAATGGTAATGTGTGGTGAGGAACAGTAAGGTGTGGTGAGGAACAGTAAGGTGTGGTGAGGAACGGGCAGGTGTGGTGAGGAACAGTAAAGTGTGGTAAGGAATGGTAAGGTGTGGTGAGGAACGGTAAGGTGCAGTGAAGAACGGTAAGGTGTTGTGAGGAACGGTTAAGTACGGTGAGGAACAGTAAGGTGTGGTGAGGAACGGTAAGGTGCGGTAAGGAACGGTAAGGTGCGGTGAGGAAAGGTAAGGTGTGGTGAGGAACGGTAAAGTGCGGTGAGGAACAGTAAGGTGCGGTGAGGAGCGGTAAGGTGTGGTGAGGAGCGGTAAGGTGAGGTGAGGAACAGTAAGGTGCTGTGAGATACGGTAATGTGTGGTGAGGAATGGTAAAGTGCTGTGAGGAACGGTAAGGTGCAGTGAGGAATGGTAAGATGTGGTGAGGAATGGCAGGGTGTGGTGAGGAATGCTACAGTGTGGTGAGGAACGGTATAGTGCGGTGAGGAACGGTAAGGTGTGGTGAGGAATGGTAAGGTGCGGTGAGGAACGGTGTGGTGTGGTGAGGAACGGTAAGGTGTGGTAAGGAACGGTAAAGTGCGGTGAGGAACAGTAAGGTGCGGTGAGAAGCGGTAAGGTGCGGTGAGGAGCGGTATGGTGTGGTGAGGAATGGTAAGGTGTGGTGAGGAACGGTAAGGTGTGGTGAGGAACGGTAAGGTGCAGTAAAGAACGGTAAGGTGTGGTGAGGAACGGTAAAGTGCGGTGAAGAACAGTAAGGTGCGGTAAGGTGTGGTGAGGAATGGTAACGTGTGGTGAGGAATGGTAAGGTACGGCGAGGAACGGCAAGGTGTGGTGAGGAACGGTAAAGTGCAGTGAGGAATGGTAAGGTGCGGTGAGGAACGGTAAAGTGCGGTGAGGAATGGTAAGGAGTGGTGAGGAATGGTAAAGTGCGGTGAGGAATGGTAAGGTGCAGTGAGGAACGGCAAGGTGTGGTGAGGAACATTAAGGTGTGGTGAGGAATGGTAAGGTGTGGTAAGGAACGGTAAGGTGTGGTGAGGAACGGTAAAGTGCGGTGAGGAATGGTAAGGTGCAGTGAGTAACTGTAAGGTGTGGTAAGGAATGGTAAGGTGTGGGGAGGAACGGTATGGTGCAGTGAGGAATGGTAAGGTGCGGTGGGGAATGGTAAATTGTGGTGAGGAATGGTAAGGTGTGGTGAGGAATGGTAAGGTGTGGTGAGAAACAGTAAGGTGTGGTGAGTAATGCGAAGGTGTGGTGAGCAACGGTAAGGTGTGGTGAGGATCAGAAAGATGTGGTGAGGAACGGTAAGGTGTGGTTAGGAATGGTAAGGTGTGGTAAGGAACGGTAACGTGTGGTGAGGAACGGAAGGTGTGGTGAGGAATGGTAAGGTGTGGTGAGGAACAGTAAGGTGTGGTGAGGAATGGTAAAGTGTGGTGAGGAACAGTAAGGTGTGGTGAGTAATGGTAAAGTGCAGTGAGGAATGGTAAGGTGCAGTGAGGAACGGGAAGGTGTGGTGAGGAACGGTAAGGTGCAGTGAGGAATGGTATGGTGCGGTGAGGAACGGTAAGGTGCGGTGAGGAATGGTAATGTGTGGTGAGGAACAGTAAGGTGTGGTGAGGAACAGTAAGGTGTGGTGAGGAACGGGCAGGTGTGGTGAGGAACAGTAAAGTGTGGTAAGGAATGGTAAGGTGTGGTGAGGAACGGTAAGGTGCAGTGAAGAACGGTAAGGTGTTGTGAGGAACGGTTAAGTACGGTGAGGAACAGTAAGGTGTGGTGAGGAACGGTAAGGTGCGGTAAGGAACGGTAAGGTGCGGTGAGGAAAGGTAAGGTGTGGTGAGGAACGGTAAAGTGCGGTGAGGAACAGTAAGGTGCGGTGAGGAGCGGTAAGGTGTGGTGAGGAATGGTAAGGTGTGGTGAGGAACGGTATGGTGTGGTGAGGAATGGTAAGGTGTGGTGAGGAACGGTAAGGTGTGGTGAGGAACGGTAAAGTGCGGTGAGGAATGGTAAGGTGCGGTGAGGAACGGTAAGGTGTAGTGAGTAACTGTAAGGTATAGTAAGGAATGGTAAGGTGTGGGGAGGAACGGTAAGGTGCGGTGAGGAACAGTAAGGTGCGGTGAGGAGTGGTAAATTGTGGTGAGGAATGGTAAGGTGTGGTGAGGAACAGTAAAGTACGATGAGGAACAGTAAGGTGTGGTGAGGAACGGTAAGGTGCAGTGAGGAATGGTAAGGTGTGGTGAGGAATGGTAAGGTGTGGTGAGGAATGGTAATGTGTGGTGAGGAACAGTAAGGTGTGGTGAGGAACAGTAAGGTGTGGTGAGGAACGGTAAGGTGTGGTAAGGAACGGTAAGGTGCGGTGAGTAATGGTAAAGTGCGGTGAGGAATGGTAAGGTGCAGTGAGGAACGGTAAGGTGTGGTGAGGAACATTAAGGTGTGGTGAGGAACGGTAAGGCGTGGTAAGGAACGGTAAGGTGTGGTGAGGAACGGTAAAGTGCGGTGAGGAATGGTAAGGTGTAGTAAGGAATGGTAAGGTGTGGGGAGGAATGGTAAGGTGTGGTGAGGAACAGTAAGGGGTGAGGAACGGTAATGTGCGGTGAGGAACAGTAAGGTGCGGTGAGGAGTGGTAAATTGTGGTGAGGAATGGTAAGGTGTGGTGAGGAACAGTAAAGTATGGTGAGGAACAGTAATGTGTGGTGAGGAACGGTAAGGTGCAGTGAGGAATGGTAAGGTGCGGTGAGGAATGGTAAGGTGCGGTGAGGAATGGTAATGTGTGGTGAGGAACAGTAAGGTGTGGTGAGGAACAGTAAGGTGTGGTGAGGAACGGTAAGGTGTGGTAAGGAACGGTAAGGTGCGGTGAGTAATGGTAAAGTGCGGTGCGGAATGGTAAGGTGCAGTGAGGAATGGTAAGGTGTGGTGAGGAACATTAAGGTGTGGTGAGGAACGGTAAGGTGTGGTAAGGAACGGTAAGGTGTGGTGAGGAACGGTAAAGTGCGGTGAGGAATGGTAAGGTGTAGTGAGTAACTGTAAGGTGTGGTAAGGAATGGTAAGGTGTGGGGAGGAATGGTAAGGTGCGTTGAGGAACAGTAAGGTGTGGTGAGGAATGGTATGGTGCAGTGAGGAATGGTAAGGTGCGATGAGGAATGGTAAATTGTGGTGAGGAACGGTAAGGTGTGGTGAGTAATGCAAAGGTGTGGTGAGCAATGGTAAGGTGTGGTGAGGATCAGAAAGATGTGGTAAGGAACGGTAAAGTGTGGTGAGGAACGGAAGGTGTGGTGAGGAGCGGTATGGTGCGGTGACGAATGGTAAGGTGTGGTGAGGAACAGTAAGGTGTGGTGAGGAACAGTAAGGTGTGGTGAGGAACGGTAAGGTGCAGTGAGGAATGGTAAGGTGTGGTGAGGAATGGTAAAGTGCGGTGAGGAACGGTAAGGTGTGGTGAGGAATGGTAAGGTGCAGTGAGGAACGGTGTGGTGTGGTGAGGAATGGTAAGGTGCGGTGAGGAACGGTAAGGTGTGGTAAGGAACGGTAAAGTGCGGTGAGGAACAGTAAGGTGTGGTGAGGAACGGTAAGGTGCAGTGAGGAATGGTAAGGTGCGGTGAGGAACGGTAAGGTGCGGTGAGGAATGGTAATGTGTGGTGAGGAACAGTAAGGTGTGGTGAGGAACAGTAAGGTATGGTGAGGAACAGTAAGGTGTGGTGAGGAACGGTAAGGTGCGGTAAGGAATGGTTAGGTGCGGTGAGGAATGGTAATGTGTGGTGGGGAACAGTAAGGTGTGGTGAGGAACAGTAAGGTGTGGTGAGGAACGGTAAGGTGCGGTGAGGAACGGTAATGTGTGGTGAGGAACGGTAAGGTGTGGTGAGGACCGGTAAGGTGTGGTGAGGAACGCTAAAGTGGAGTGAGGAACGGTAAGGTGCAGTGAGGAATGGTAAAGTGTGGTGAGGAACGGTAAGGTGTGGTGAGGAATGGTAAGGTGTGGTGAGGAATGGTAAAGTCTGGAGAGTAACAGTAAGGTGCGGTAAGGAACGGTACGTTGCGGTGAGGAATGGTAAGGTGTGGTGAGGAACGGTAAAGTGTGGTGATGAATGGTAAAGTCTGGTGAGGAATGGTAAGGTGCGGTGAAGAACGGTAATGTGCGGTGAGGAACGGTAATGTGTGGTGAGGAACGGTAAGGTGTGGTAAGGAATGGTAAGGTGCGGTGAGGAACGGTAATGTGTGGTGAGGAACGGTAAGGTGTGGTGAGGACCGGTAAGGTGTGGTGAGGAACGCTAAAGTGGAGTGAGGAACGGTAAGGTGCAGTGAGGAATGGTAAAGTGTGGTGAGGAACGGTAATGTGTGGTGAGGAACGGTAAGGTGTGGTAAGGAATGGTAAGGTGTGGGGAGGAATAGTAAGGTGCGGTGAGGCACGGTAATGTGCTTTGAGGAATGTAAGGTGTGGTGAGGAACAGTAAGATGTGGTGAGGTACGGTAAGGTGCGGTGAAGAATGGTAAAGTCTGATGAGGAACAGCAAGGTCTGGTGAGGAACGGTAAAGTGTGGTGAGGAACGGTACAGTGTGGTGAGATACGGTAAGGTGTGGTGAGGAACGGTAAAGTGCGGTGAGGAACGGTAAGGTGTGGTGAGATACGGTAAGGTGTGGTGAGGAACGGTAAAGTGCGGTGAGGAATGGTAAGGTGCAGTGAGGAACGGTAAGTGTGGTGAGGAATGGTAAGGTGTGGTGAGGAATGGTAAAGTCCGGTAAGAAACAGTAAGGTGCGGTAAGGAACAGTAAGTTGCGGTGAGGAATGGTAAGGTGTGCTGTGAAATGGTAAGGTGCAGTGAGGAGCGGTAAAGTACAGTGAGGAATGGTAAATTGTGGTGAGGAATGGTAAGGTGTGGTGAGGAATGGCAAGGTGTGGTGAGGAACGGTAAGGTGTGGTGAGTAATGGGAAGGTGTGGTGAGCAACGGTAAGGTGTGGTGAGGAACAGTAAGGTGTGGTGAGGAACGGTAAGGTGTGCTGAGGAATGGTAAGGAATGGTAAGGAACGGTAAAGTGTGGTGAGGAACAGAAGGTGTGGTGATGAACGGTAAGGTGTGGTGAGGAATGGTAAAGTGTGGTGAGGAACAGTAAGGTGTGGTGAGGCACGGTAATGTGCTTTGAGGAACGGTAAAGTGTGGTGAGTTACAGTAAGGTGCGGTGAGGAATGGTAAGGTGCACTGAGGAACGGTAAGGAGCGGTGAGGAATGGTAAGGTGCGGTGAGGAACAGTAAGGTGCGGTGAGGAACTCTAAAGGGGGGTGAGGAACGGTAAGGTGTGGTGAGGAACAGTAAGGTGCGGTGAGGAATGGTAAAGTGTGGTGAGGAATGGTAAGGTACGGTGAGGAACGGTAAGGTGTGGTGAGGAACGGTAAGGTGCGGTGTGGAACGGTAAGGTGTGGTGAGGAACGGTAAGTTGCAGTGAGGAATGGTAAGGTGCAGTGAGGAACGGTAAGGTGCAGTGAGTAACGGTAACGTGTGGTGAGGAACAGTAAGGTACGGTAAGGTGTGGTGTGGAATGGTAAGGTGTGCTGAGGAACGGTAAAGTGCAGTGAGGAATGGTAAGGTGTGGTGAGGAACAGTAAGGTGTGGTGAGGAACGTTAAAGTGTGGTGAGGAACAGTAAGGTGAGGTGAGGAATGGGTAGGTGTGGTGAGGAACGGTAAGGTACGGAGAGGAATGGTAAGGTGAGGTGATGAACAGTAAGGTGAGGTGAGGAACAGGTAGGTGTGGTGAGGAGTGGTAAGGTACGGCGAGGAACGGTAAAGTGTGATGAGGAACAGGAAGGTGTGGTAAGGAACATTAAGGTGCGGTGAGGAATGTTAAAGTGTGGTGAGGAATGGTAAGGTACGGCGAGGAATGGTAAGGTGTGGTGAGGAACAGTAAGGTGTGTTGACGATTGGTAAGGTGTGGTGAGGAATCGCTAGATGTGGTGAGGAACGGGAAGGTTTGGAGAGGATCGGTAAGGTGTGGTGAGGAGCGGTAAGGTGCGGTGAGGAACAGTAATGTGTGGTGAGGAATGGTAAGGTGTGGTTAGGAACCGTTAGATGTGTTGAGGAACGGGTAAGGCGTGGAGAGGAATGGCAAGGTGTGTTGAGGAACGGTAAGGTACAGTGAGGAACAGTAAAGTGCGGTGAGGAACGGTAAGGTGTGGTGAGGAACAGTAAGGTGCGGTGAGAATCGGTAAGGTGTGGTGAGGAACGGCAGGGTGTGGTGAGGAACGCTACGTTGTGGTGAGGGATGGTAAGGTTTGATGAGGAACTGTCAGGTGCGGAGAGGAATGGTAAGGTGTGGCAAGGAACTGTAAGATATGGTGAGGAACGTTAAGGTGTGGTGAGGAACGGTATGGTACGGTGAGGAACGTAAGGTGCTGTGAGGAACTGTAAGTTGCGGTGTGGAATGCTAAGGTGCGGTGAGGAATGGTAAGGTGTGGTGAGAAACAGTAAGGTGGGGTGAGGAACAGTAAGGTGCAGAGAGGAATGGTAAGGTGCGGTGTCGAACAGTAAGGTGTGGTGTGGAACAGTAAGGTGTGGTGAGGAACGGTAAGGTGCGGTGAGGAACGGTTAGGTGTGGTGAGGAATGGTAAGGTGTGGTTAGGAATGGTAATGTGCGGTGAGGAACTGTAAGGTGTGGTGAGGAACGGTACGGTGTGTTGAGGAAATGGTAAGGTGCAGTGAAGAATGTTAAGGTGTGGTGTGGGGAGGAACAGTAAGGTGCCGAGAGGAAGGGTAAGGTGAGGTGAGCAGCGGTAAGGTATGGTGAGGAACGGGTAGGTGTGGTGAGGAACAGTAAGGTGTGATGAGGAACGGTATGATGCGGTGGGGAATGGTAAGGTGCGGTGAGGTACGGTAAGGTACAGTGAGGAATGGTAAGGTGAGCTCAGGAACAGTAAGGTGTGGTGAAGATTGGTAAGGTGCTGTGAGGAACGTTAAGTTGCGGTGAGGAACGGTAAGGTGCGGTGAGGAACAGTAATGTACGGTGAGGAACGGAAGGGTGTGGTGAGGAACTGTAAGGTATGGTGAGGAATGGTAAGGTGTGGTGAGGAACTGTAAGGTGCGGTGAGGAACTGTAAGGTACGGTGATGAACGGTAAAGTACGGTGAGGAATGGTACTGTGCGGTGAGGAACAAAATGTTGTGGTGAGGAACAGTAAGGTGCGGTGAGTAATGGTAAGGTGTGGTGTGGAATGGTAAGGTACCTGAGGAACGGTAAGGTGTGGTGAGGAATGGCAAGGTACGGTGGGGAACGGTAAGGTGCTGTGAAGATCGGTAAGGTGTGTTGAGGAACAGTAAGGTGTGGTCAGGAATGGTAAGGTGTGGTGAGGAACAGTAAGGTGTGGTGAGGAACGGTAAAGTGTGGTGAGGAACGGTAAGATGTTGTGAGGAACGATAAGGTGTGGTGAGGAACAGTAAGGTGCGGTGAGAATCGGTAAGGTGTGGTGAGGAATGGCAGGGTGTGGTGAGGAATGCTACGGTGTGGTGAGGAATGGTAAGGTGTGGTGAAGAACGGACAGGTGCGGTGAGGAACGGTAAGATGCGGTGAGGAACAGTAAGGTGTGTGGAACAGTAAGGTGTGAGGAACGGTAAGGTGCAGTGCGGAACGGCTAGATGTGGTGAGGAACGGTAAGGTGTGGTGAGGAATGATAAGGTGTGGTGAGGAACGGTAAGGTGTGGTGAGGAACAGTAAGGTGTGGTGAGGAACAGTAAGGTGTGGTGAGGAACGGTAAGGTGTGGTGAGGAAGGGTAAGGTGTGGTGAGGAACGGTAAGGTGTGGTGAGGAACAGTAAGGTGCGGTGAGAATCCGTAAGGTGTGGTGAGTAACGGCAGGGTGTGGTGAGGAATGCTACAGTGTGGTGAGGAATGGTAAGGTGTAGTGAGGAATGGTAAGGTGTGGTGAGGAACAGTAAGGTGTGGTGAGGAATGGTAAGGTGTGGTGAGGAATGGTAAGGTGTGGTGAGGAATGGTAAGGAGTGGTGAGAATGGTAAGGTGTGGTGAGGAAGGGTAAGGTGTGGTGACGAACGGTAAGGTGTGGTGAGGAACAGTAAGGTGCGGTGAGAATCGGTAAGGTGTGGTGAGGAACGGCAGGGTGTGGTGAGGAATGCTACATTGTGGTGAGGAATGGTAAGCTGTGGTGAGGAATGGTAAGGTGTGGTGAGGAACGGTAAGGTGTGGTCAGGAACAGTAATGTAAGGTGAGGAACAGTAAGGTGTGGTGAGAAATGGTAAGGTGCGGTGAGGAACAATAAGGTGCGGTGAGGAATGGTAAGGTGTGGTGAGGAACGGTAAGGTGCAGTGAGAATCGGTAAGGTGTGGTGAAGAACAGCAGGGTGTGGTGAGGAACGGTACGGTGTGGTGAGGAATGGTAAGTTGTGAGGAACAGTAAGGTGCAGTGAGCAATGGTAAGTTGCGGTGAGGAACAGTAAGGTGTGGTGTGGAACTGTAAGGTGCGGTGAGGAACGGTAAGGTGTGGTTAGGAACGGTAATGTGTAGTGAGGAACTGTAAGGTGTGGTGAGGAATGGTACGGTGCGTTGAGGAAACGGCAAGGTAAGGTGAAGAACGTTAAGGTGTGGTGAGGAACGGTAAGGTGTGGTGAGGAACAGTAAGGTGCTGACAGGAAGTGTAAGGTGAGGTGAGCAGCGGTAAGGTATGGTGAGGAACGGGTAGGTGTGGTGAGGAACAGTAAGTTGTGGTGAGGAATGGTATTGTGTGATGAGGAATGGTATGATGCGGTGGGGAATGGTAAGGTGCGGTGAGGTACAGTAAGGTACAGTGAGGAATGGTAAGGTAAGCTGAGGAACAGTAAGGTGCGGTGAGGAACGGTAAAGTGTGGTGAGGAACTGAAAGGTGCGGTGAGGAATGGTAAGGTATGGTGAGGAACGGTAAGGTGTGGTGATGAACAGTAAGGTACGGTGAGGAACAGAACTGTGCGGTGAGGAATGGAATGGTGTGGTGAGGAACGGTAAGGTGCGGTGAGTAACGGTAAGGTGCTGTGAGGAACAGTAAGGTGTGGTGAGGAACGGTAAGGTGTGGTGAGGAACGGTAAGATATGGTGAGGAACGGTAAGATGTGGTGAGGAACGGTAAGGTGTGGTGAGGAACGGTAAGGTGTGGTGAGGAACAGTAAGGTGTGGTGAGGAACGGTAAGGTGTGGTGAGGAACGGTAAGATATGGTGAGGAACGGTAAGATGTGGTGAGGAACGGTAAGGTGTGGTGAGGAATGGCAGGGTGTGGTGAGGAACGCTACGGTGTGGTGAGGAATGGTAAGGTGTGGTGAAGAACGGACAGGTGCGGTGAGGAATGGTAAGATGCGGTGAGGAACAGTAAGGTGTGTGGAACTGTAAGGTGTGGTGAGGAACGGTAAGGTGTGGTGAGGAATGATAAGGTGTGGTGAGGAACGGTCATGTGTGGTGAGGAATGGTAAGGTGTGGTGAGGAACAGTAAGGTATGGTGAGGAATGGTAAGGTGTGGTGAGGAACGGTAAGGTGTGGTGAGGAAGGGTAAGGTGTGGTGAGGAACGATAAGGTGTGGTGAGGAATGATAAGGTGTGGTAAGGAACGGTAATGTGTGGTGAGGAACGGTAAGATGTGGTGAGGAACGGTAAGGTGTGGTGAGGAATGGTAAGGTGTTGTGAGGAAGGGTAAGGTGTGGTGAGGAACAGCAGGGTGTGGTGAGTAATGCTACTGTGTGGTGAGGAATGGTAAGGTGTGGTGAGGAATGGTAAGGTGTGGTGAGGAACAGTATGGTGTGGTGAGGAACGGTAAGGTGTGGTGAGGAACGGTAAGGTGTGGTGAGGAATGGTAAGGAGTGGTGAGGAACGGTAAGGTGTGGCGAGGAAGGGTAAGGTGTGGTGACAAATGGTAAGGTGTGGTGAGGAACAGTAAGGTGCGTTGAGAATCGGTAAGATGTGGTGAGGAACGGCAGGGTGTGGTGAGGAACGCTACGTTGTGTGGAATGGTAAGGTATGGTGAGGAACGGTCAGGTGCGGTGAGGAATGGTAAGGTGTGGTGAGGAACAGTAAGGTGTGGTGAGGAACGATAAGGTGTGGTGAGGAATGGTAAGGTGTGGCGAGGAATGGTAAGGTGTGGCAAGGAACAGTAAGATACGGTGAGGAACGTTAAGGTGTGGTGAGGAATGGTATGGTACGGTGAGGAACGTAAGGTGCTGTGAGGAACGGTAAAGTGTGGTGTGGAACGGTAAGGCACGGTAAGGTGTGGTGAGGAACAGTAATGTAAGGTGAGGAACAGTAAGGTGTGGTGAGGAATGGTAATGTGTGGTGAGGAACAGTAAGGTGTGGTGAGGAATGGTAAGGTGCGGTGAGGAATGGTTAGGTGTGGTGAGGAATGGTAAGGTGTGGTGAGGAATGGTAAGGTGTGGTGAGGAACGGTAAGGTGCGGTGAACAACGGTAAGGTGCAGTGAGAAACGGTATGGTGCGGTGAGGAATGGTAAGTTGTGGTGAGGAACAGTAAGGTGTGGTGAGGAACGGTAAGGTGCGGTGAGGAACAGTAAGGTGTGGTGAGGAATGGTAAGGTGCGGTGAACAACGGTAAGGTGCGGTGAGAAACGGTATGGTGCGGTGAGGAATGGTAAGGTGTGGTGAGGAACGGTAAGGTGTGGTTGGGAACGGCAATGTGCGGTGAGGAACAGTAAGGTGTGGTGAGGAACGGTAAGGTGCAGTGAGGAACTTTAAGGTGTGGTGAGGAAAGGTAAGGTGTGGTTAGGAACGGTAATGTGTGGTGAGGAACTGTAAGGTGTGAGGAATGGTACGGTGCATTGAGGAAACGGTAAGGTGCGGTGAAGAACATTAAGGAGTGGTGAGGAACGGTAAGGTGTGGTGAGGAACAGTAAGGTGCCGAGAGGAAGGATAAGGTGAGGTGAGCAGCGGTAAGGTATGGTGAGGAACGGGTAGGTGTGGTGAGGAACAGTAAGTTGTGGTGAGGAATGGTATTGTGTGATGAGGAATGGTATGATGCGGTGGGGAATGGTAAGGTGCGGTGAGGTACAGTAAGGTACAGTGAGGAATGGTAAGGTAAGCTGAGGAACAGTAAGGTGCGGTGAGGAACGGTAAAGTGTGGTGAGGAACTGAAAGGTGCGGTGAGGAATGGTAAGGTATGGTGAGGAACGGTAAGGTGTGGTGATGAACAGTAAGGTACGGTGAGGAACAGAACTGTGCGGTGAGGAATGGAATGGTGTGGTGAGGAACGGTAAGGTGCGGTGAGTAACGGTAAGGTGCTGTGAGGAACAGTAAGGTGTGGTGAGGAACGGTAAGGTGTGGTGAGGAACGGTAAGATATGGTGAGGAACGGTAAGATGTGGTGAGGAACGGTAAGGTGTGGTGAGGAACGGTAAGGTGTGGTGAGGAACAGTAAGGTGTGGTGAGGAACGGTAAGGTGTGGTGAGGAACGGTAAGATATGGTGAGGAACGGTAAGATGTGGTGAGGAACGGTAAGGTGTGGTGAGGAATGGCAGGGTGTGGTGAGGAACGCTACGGTGTGGTGAGGAATGGTAAGGTGTGGTGAAGAACGGACAGGTGCGGTGAGGAATGGTAAGATGCGGTGAGGAACAGTAAGGTGTGTGGAACTGTAAGGTGTGGTGAGGAACGGTAAGGTGTGGTGAGGAATGATAAGGTGTGGTGAGGAACGGTCATGTGTGGTGAGGAATGGTAAGGTGTGGTGAGGAACAGTAAGGTATGGTGAGGAATGGTAAGGTGTGGTGAGGAACGGTAAGGTGTGGTGAGGAAGGGTAAGGTGTGGTGAGGAACGATAAGGTGTGGTGAGGAATGATAAGGTGTGGTAAGGAACGGTAATGTGTGGTGAGGAACGGTAAGATGTGGTGAGGAACGGTAAGGTGTGGTGAGGAATGGTAAGGTGTTGTGAGGAAGGGTAAGGTGTGGTGAGGAACAGCAGGGTGTGGTGAGTAATGCTACTGTGTGGTGAGGAATGGTAAGGTGTGGTGAGGAATGGTAAGGTGTGGTGAGGAACAGTATGGTGTGGTGAGGAACGGTAAGGTGTGGTGAGGAACGGTAAGGTGTGGTGAGGAATGGTAAGGAGTGGTGAGGAACGGTAAGGTGTGGCGAGGAAGGGTAAGGTGTGGTGACAAATGGTAAGGTGTGGTGAGGAACAGTAAGGTGCGTTGAGAATCGGTAAGATGTGGTGAGGAACGGCAGGGTGTGGTGAGGAACGCTACGTTGTGTGGAATGGTAAGGTATGGTGAGGAACGGTCAGGTGCGGTGAGGAATGGTAAGGTGTGGTGAGGAACAGTAAGGTGTGGTGAGGAACGATAAGGTGTGGTGAGGAATGGTAAGGTGTGGCGAGGAATGGTAAGGTGTGGCAAGGAACAGTAAGATACGGTGAGGAACGTTAAGGTGTGGTGAGGAATGGTATGGTACGGTGAGGAACGTAAGGTGCTGTGAGGAACGGTAAAGTGTGGTGTGGAACGGTAAGGCACGGTAAGGTGTGGTGAGGAACAGTAATGTAAGGTGAGGAACAGTAAGGTGTGGTGAGGAATGGTAATGTGTGGTGAGGAACAGTAAGGTGTGGTGAGGAATGGTAAGGTGCGGTGAGGAATGGTTAGGTGTGGTGAGGAATGGTAAGGTGTGGTGAGGAATGGTAAGGTGTGGTGAGGAACGGTAAGGTGCGGTGAACAACGGTAAGGTGCAGTGAGAAACGGTATGGTGCGGTGAGGAATGGTAAGTTGTGGTGAGGAACAGTAAGGTGTGGTGAGGAACGGTAAGGTGCGGTGAGGAACAGTAAGGTGTGGTGAGGAATGGTAAGGTGCGGTGAACAACGGTAAGGTGCGGTGAGAAACGGTATGGTGCGGTGAGGAATGGTAAGGTGTGGTGAGGAACGGTAAGGTGTGGTTGGGAACGGCAATGTGCGGTGAGGAACAGTAAGGTGTGGTGAGGAACGGTAAGGTGCGGTAAGGAACGGTAAGGTGCGGTGAGGAAAGGTAAGGTGTGGTGAGGAACGGTAAAGTGCGGTGAGGAACAGTAAGGTGCGGTGAGGAGCGGTAAGGTGTGGTGAGGAATGGTAAGGTGTGGTGAGGAACGGTATGGTGTGGTGAGGAATGGTAAGGTGTGGTGAGGAACGGTAAGGTGTGGTGAGGAACGGTAAAGTGCGGTGAGGAATGGTAAGGTGCGGTGAGGAACGGTAAGGTGTAGTGAGTAACTGTAAGGTATAGTAAGGAATGGTAAGGTGTGGGGAGGAACGGTAAGGTGCGGTGAGGAACAGTAAGGTGCGGTGAGGAGTGGTAAATTGTGGTGAGGAATGGTAAGGTGTGGTGAGGAACAGTAAAGTACGATGAGGAACAGTAAGGTGTGGTGAGGAACGGTAAGGTGCAGTGAGGAATGGTAAGGTGTGGTGAGGAATGGTAAGGTGTGGTGAGGAATGGTAATGTGTGGTGAGGAACAGTAAGGTGTGGTGAGGAACAGTAAGGTGTGGTGAGGAACGGTAAGGTGTGGTAAGGAACGGTAAGGTGCGGTGAGTAATGGTAAAGTGCGGTGAGGAATGGTAAGGTGCAGTGAGGAACGGTAAGGTGTGGTGAGGAACATTAAGGTGTGGTGAGGAACGGTAAGGCGTGGTAAGGAACGGTAAGGTGTGGTGAGGAACGGTAAAGTGCGGTGAGGAATGGTAAGGTGTAGTAAGGAATGGTAAGGTGTGGGGAGGAATGGTAAGGTGTGGTGAGGAACAGTAAGGGGTGAGGAACGGTAATGTGCGGTGAGGAACAGTAAGGTGCGGTGAGGAGTGGTAAATTGTGGTGAGGAATGGTAAGGTGTGGTGAGGAACAGTAAAGTATGGTGAGGAACAGTAATGTGTGGTGAGGAACGGTAAGGTGCAGTGAGGAATGGTAAGGTGCGGTGAGGAATGGTAAGGTGCGGTGAGGAATGGTAATGTGTGGTGAGGAACAGTAAGGTGTGGTGAGGAACAGTAAGGTGTGGTGAGGAACGGTAAGGTGTGGTAAGGAACGGTAAGGTGCGGTGAGTAATGGTAAAGTGCGGTGCGGAATGGTAAGGTGCAGTGAGGAATGGTAAGGTGTGGTGAGGAACATTAAGGTGTGGTGAGGAACGGTAAGGTGTGGTAAGGAACGGTAAGGTGTGGTGAGGAACGGTAAAGTGCGGTGAGGAATGGTAAGGTGTAGTGAGTAACTGTAAGGTGTGGTAAGGAATGGTAAGGTGTGGGGAGGAATGGTAAGGTGCGTTGAGGAACAGTAAGGTGTGGTGAGGAATGGTATGGTGCAGTGAGGAATGGTAAGGTGCGATGAGGAATGGTAAATTGTGGTGAGGAACGGTAAGGTGTGGTGAGTAATGCAAAGGTGTGGTGAGCAATGGTAAGGTGTGGTGAGGATCAGAAAGATGTGGTAAGGAACGGTAAAGTGTGGTGAGGAACGGAAGGTGTGGTGAGGAGCGGTATGGTGCGGTGACGAATGGTAAGGTGTGGTGAGGAACAGTAAGGTGTGGTGAGGAACAGTAAGGTGTGGTGAGGAACGGTAAGGTGCAGTGAGGAATGGTAAGGTGTGGTGAGGAATGGTAAAGTGCGGTGAGGAACGGTAAGGTGTGGTGAGGAATGGTAAGGTGCAGTGAGGAACGGTGTGGTGTGGTGAGGAATGGTAAGGTGCGGTGAGGAACGGTAAGGTGTGGTAAGGAACGGTAAAGTGCGGTGAGGAACAGTAAGGTGTGGTGAGGAACGGTAAGGTGCAGTGAGGAATGGTAAGGTGCGGTGAGGAACGGTAAGGTGCGGTGAGGAATGGTAATGTGTGGTGAGGAACAGTAAGGTGTGGTGAGGAACAGTAAGGTATGGTGAGGAACAGTAAGGTGTGGTGAGGAACGGTAAGGTGCGGTAAGGAATGGTTAGGTGCGGTGAGGAATGGTAATGTGTGGTGGGGAACAGTAAGGTGTGGTGAGGAACAGTAAGGTGTGGTGAGGAACGGTAAGGTGCGGTGAGGAACGGTAATGTGTGGTGAGGAACGGTAAGGTGTGGTGAGGACCGGTAAGGTGTGGTGAGGAACGCTAAAGTGGAGTGAGGAACGGTAAGGTGCAGTGAGGAATGGTAAAGTGTGGTGAGGAACGGTAAGGTGTGGTGAGGAATGGTAAGGTGTGGTGAGGAATGGTAAAGTCTGGAGAGTAACAGTAAGGTGCGGTAAGGAACGGTACGTTGCGGTGAGGAATGGTAAGGTGTGGTGAGGAACGGTAAAGTGTGGTGAGGAATGGTAAGGTGTGGTGATGAATGGTAAAGTCTGGTGAGGAATGGTAAGGTGCGGTGAAGAACGGTAATGTGCGGTGAGGAACGGTAATGTGTGGTGAGGAACGGTAAGGTGTGGTAAGGAATGGTAAGGTGTGGGGAGGAATAGTAAGGTGCGGTGAGGCACGGTAATGTGCTTTGAGGAATGTAAGGTGTGGTGAGGAACAGTAAGATGTGGTGAGGTACGGTAAGGTGCGGTGAAGAATGGTAAAGTCTGATGAGGAACAGCAAGGTCTGGTGAGGAACGGTAAAGTGTGGTGAGGAACGGTACAGTGTGGTGAGATACGGTAAGGTGTGGTGAGGAACGGTAAAGTGCGGTGAGGAACGGTAAGGTGTGGTGAGATACGGTAAGGTGTGGTGAGGAACGGTAAAGTGCGGTGAGGAATGGTAAGGTGCAGTGAGGAACGGTAAGTGTGGTGAGGAATGGTAAGGTGTGGTGAGGAATGGTAAAGTCCGGTAAGAAACAGTAAGGTGCGGTAAGGAACAGTAAGTTGCGGTGAGGAATGGTAAGGTGTGCTGTGAAATGGTAAGGTGCAGTGAGGAGCGGTAAAGTACAGTGAGGAATGGTAAATTGTGGTGAGGAATGGTAAGGTGTGGTGAGGAATGGCAAGGTGTGGTGAGGAACGGTAAGGTGTGGTGAGTAATGGGAAGGTGTGGTGAGCAACGGTAAGGTGTGGTGAGGAACAGTAAGGTGTGGTGAGGAACGGTAAGGTGTGCTGAGGAATGGTAAGGAATGGTAAGGAACGGTAAAGTGTGGTGAGGAACAGAAGGTGTGGTGATGAACGGTAAGGTGTGGTGAGGAATGGTAAAGTGTGGTGAGGAACAGTAAGGTGTGGTGAGGCACGGTAATGTGCTTTGAGGAACGGTAAAGTGTGGTGAGTTACAGTAAGGTGCGGTGAGGAATGGTAAGGTGCACTGAGGAACGGTAAGGAGCGGTGAGGAATGGTAAGGTGCGGTGAGGAACAGTAAGGTGCGGTGAGGAACTCTAAAGGGGGGTGAGGAACGGTAAGGTGTGGTGAGGAACAGTAAGGTGCGGTGAGGAATGGTAAAGTGTGGTGAGGAATGGTAAGGTACGGTGAGGAACGGTAAGGTGTGGTGAGGAACGGTAAGGTGCGGTGTGGAACGGTAAGGTGTGGTGAGGAACGGTAAGTTGCAGTGAGGAATGGTAAGGTGCAGTGAGGAACGGTAAGGTGCAGTGAGTAACGGTAACGTGTGGTGAGGAACAGTAAGGTACGGTAAGGTGTGGTGTGGAATGGTAAGGTGTGCTGAGGAACGGTAAAGTGCAGTGAGGAATGGTAAGGTGTGGTGAGGAACAGTAAGGTGTGGTGAGGAACGTTAAAGTGTGGTGAGGAACAGTAAGGTGAGGTGAGGAATGGGTAGGTGTGGTGAGGAACGGTAAGGTACGGAGAGGAATGGTAAGGTGAGGTGATGAACAGTAAGGTGAGGTGAGGAACAGGTAGGTGTGGTGAGGAGTGGTAAGGTACGGCGAGGAACGGTAAAGTGTGATGAGGAACAGGAAGGTGTGGTAAGGAACATTAAGGTGCGGTGAGGAATGTTAAAGTGTGGTGAGGAATGGTAAGGTACGGCGAGGAATGGTAAGGTGTGGTGAGGAACAGTAAGGTGTGTTGACGATTGGTAAGGTGTGGTGAGGAATCGCTAGATGTGGTGAGGAACGGGAAGGTTTGGAGAGGATCGGTAAGGTGTGGTGAGGAGCGGTAAGGTGCGGTGAGGAACAGTAATGTGTGGTGAGGAATGGTAAGGTGTGGTTAGGAACCGTTAGATGTGTTGAGGAACGGGTAAGGCGTGGAGAGGAATGGCAAGGTGTGTTGAGGAACGGTAAGGTACAGTGAGGAACAGTAAAGTGCGGTGAGGAACGGTAAGGTGTGGTGAGGAACAGTAAGGTGCGGTGAGAATCGGTAAGGTGTGGTGAGGAACGGCAGGGTGTGGTGAGGAACGCTACGTTGTGGTGAGGGATGGTAAGGTTTGATGAGGAACTGTCAGGTGCGGAGAGGAATGGTAAGGTGTGGCAAGGAACTGTAAGATATGGTGAGGAACGTTAAGGTGTGGTGAGGAACGGTATGGTACGGTGAGGAACGTAAGGTGCTGTGAGGAACTGTAAGTTGCGGTGTGGAATGCTAAGGTGCGGTGAGGAATGGTAAGGTGTGGTGAGAAACAGTAAGGTGGGGTGAGGAACAGTAAGGTGCAGAGAGGAATGGTAAGGTGCGGTGTCGAACAGTAAGGTGTGGTGTGGAACAGTAAGGTGTGGTGAGGAACGGTAAGGTGCGGTGAGGAACGGTTAGGTGTGGTGAGGAATGGTAAGGTGTGGTTAGGAATGGTAATGTGCGGTGAGGAACTGTAAGGTGTGGTGAGGAACGGTACGGTGTGTTGAGGAAATGGTAAGGTGCAGTGAAGAATGTTAAGGTGTGGTGTGGGGAGGAACAGTAAGGTGCCGAGAGGAAGGGTAAGGTGAGGTGAGCAGCGGTAAGGTATGGTGAGGAACGGGTAGGTGTGGTGAGGAACAGTAAGGTGTGATGAGGAACGGTATGATGCGGTGGGGAATGGTAAGGTGCGGTGAGGTACGGTAAGGTACAGTGAGGAATGGTAAGGTGAGCTCAGGAACAGTAAGGTGTGGTGAAGATTGGTAAGGTGCTGTGAGGAACGTTAAGTTGCGGTGAGGAACGGTAAGGTGCGGTGAGGAACAGTAATGTACGGTGAGGAACGGAAGGGTGTGGTGAGGAACTGTAAGGTATGGTGAGGAATGGTAAGGTGTGGTGAGGAACTGTAAGGTGCGGTGAGGAACTGTAAGGTACGGTGATGAACGGTAAAGTACGGTGAGGAATGGTACTGTGCGGTGAGGAACAAAATGTTGTGGTGAGGAACAGTAAGGTGCGGTGAGTAATGGTAAGGTGTGGTGTGGAATGGTAAGGTACCTGAGGAACGGTAAGGTGTGGTGAGGAATGGCAAGGTACGGTGGGGAACGGTAAGGTGCTGTGAAGATCGGTAAGGTGTGTTGAGGAACAGTAAGGTGTGGTCAGGAATGGTAAGGTGTGGTGAGGAACAGTAAGGTGTGGTGAGGAACGGTAAAGTGTGGTGAGGAACGGTAAGATGTTGTGAGGAACGATAAGGTGTGGTGAGGAACAGTAAGGTGCGGTGAGAATCGGTAAGGTGTGGTGAGGAATGGCAGGGTGTGGTGAGGAATGCTACGGTGTGGTGAGGAATGGTAAGGTGTGGTGAAGAACGGACAGGTGCGGTGAGGAACGGTAAGATGCGGTGAGGAACAGTAAGGTGTGTGGAACAGTAAGGTGTGAGGAACGGTAAGGTGCAGTGCGGAACGGCTAGATGTGGTGAGGAACGGTAAGGTGTGGTGAGGAATGATAAGGTGTGGTGAGGAACGGTAAGGTGTGGTGAGGAACAGTAAGGTGTGGTGAGGAACAGTAAGGTGTGGTGAGGAACGGTAAGGTGTGGTGAGGAAGGGTAAGGTGTGGTGAGGAACGGTAAGGTGTGGTGAGGAACAGTAAGGTGCGGTGAGAATCCGTAAGGTGTGGTGAGTAACGGCAGGGTGTGGTGAGGAATGCTACAGTGTGGTGAGGAATGGTAAGGTGTAGTGAGGAATGGTAAGGTGTGGTGAGGAACAGTAAGGTGTGGTGAGGAATGGTAAGGTGTGGTGAGGAATGGTAAGGTGTGGTGAGGAATGGTAAGGAGTGGTGAGAATGGTAAGGTGTGGTGAGGAAGGGTAAGGTGTGGTGACGAACGGTAAGGTGTGGTGAGGAACAGTAAGGTGCGGTGAGAATCGGTAAGGTGTGGTGAGGAACGGCAGGGTGTGGTGAGGAATGCTACATTGTGGTGAGGAATGGTAAGCTGTGGTGAGGAATGGTAAGGTGTGGTGAGGAACGGTAAGGTGTGGTCAGGAACAGTAATGTAAGGTGAGGAACAGTAAGGTGTGGTGAGAAATGGTAAGGTGCGGTGAGGAACAATAAGGTGCGGTGAGGAATGGTAAGGTGTGGTGAGGAACGGTAAGGTGCAGTGAGAATCGGTAAGGTGTGGTGAAGAACAGCAGGGTGTGGTGAGGAACGGTACGGTGTGGTGAGGAATGGTAAGTTGTGAGGAACAGTAAGGTGCAGTGAGCAATGGTAAGTTGCGGTGAGGAACAGTAAGGTGTGGTGTGGAACTGTAAGGTGCGGTGAGGAACGGTAAGGTGTGGTTAGGAACGGTAATGTGTAGTGAGGAACTGTAAGGTGTGGTGAGGAATGGTACGGTGCGTTGAGGAAACGGCAAGGTAAGGTGAAGAACGTTAAGGTGTGGTGAGGAACGGTAAGGTGTGGTGAGGAACAGTAAGGTGCTGACAGGAAGTGTAAGGTGAGGTGAGCAGCGGTAAGGTATGGTGAGGAACGGGTAGGTGTGGTGAGGAACAGTAAGTTGTGGTGAGGAATGGTATTGTGTGATGAGGAATGGTATGATGCGGTGGGGAATGGTAAGGTGCGGTGAGGTACAGTAAGGTACAGTGAGGAATGGTAAGGTAAGCTGAGGAACAGTAAGGTGCGGTGAGGAACGGTAAAGTGTGGTGAGGAACTGAAAGGTGCGGTGAGGAATGGTAAGGTATGGTGAGGAACGGTAAGGTGTGGTGATGAACAGTAAGGTACGGTGAGGAACAGAACTGTGCGGTGAGGAATGGAATGGTGTGGTGAGGAACGGTAAGGTGCGGTGAGTAACGGTAAGGTGCTGTGAGGAACAGTAAGGTGTGGTGAGGAACGGTAAGGTGTGGTGAGGAACGGTAAGATATGGTGAGGAACGGTAAGATGTGGTGAGGAACGGTAAGGTGTGGTGAGGAACGGTAAGGTGTGGTGAGGAACAGTAAGGTGTGGTGAGGAACGGTAAGGTGTGGTGAGGAACGGTAAGATATGGTGAGGAACGGTAAGATGTGGTGAGGAACGGTAAGGTGTGGTGAGGAATGGCAGGGTGTGGTGAGGAACGCTACGGTGTGGTGAGGAATGGTAAGGTGTGGTGAAGAACGGACAGGTGCGGTGAGGAATGGTAAGATGCGGTGAGGAACAGTAAGGTGTGTGGAACTGTAAGGTGTGGTGAGGAACGGTAAGGTGTGGTGAGGAATGATAAGGTGTGGTGAGGAACGGTCATGTGTGGTGAGGAATGGTAAGGTGTGGTGAGGAACAGTAAGGTATGGTGAGGAATGGTAAGGTGTGGTGAGGAACGGTAAGGTGTGGTGAGGAAGGGTAAGGTGTGGTGAGGAACGATAAGGTGTGGTGAGGAATGATAAGGTGTGGTAAGGAACGGTAATGTGTGGTGAGGAACGGTAAGATGTGGTGAGGAACGGTAAGGTGTGGTGAGGAATGGTAAGGTGTTGTGAGGAAGGGTAAGGTGTGGTGAGGAACAGCAGGGTGTGGTGAGTAATGCTACTGTGTGGTGAGGAATGGTAAGGTGTGGTGAGGAATGGTAAGGTGTGGTGAGGAACAGTATGGTGTGGTGAGGAACGGTAAGGTGTGGTGAGGAACGGTAAGGTGTGGTGAGGAATGGTAAGGAGTGGTGAGGAACGGTAAGGTGTGGCGAGGAAGGGTAAGGTGTGGTGACAAATGGTAAGGTGTGGTGAGGAACAGTAAGGTGCGTTGAGAATCGGTAAGATGTGGTGAGGAACGGCAGGGTGTGGTGAGGAACGCTACGTTGTGTGGAATGGTAAGGTATGGTGAGGAACGGTCAGGTGCGGTGAGGAATGGTAAGGTGTGGTGAGGAACAGTAAGGTGTGGTGAGGAACGATAAGGTGTGGTGAGGAATGGTAAGGTGTGGCGAGGAATGGTAAGGTGTGGCAAGGAACAGTAAGATACGGTGAGGAACGTTAAGGTGTGGTGAGGAATGGTATGGTACGGTGAGGAACGTAAGGTGCTGTGAGGAACGGTAAAGTGTGGTGTGGAACGGTAAGGCACGGTAAGGTGTGGTGAGGAACAGTAATGTAAGGTGAGGAACAGTAAGGTGTGGTGAGGAATGGTAATGTGTGGTGAGGAACAGTAAGGTGTGGTGAGGAATGGTAAGGTGCGGTGAGGAATGGTTAGGTGTGGTGAGGAATGGTAAGGTGTGGTGAGGAATGGTAAGGTGTGGTGAGGAACGGTAAGGTGCGGTGAACAACGGTAAGGTGCAGTGAGAAACGGTATGGTGCGGTGAGGAATGGTAAGTTGTGGTGAGGAACAGTAAGGTGTGGTGAGGAACGGTAAGGTGCGGTGAGGAACAGTAAGGTGTGGTGAGGAATGGTAAGGTGCGGTGAACAACGGTAAGGTGCGGTGAGAAACGGTATGGTGCGGTGAGGAATGGTAAGGTGTGGTGAGGAACGGTAAGGTGTGGTTGGGAACGGCAATGTGCGGTGAGGAACAGTAAGGTGTGGTGAGGAACGGTAAGGTGCAGTGAGGAACTTTAAGGTGTGGTGAGGAAAGGTAAGGTGTGGTTAGGAACGGTAATGTGTGGTGAGGAACTGTAAGGTGTGAGGAATGGTACGGTGCATTGAGGAAACGGTAAGGTGCGGTGAAGAACATTAAGGAGTGGTGAGGAACGGTAAGGTGTGGTGAGGAACAGTAAGGTGCCGAGAGGAAGGATAAGGTGAGGTGAGCAGTGGTAAGGTATGGTGAGGAACGGGTAGGTGTGGTGAGGAACAGTAAGGTGTGATGAGGAACGGTATGATGCGGTGGGGAATGGTAAGGTGCGATGAGGTACGGTAAAGTAAAGTGAGGAATGGTAAGGTGAACTCAGGAACAGTAAGGTGCAGTGAAGATTGGTAAGGTGCTGTGAGGAACGTTAAGTTGCGGTGAGGAACGGTAATGTGCGGTGAGGAACGGTAATGTACGGTGAGGAACAGTAAGGCGTGGTGAGGAACTGTAAGGTACGGTGAGGAATGGTAAGGTGTGGTGAGGAACTGTAAGGTGCGGTGAGGAACTGTAAGGTGCGGTGAGGAACTGTAAGGGACGGTGATGAACGGTAAGGTATGGTGAGGAACGGTACGATGTGGTGAGGAACAGTAAGGTGCCGAGAGGAAGGGTAAGGTGAGGTGAGCAGCGGTAAGGTATGGTGAGGAACAGGTAGGTGTGGTGAGGAACAGTAAGGTGTGGTGAGGAATGGTATTGTGTGATGAGGAACGGTATGATGCGGTGGGGAATGGTAAGGTGCGGTGAGGTACGGTAAGGTACAGTGAGGAATGGTAAGGTGAACTCAGGAACAGTAAGGTGCGGTGAAGATTGGTAAAGTGCTGTGAGGAACGTTAAGTTGCGATGAGGAACGGTAATGTGCGGTGAGGAACGGTAATGTACGGTGAGGAACGGTAAGGTGTGGTGAGGAAATGTAAGGTACGGTGATGAACGGTAAGGTACGGTGAGGAATTGTACTGTGTGGTGAGGATCGGAATGGTGTGGTGAGGAACAGTAAGGTGCGGTGAGGAATGGTAAGGTGTGGTGTGGAATGGTAAGGTACCTGAGGAACGGTAAGGTGTGGTGAGGAACGGTAAGGTGCGGTGAGGAACGGTAAGGTGCTGTGAGGATCGGTAAGGTGTGTTGAGGAACAGTAAGGTGTGGTCAGGAATGGTAAGGTGTGGTGAGGAACAGTAAGGTGTGGTGAGGAACGGTAAGGTGTGGTGTGGAACGGCTAGGTGTGGTGAGGAACGGTAAGGTGTGGTGAGGAATGATAAGGTGTGGTGAGGAATGGTAATGTGTGGTGAAGAACACTAAGGAGTGGTGAGGAACAGTAAGGTGTGGTGAGGAACAGTAAGGCGTGGTGAGGAACGGTAAGGTGTGGTGAGGAAGGGTAAGGTGTGGTGAGGAACGGTAAGGTGTGGTGAGGAACAGTAAGGTGCGGTGAGAATCCGTAAGGTGTGGTGAGGAACGGCAGGGTGTGGTGAGGAATGCTACAGTGTGGCGAGGAATAGTAAGGTGTGGTGAGGAATGGTAAGGTGTGGTGAGGAACAGTAAGGTGTGGTGAGGAACGGTACGGTGTGGTGAGGAATGGTAAGGAGTGGTGAGGAATGGTAAGGTGTGGTGAGGAAGGGTATGGTGTGGTGACGAACGGTAAGATGTGGTGAGGAACAATATGGTGCAGTGAGAATCGGTAAGGTGTGGTGAGGAATGGCAGGGTGTGGTGAGGAATGCTACGTTGTGGTGAGGAATGGTAAGCTGTGGTGAAGAACGGTTAGGTGCGGTGAGGAATGGTAAGGTGTGGTGAGGAACAGTAAGGTGTGGTGAGGAACGGTAAGGTGCGGTGAGGAACTGCTAGGTGTGGTGAGGAATGGTATGGTATGGCGAGAAACGTAAGGTGCTGTGAGGAACGGTGAGGTGCTGTGTGGAACGGTAAGGTGCGGTGAGGAACGGTAAGGTGTGGTGAGGAACAGTAATGTAAGGTGAGGAACAGTAAGGTGTGGTGAGGAACGGTAAGGTGCGGTGAGGAATGGTAAGGTGTGGTGAGGAATGGTAAGGTGTGGTGAGGAACGGTAAGATGTCTTGAGGAACAGTAAGGTGTGGTGAGGAATGGTAAGGTGTGGTGAGGAACGGTAAGGTGTGGTGAGGATCAGTAAGGTGTGGTGAGGAATGGTAAGGTGCAGTGAGGAACGGTAAGGTGCGGTGAGGAACGGTAAGGTGCGGTGAGGAATGGTAAGGTTTGGTGAGGAACAGTAAGGTGTGGTGAGGAACGGTAAGGTGCGGTGAGGAACAGTAAGGTGCGGTGAGGAATGGTAAGGTGCGGTGAGGAACAGTATGATGCGGTGGGGAGTGGTAAGGTGCAGTGAGGAACAGTAAGGTGCGGTGACGAACAGTAAGGTGCGGTGATGAACGGTAAAGTGCGGTAAGGAACAGTAAGGTACAGTGAGAAACGGTAAGGTGCGGTAAGGAACAGTAAGGTGCAGTGAGGAACAGCAAGGTGTGGTGCGGAACAGTAAGGTGCGGTGAGGAATGGTATGGTTCCGTGAGGAACGGTAAGGTGCCGTGAGGAACGTTAAGGTGCGGTGAGGAACACTATGGTGCGGTGAGGAACGGTAAGGTGTGAGGAACGGTAAGGTGCCTTGCGGAACGGTATGGTGCGGTGAGGAACAATAAGGTGCAGTGAGGAACAGCAAGGTGTGGTGCGGAACAGTAAGGTGCGGTGAGGAATGGTATGGTTCCGTGAGGAACGGTAAGGTGCCGTGAGGAACGTTAAGGTGCGGTGAGGAACACTATGGTGCGGTGAGGAACGGTAAGTTGTGAGGAACGGTAAGGTGCCGTGAGGAACGGTAAGGTGCAGTGAGGAATGGTAAGGTGCGGTGAGAAACGGTAAGGTGCAGTAAGGAACAGTAAGGTGCGGTGAGGAATGGTAAGGTGTGTTGAGGATTGGTAAGGTGCGGAGAGGAGAGCTGGGTAACGGTGAGGAATGTTATGGTTCAGTAAGGAACGGTGAAGAATGGGGAGGTACAGTAAAGAATGTTGATGTGCAGTCACGTACATTTAGGTGCAGTGAGGCACGGTGTGGAATATTAAATTATGGTGAGGTATGGTAAGGTACAGTAGGGTGCGGTGAGATATGGTAAAGTATGGTTAGGTGTAGTACCTTACCATACCTCACCTTACCTCACCATTCCTCACTGTAGCTTAATGGACGAAGACACAAAAAAAAAATTCCAGAAATAGTGGGGAAACCAAAGGTCTAGCGAGAATGAGGCACTTAAAGAATTTAGTATTCGTAAAGAAATAGTACTGGAGAAATTAATGGGGCTGAAAGCCAATAAATCCCCTGGACCTGATGGCCTGCATCCTAGGGTTATAAAAGAGGTGGCTATAGAGATAGTGGATATATTGGTTTTGATCTTCCAAAATTCTATAGATTCTCAAACTGTCCCAGCAGATTGGAAGGTAGCAAATGTAACCCCACTATTCAAGAAAGGAGGGAGACAGAAAACGGGGCACTACAGACCAGTTAACCTGACATCAGTTGTTGGAAAATGCTGGAATCTATTATTAGAGCCATGGTAACAGAGCACTTAGAAAATAATAATAGGATTGGGGAAAGTCAACACGGATTTATGAAATGGAAAGGTTTTTTGAGGTTGTTACTAGCAGGGTAGATAAGGGAGAACCAGTGGATGTGGTGTATTTGGATTTTCACAAGGCATTCGATAAGGTGCCACACAAGAGGCTATTATACAAAATTAGGGCTCATGGGATTGGGGACAATAAAGTAGCATGGATAGAGGATTGGTTAATAGACAGAAAACAGAGAGTAGGAATAAACGGGTCATTTTCAGGTTGGCAGGCTGTAACTAGTGGGGTACCACAAGGATCAATGCTTGGGCCTCAGCTATTCACAATCTATATCAATGATTTGGGGGGACCGTGTGCAATGTATCCAAATTTGCTGATGATAAAAAGACAGGTTAAGTGAGTGGGCAAGAATATGGCAGATGGAATATAATGTGGAGAAATGTGAAGTTATCCACTTTGGGAGGAAAAATAGAAAAGCAGAGTATTTTTTAAATGGTGAGAGATTGGGAAATGTTGGTGTTCAGAGGGACCTGGGTGTCCTTGTACACAAATCACTGAAAGCTAACATGCAGGTACATCAAACAATTAGGAAAGCAAATGGTATGATTGCCTTTATTACAAAAGGATTGGATTATAAGAGTAAAGAAGTCTTACTGCAATTATATAGGGCCCTGGTGAGACCACACCTGGAGTATTGTGTACAGTTTTGATCTCCTTACCTAAGGAAGGATATACCTGCCATAGAGGGAGAGCAACGAAGGTTCACCAGACTGATTCCTGGGCGGGGGGATTGTCCTATGAGGAGAGATTGAGTAGACTAGGCCTCTATTCCCTAGAGTTTAGAAGAATGAGAGGTGATCTCGTTGAAACATATACAATTCTTAAGAGGCTTGACAGGGGCTTGCTGGGATGATGTTTCCCCCTATTTACAGTCTCAGAATATGGGCTTGGCCATTTAGGACTGAGATGAGGAGAAAATTCTTCACTCGAAGGGTTGTGAATCTTTGGAATTCTCTACCCCAGAGAGCTGTGGAGGCTCAGTCGTTGAGTATATTCAAGGCAGAGGTCGATAGATTTTTGGATGTTAAGGGAATCAAGGGATATGGGGATAGTGCAGGAAGGTGGAGTTGAGGTAGAAGATCAGCCATGATCTTATTGAATGGCAGAGCAGGCTTGAAGGACCAAATGGCCTACTCCTGCTCCTATTTCTTATGTTCTTATGCTCTTATAGTAAGGTACAGTGAGGTGCGATGAGTTATAGTAAGGTAGAATGATGTATGGTAAAGTACATTGAGGTACGGTAAGATAGAGTGAAGCATGGCACGGTACACTGAAGTACGGTAAGGTGCAGTGAGGTGTGGTAAAGCACACTGAGGAACAGTAAGGAATGTTAAGGTACGGTGAGGAATGGTGAGGTTTAGTGAGGTATGGTGTGCAATTTTAAGGTATAGTATGGTATGGTGAAGTACAGCAAGGAACAGTGAGGTGCAGTAAGTGATGGTGAGATACAGTGAGGTTCAGTGAGGTATGGTAAAGTGTAGTGAGGTATGGTAAAGTATGGTAAGGTACGATACAGTATAGTCAGGTACAAGTAAGGCACAGTGTGATGCAGTGAGTTATTTTAGGTAGTGTGAACTATGGTAAGATACAGTGAGCTATGGTAAGGGATGGCGAGGTACGGTACAGAACAGTGGTATACAGTGAGTTATGGTAAGGTAGAGTGAAGTATGGTAAGATAGAGTGAGTTACGGTGAGGTGCAGTGAAGTATGGTAATGTAAGATACAGTCTGTCTCTCTCTCTCTCTGTCATTCTCTCGGATTAGAGATGAGACATTAAACCGAGTTCCCATGACATTATTTGAAGAAGAGCCGGGGAGTTCTGCCCAATGTCCTGGCCAATATTTATCCCTCAACCAATATAATTAAAACAGATTATCTGGTCGTTATCTCATTGCAGTTTGTGGGATCTTGCTGTGCGAAAATTGGCTGCCACGTTTCCCTACATTATAACAGTGACTACACTCTAAAAGTTAGTTTTTTCTTTCTTTCTTTCTTTCTGTCTCTCCTCCCTCTACTTCTTTCTCAATCTCTCCCTCACTATGTGATTTCTTCAATGCCAGAAACCACTGAAAACAGAGCCGTATAATGCAGTTCTCAGTAAAACAGCAGTTTGCAAGGGTTCTCAAGGCACATATGAGCTGTGTAATATTTAAGTCAATGTTGTGTTATTTTGTGTCCTCAGGATACAGGAGTTGGATCGCCAGTGACTCTGCGTATTGATTCGCACGGACACTTCCTGTACTGGACCTACCAGAATAAGGTAAGGGGAGTGAGCTGAACCTCGAAGGCCAAGCATTTCCACGTTTCCCTCCCAATTCTCTCCAATCATAGGAACAGGAAGAGGCCATTAAGCCCCTCGAGCCTGCACCGCCATTCAACTAGATCATGGCTGATCTGCACCTGAACTCTATTTACTCGCCTTTGCTCCATATCCCTTGATACCCTTACCCAACAAAAATCTATCTAGCTCAGTCTTGAAACATCCAATTGTTCCCCTTTTTTGGGGAAGAGAGTTCCAGATTTCCACTACCCTTTGTGTGAAAAAGTGCTTCCTGATTTTGCTCCTGACTGGGCTGGCTTTAATGTTAAGGTTATGCGCTCTTGCTCTGGACACTCCCACCAGAGGAAATAGTTTCTCCGTATTGAAATGTTTTATCATTTTAAATACCTTGATCAGATCACCCCTCAATCACCTACACTCAACTCCTGAAGGTACTGACTCTCCCTGGGGCATGGGTTCCATAGCCACTGAGTCTCTCCGGGGTATATTAGTGTATGTTTAACTAAAGATATATACGGCATGTTTAACCAATGATAAATCAGAGCACATCATTCCAGAGTTAATCTGAGAAAAGATGGAGAGCCGTGGGTGGAGGGATATGGTGAGAAGGAGGAGTTGAGGGATGTTGAGGGGAGGTGGAGTTGAGGGATGTTGAGGGGAGGTGGAGTTGAGGGATATTGAGGGGAGGTGGAGTTGAGGGATATTGAGGGGAGGAGGAGTTGAGGGATGTTGAGGGGAGGTGGAGTTGAGGGATATTGAGGGGAGGTGGAGTTGAAGGATATTGAGGGGAGGAGAAGTTGAGGGATGTTGAGGGGAGGTGGAGTTGAGGGATGTTGAGGGGAGGAGTTGAGGGATGTTGAGGGGAGGTGGAGTTGAAGGATATTGAGGGGAGAAGTTGAGGGATGTTGAGGGGAGGTGGAGTTGAGGAATGTTGAGGGGAGGTGGAGTTGAGGGATGTTGAGGGGAGGTGGAGTTGAGGGATATTGAGGGGAGGAGGAGTTGAGGGATGTTGAGGGGAGGTGGAGTTGAGGGATGTTGAGGGGAGGTGGAGTTGAGGAATGTTGAGGGGAGGTGGAGTTGAGGAATGTTGAGGGGAGGTGGAGTTGAGGGATATTGAGGGGAGGAGGAGTTGAGGGATGTTGAGGGGAGGTGGAGTTGAGGGATGTTGAGGGGAGGTGGAGTTGAGGGATGTTGAGGGGAGGAGTTGAGGGATGTTGAGGGGAGGTGGAGTTGAGGGATGTTGAGGGAGGAGTTGAGGGATGTTGAGGGGAGGAGGAGTTGAGGGATGTTGTGCGGAGGTGGAGTTGAGGGATGTTGTGTGTAGGTGGCGTTGAGGGATGTTGAGGGGAGGTGGAGTTGAGGGGAGGTGGAGTTGAGGAGTGTTGTGGGGAGGTGGAGTTGAGGAGTGTTGTGGGGAGGTGGAGTTGAGGAGTGTTGTGGGGAGGTGGAGTTGAGGGATGTTGAGGGGAGGTGGAGTTGAGGGATGTTGAGGGGCGGTGGAGTTGAGGGATGCTGAGGGGAGGTGGAGTTGAGGGATGTTGTGGGGAGGTGGAGTTGAGGGATGTTGAGGGGAGGTGGAATTGAGGGATGTTGAGGGGAGGTGGAGTTGAGGGATGTTGAGGGGAGGTGGAGTTGAGGGATGTTGAGGGGAGGTGGAGTTGAGGAATGTTGAGGGGAGGTGGAGTTGAGGGATGTTGAGGGGAGGTGGAGTTGAGGGATGTTGAGGGGCGGTGGAGTTGAGGGATGCTGAGGGGAGGTGGAGTTGAGGAATGTTGAGGGGAGGTGGAGTTGAGGGATATTGAGGGGAGGTGGAGTTGAGGGATGTTGAGGGGAGGTGGAGTTGAGGGATGTTGAGGGGAGGTGGAGTTGAGGGATGTTGAGGGGAGGTGGAGTTGAGGGATGTTGAGGGGAGGTGGAGTTGAGGGATGTTGAGGGGAGGTGGAGTTGAGGGATGTTGAGGGGCGGTGGAGTTGAGGGATGTTGAGGGGAGGTGGAGTTGAGGAATGTTGAGGGGAGGTGGAGTTGAGGGATGTTGAGGGGAGGTGGAGTTGAGGGATATTGAGGGGAGGAGGAGTTGAGGGACGTTGAGGGGAGGTGGAGTTGAGGGATGTTGAGGGGAGGTGGAGTTGAGGGATGTTGAGGGGAGGTGGAGTTGAGGGATATTGAGGGGAGGTAGAGTTGAGGGATGTTGAGGGGAGGTGGAGTTGAGGAATGTTGAGGGGAGGTGGAGTTGAGGGGTGTTGAGGGGAGGTGGAGTTGAGGAATGTTGAGGGGAGGTGGAGTTGAGGGCTATTGAGGGGAGGAGGAGTTGAGGAATGTTGAGGGGAGGTGGAGTTGAGGGATGTTGAGGGGAGGTGGAGTTGAGGAATGTTGAGGGGAGGTGGAGTTGAGGGATGTTGAGGGGAGGTGGAGTTGAGGAATGTTGAGGGGAGGTGGAGTTGAGGAATGTTGAGGGGAGGTGGAGTTGAGGGGTGTTGAGGGGAGTTGGAGTTGAGGAATGTTGAGGGGAGGTGGAGTTGAGGGGTGTTGAGGGGAGGTGGAGTTGAGGGATGTTGAGGGGCGGTGGAGTTGAGGAATGTTGAGGGGAGGTGGAGTTGAGGGGTGTTGAGGGGAGGTGGAGTTGAGGAATGTTGAGGGGAGGTGGAGTTGAGGAATGTTGAGGGGAGGTGGAGTTGAGGGATGTTGAGGGGAGGTGGAGTTGAGGAATATTGAGGGGAGGTGGAGTTTCGAGTGGAGTTTATCTATTACGAAGAGATGATCTTGTTTGGCCTAATGGCCTTTTCCATTTCCTATCAATTCTTACATTCTCCTAGCCCCACTTTGTCCTCATCCCTGGAAAGCTCCCTTCCGTCACGTGAAGTAGAATGAGGCGAAGTGAACTTTCTCTGATTTCCCAAACACACATGAAGTGCTCTAAATGCTCCAGTGGAAACTTGCAATACACAACATGTAGCAGGTGGTTAGCAGCCATTACACACAAGGCACTAGAAAGCTGAAATGGGGACTGATGGGTGTAACCACTGTGAGTTAGAGCCTGGCACAGATGCTGGCTTTTACATGAATCATTATCCTGAATATTATTAAACTGCTCTCTAGCCTAATCACCTAGTCTCACCTTTGATAACCCAGCAAATGATCTGGTAGCCAGACCTGCAACTTAACCAATCGCAACACTCTGGTCTGTGTTCGCTTTACATCTGTGGCCTCTCGGGGCCTGTGGTCACTTTTGGGCCTGTGGTCACTCCGGGCCTGTGGTCTCTGGGCCTGTGGTCTCTCTGGGCCTGTGGTCTCACTGGGTCTGTGGTCTCTCTGGGCTTGTGGTCTCGCAGGGCCTGTGGTCTCTCTGGGCCTGTGGTCTCTCTGGGCCTGTGGTCTCGCTGGGTCTGTGGTCTCTCTGGGCTTGTGGTCTCTCAGGGCCTGTGGTCTCTCTGGGCTTGTGGTCTCTCAGGGCCTGTGGTCTCTCTGGGCCTGTGGTCTCTCTGGACCTGTGGTGGCTCTGGGCCTGTGGTCTCTATGGGCCTGTGTTCACTCTGTGCCTGTGTTCACTCTGGGCCTGTGGTCCCTTTGGGCCTGTGGTCTCTCGGAGCCTGTGGTCTCTCAGAGCCTGTGGTCTCTCGGGGCCTGTGGTCTCTCGGGGCCTGTGTTCGCTCTGTGCCTGTGGTCCCTCTGGGCCTGAGGCCTCTCAGAGCCTGTGGTCTCTCAGAGCCTGTGGTCTCTCGGGGCCTGTGGTCTCTCGGGGCCTGTGGTCTCTCTGGGCCTGTGGTCTCTCTGGGCCTGTGTTCGCTTTGCGTCTGTGATCTCTCTGGGCTTGTGGTCTCTGGGCCTGTGGTCACTCTGGGCCTGTGGTCACTTTGGCCCTGTTGTCACTTTGGCCCTGTTGTCACTCTGGGTCTGTGGTCACTCTGGGCCTGTGGTCTTTCGGGGCCTGTGATCTCTTGGGGCCTGTGGTCTCTTGAGGCCTGTTGTCACTCTGGGTCTGTGGTCACACTGGGCCTATGGTCTCTCGGGGCCTGTGGTCTCTTGGGGCCTATGGTCTCTCTGGGCCTGTGGTCTCTCGGAGCCTGTGGTCTCTCAGAACCTGTGGTCTATCTGGGCCTGTGGTCTCACTGGGCCTGTGGTCTCTCGGGGCCTGTGGTCTCTCGGGGCCTGTGGTCTCTCGGTGCTTATGATCTCTATGGCCCTGTGGTCTCTCGGGGCCTGTGGTCTCTCAGTGCCTGTGGTCTCTCGGGGCCTGTGGTCTCTCGGGGCTTCTGGTCTCTCGGGGCCTGTGGTCTCTCGGGGCCTGTGGTCTCTCAGTGCCTGTGGTCTCTCGGGGCCTGTGGTCTCTCGGGGCTTCTGGTCTCTCGGGGCCTGTAGTCTCTCGGGGCCTGTGATCTCTCGGGGCCTGTGGTCTCTCAGGGCTTCTGGTCTCTCGGGGCTTCTGGTCTCTCGGGGCCTGTGGTCTCTCGGGGCCTGTGTTCTCTCGGGGCCTGTGCTCTCTTGGGGCTTCTGGTCTCTCGGGGCCTGTGGTCTCTCGGGGCTTGTGGTCTCTCGGGGCCTGTAGTCTCTCGGAGCCTGTGGCCTCTCGGGGCCTGTGGTCTCTCAGGGCCTGTGGTCTCTTGGGGCCTGTGGTCTCTCAGGGCCTGTGGTCTCTCGGAGCCTGTGGTCTCTCGGGCCCTGTAGTCTCTTGGGGCCTGATAGTGTGTTGGGGCCTGTGGTCTCTCGGGACCTGTGGTCTCTCGGGGCCTGTGGTTTCTCTGGGCCTGTGGTCTCTTGGGGCCTGTGGTCTCTCGGGGCCTGTGGTCTCTTGGGGCCTGTGGTTTCTTGGGGCTTCTGGTCTCTCGGGGCCTGTGGTCTCTCGGGGCCTGTGGTTTCTCGGGCCCTGTAGTCTCTTGGGGCCTGCTGGTATGTTGGGGCCTGTGGTCTCTCAGGGCCTGTGGTCCCTCGGGGCCTGTGGTTTCTCTGGGCCTGTGGTCTCTCGGGGCTTCTGGTCTCTCGGGGCCTGTGGTCTCTCGGGGCCTGTGCTTTCTCTGGGCCTGTGGTCTCTCAGGGCCTGTGGTCTCTCGGGCCCTGTAGTCTCTTGGGGCCTGATGGTATGTTGGGGCCTGTGGTTTCTCTGGGCCTGTGGTCTCTCGGGGCCTGTGGTCTCTTGGGGCCTGTGGTTCCTCTGGGCCTGTGGTCTCTCGGACCTGTGGTCTCTTGGGGCCTGATGGTATGTTGGGGCCTGTGGTATTTCTGATGCTGCTTTTCACCAATCTCTATGTGTGGTCCGATGGCTGTAATGGGCTGCAAGTGACTCATGATCGTCACACACTCCTGTTCCTTTCTGCAGCAGGTAGACTGCCTGGACATCACCACTATCCATGACACAAGAATCGGAAAATATGCCAAAGTCCCGAAGGTAAGCTCTGGGACCTTGACTGGTGCTCTTCCATAACGGAGCAGCTGCCCATTGGATCCCCACTCTCCCGCTCCACACGTTGCTGGCACTAAATGTACCAAAGCCTGGGAAAAGGTGAGGGCAGGGCTGTCAGAACTCTCCGTTCTTGGTATCTTTTCTCTAGGACATGACTGTTTGACTCAGTACCTACCCCCACCCTCCCGCCATTCAAAGATCCAACTGAACCCCCACCCCATGTGAGAATCTTGGACCAATTCTCCATGGTGCAGCACCTTGGTACCGTCAGCTCAGCTTTGTCTGGCATAGAATTACATAGAAATTACAAGATGGAAAGAGGCCGTTCGGCCCACCAGTCTGTGTTGGTGTTTACCCTCCACAGGAGCTGTATCCCAATCCCATGTCCCACCCTGTTCCATATCCCTTTATTCCCCTTTCCTTCAACCATCGATCTAACCCATTCTTAAATGCTAGCATAGTCTCTGCTTCAATCACTAACTCCAACAGTGAATTCCACAACCCTCTGTGTGAAGAAATTGCTCCTGCTCACAGTCATAAATCTTCTATATTTAATCTTGTCCTCTCGTTCTAGGCCCTCAACCTCTGGAAACAGTCTGCTTCTAGTTACTCTGTCCCATCTGTGAGGAATAGTTAAGTAGAATAGTAGGAGCCTTTCTTTCAGATACCCGGGAGTGAGTTACAGGCTGGAATCTAATCGAGGGGCTCGGGGGGTTTATATATAGAATAACAGATACCCGGGAGTGAGTTACAGGCTGGAATCTAATCGAGGGGCTCAGGGGGTTTATATATAGAATAACAGATACCCGGGAGTGAGTTACAGGCTGGAATCTAATCGAGGGGCTCGGGGGGTTTATATATAGAATAACAGATACCCGGGAGTGAGTTATAGCCTGAAATCTAATCGAGGGGTTTGGGTGGTTTACATAAAGAATATCGGATACCTGGGAGTGAGTTGCAGGATGGAATCTAATCGAGGGGTTCGGGTGGTTTATATATAAAATAACAGATACCCGGGAGTGAGTTACAGGCTGGAATCTAATCGAGGGGTTCGGGGGGTTTATATAAAGAATATCGGATACCCGGGAGTGAGTTACAGGCTGGAATCTAATCGAGGGGTTCGGGTGGTTTATATATAGAATAATAGATACCCGGAGATGAGTTACAGGCTGGAATCCAATCTGGAGTTTGGGGGTTTATAATAAACAGGAGGATCCCTCAGACTCTGTCTCCCCACACACTCCTGGCTGGACTCCCATGTTCTACCCTACTTAAACTTGAGGTCATCCAAAACTCAGCTGCCCGTGTCCTAACTCGCACCAAGTCCCGTTTGCCAGTCACCCCTGTGCTCGCTGAACTACATTGGCTCCCAGTTAAGCAACGCCTCGATTTTAAAATTCTCATCCTTGTTTTCAAATCCTTCATGGCCTCGCACCTCCTCCTCTGTAATCTCCTCCAGCGCCACAACCCCCCGAGATATCTGTGCTCCTCTAATTCTGCCCTCTTGAGCATCCTTGATTATAATCGCTCAACCATTGGTGGCCGTGCCTTCTGTTGCCTAGGCCCTAAGCTTTGGAATTCCCTGCCTAAATCTTTCTGCCTCTCTACCTCTCTTTCCTCCTTTAAGACGCTCCTTAAAACCTACCTCATTGACCTAGCTTTTGGTCACCTGCCCTAATTTCTCCTTATGTGGCTCAGTGTCAAATTTGTTGGAGAGAGAGAAAATGAGATACAGGGATAGACAAAGGGGGTAGAGGGAAAGGAAGGGTGGTGAGAGAGAGAGTCAGAGAGAACGGAGAGATAGTCGGAGAAAGAGGTGGGCAGGGAATGAGAGAGAGGGACAGACAGAGAAAGGAGGGGCACAGAGACGGGGAAGAGAGAAGGAGAGAGGGAGATGGAGGGAGAGATGGGAATGCAGGGAGAGATACTGAAACGGAGCTGGAGATGGAGAGAGAGCGAGACGGAGAGACAAAGAGAGACAGATTTCCAGCACCCCGAGTGGACGAGGGTGTAAAAAAAGCTAACTGAATTCTAGGTTTTATCACGAGGTATAGAATATAAAAGCCAAAAGGTAATGATGAGCCTGTAAACAACCTTAACAAGACCTCAGCTAGAGTAGTGTGTGCAGTATTGGGCTCCACACTATATGAAGGAGACTGTGGCTTTAAGACAGGGAACAGCACAGATTCAGCAGGATGCTGTCTGGTATGAGGAAATACAAATACCAAGACAGACTTGACTTTTTTCGTTAGAACAACACAGATTATGGGGCGCTTTAATAGAAGAGTTTAAAATTAAGAAAGGATGGGACAAGATAGGTGGAAGCAGAGTGTTTCCAGTGGTAGAGGGGCCTAGAATGAGGGGCCACAGCTTCAAGATTAAATTCAAGACATTGACAACAGAGAGCAGGAGAAATGTCTTCACAACAGAGAGCTGTGAGACTGTGGGATTCACTTCCAGGGTTTTTCTTAGGCAGTTCCTCGGAACCGAGGATGACTTGCTTCCACATTAAAAATGAGTTCACAGGTGACTGATGAGTCCAATGCAGGACCTACAGTCTCTGTCACAGGTGGGGCAGACAGTGGTTGAAGGGGCGGGTGGGTGGGGTGCTTGGGTTGACGTGCGCTCCTTGCGTTGCTTGTGCTTAGCTTCCGCTTGCTCCCGGTGAAGAGACTTGAGGTGTTCGGCGCCTTCCCGGATGCTTCTCCTCCACTTTGTGCGGTCTTGAGCCAGGGATTCCCAAGTGTCAGTGGGGATGTTACACTTTTTCAAGGAGTCTTTGAGGGTGCACTTGAAGCATTTCCTCTGCCCACCTGGGGTTCTCTTGCCGTGTCGGAGCTCCGAGTAGAGCGCTTGTTTTGGGAGTTTCATATCGGGCATGTGGACAATGTGACCCGTCCATTGGAGCTGATCGAGCGTGGTCAAAGCTTCGATGCTGGAGATGTTGGCCTGAGCAAGAACACTGACGTTGGTGCGCCTATCCTGCCAATGGATTTGCAGGATCTTACGGAGACAGCATTGGTGGTACATCTCTGGTGCTTTGAGGTGCCTGCTGTATATGATCCATGTCTCTGAGGCATACAGCAGGGCGGGTATCACTGCTGCTCTGTAGACCATGAGCTTAGTGCCAGGTTTGAGGTCCTGGTCTTCAAACACTCTCTTCCTCAGGTTGAGGGAGAAACTAGGTCGACATTCCAGATTGGATTTGACAGGTGGATGAAGGAAAAGGGGATAAATTAACCTGGGAACAGGGTAGTTAATTGTAATGTATATACCTTTAAGGGGGGAACTATCTTTTACAGCTCATGTATACTGCAGTACCGGCAGTGACCACACCTGTATATAGCACTGAGTAGTAATCTGTACAGATCAGTTCCCGTGTGAGCCACGTTGAGTAAACACCTGTTGTACCGTTCTCCTGCAGTCTGTGTCTTATTATACACAGACACAACATTGGCGACAAGGCAAGTTCGAACCTACCTGCAACTCTGCATCACCTCCCGGGGATTCGTTCCAGGAGATCAGTGGATTGGAGGTCAAGGCCAGAGACTCGGGCGTCGACCACGGGCAACCGCCCAGTCATCCAGCAGAGACTCGAGAATTGCGGGGGAGGCTGTCGCGAGCCAGGCTTGGCTTTCCAATCGAGGTGGTCCAGCGAAACGGGCTGGCAACAGGTAGTGCGCAGACCCTTCCCGGACAGCGGCGGGTTAGAGCCCGACCGAGCGGCACAGCAAAGGGCCGAGCAGCGTCGATGGGGGAGAGAGAGAGAGGGCAGAGCGCACAGGGCGCAGCCGGTGTTCAGGGGCCGAGCAGCGTCGAAGAGAGGGAGAGAGACGCGCAGAAACCCGCGAGGTGCCGCTATTGCCACGAGGACCGCCGAGAGCAGCGTTGGCAGCAGCGCAGGAGAAGCGTGCGAAACCTACAGGGCACCGCCATTGCCACGAGAACCGCCGGGAGCGGCGTTGCCAGCAGCGGGGGAGGAAGGAAAGCGCGGGAGATGCCATTTTAAGCCATTGGGAGAGGCCATTTTAAACCACACCCAAAATGCCGAACAGTGGCAGTATCACCGCGTTTGACAATGAAGTCGAAGATTGGACTACATATGTCGAACGAATAGAGGTATACTGCAAGGCAAATGAGGTGTCAGATGACAAGAAAGCGTCGGTATTGTTAAATTTAATGGGTGCAAAGACGTATGGTTTATTACGAAATCTAGTAACCCCAACGAAGCCAATGGAAAAGAGTTTTGAAGACATAGTAACGATACTACAGGAACATTTAAACCCCACACCGCTGCTGATAGCAGAAAGATTCAAGTTTCACAAACGGAACCAGCATAAGGATGAAAGCAATGCTGATTATTTAACAGAACTGCGCAAACTATCGAAACACTGCCAGTTTGGAGCGGGACTGGCAGATACCTTAAGGGACAAGTTTGTGTGTGGGCTTCAAAGTGAAGGAACCCAGAAACGGCTTTTATCTGAAAAGGACCTTACGCTGGAAAAGGCTATCAGCATTGCGGTATCATATGAAGCAGCAGCATGGGGTGCTGCAGAGATACAACAGAGACCGCAAGAATATGGCACAAACGAAATGTCATATAGAACAGAGAAGTGCTATTGCTGCAGCAGAACAACACACGACCAGAATGATTGCTGGTTCAAAGACAAAGTGTGCAGACAGTGTGGAAAAATAAGACACATAGCACGAGTCTGCAGGTCGGGAAAGAAAACCAGCAATAAGAAACCTACCAAAGAAAAGTACAAGAAGGTACATAAGATGACGGAGAATAGTTCAGACGAACAAAAGAGTGATAACGACTCCGAAAGCAGGTAACTGAGTTGTCTGAAACTACATAATGTGATCACAACGGAGGATCACCGAACCATTTGGGTCACTCTCAAGGTAGCAGGAGTCCAGGTAAAGATGGAATTGGAAACAGGATCAGCCCTAACAGTCATAAACCGATGGGACTATGAGCGGCTATTCTCACACATACCCTTGAGAGATACAAAAATTATTTTAAAGATGTACACGGGGCAAAAAGTCTACCCCAAAGGAAAAATAAGGGTGACTGTTATATATAACGGTAAGGAAACACCAAAACTAGACCTGTATGTATTGCAAGATGGAGGACCACCATTACTGGGACGTGAATGGATCCGGAAAATACAACTGGATTGGCATTCCATACAGGCACTGACTGTGGCTGACAAAAAGGATGACGACGTCACACCTGGGCGACTGTCAAAGATCCTAACTGACGCGAAAGAAGTGTTCCGGCAAGGACTCGGAACACTAAAAGGCATGACAGCGACGATTAAAATTGAAGAAAACGCAAGCCCAACATTTTTTAAGGTACCTTATGCGATCCGCCCAGCCGTCGAAGCAGAGCTGGAGAGTCTGGAACGTTCAGGTGTACTGTCCAAGGTAGACTGGAGCGAGTGGGCTACACCCATCGTCCCTGTGATGAAAAAGTCGTTGAGCAGCACGCCTGGGGAACCAAGGAAGGTTCGCATCTGTGGGGACTTTAAGGTAACAGTGAACCCGGTCCTTCACACCGTACAATATCCACTTCTGCGGATTGAAGATATTTTCACCTCGCTAGCTGGAGGGAAACGCTTCACTAAGACTGATCTGGCCCATGCGTATCTGCAAATGGAGGTTGAAGAAGCATCAAAAAAATACCTCACAATCAACACCCATAAAGGTCTCTACCAATACAACCGGCTGGTATTCGGGGTAGCATCAGCTCCGGCTATTTGGCAGAGGGCAATGGAACAAGTCCTGCAAGGGATCCCAGGGACCCAGTGTTATTTGGACGACATCCTGGTCACGGGCGAAAATGACAGTGATCACCTTGCCAACCTGGAGCACGTGCTCACTAGATTGCAGGAATATGGGCTCCGAGCTAACCGCCCCAAATGCAAGTTTTTTAGAAAACAGATCTCGTATTGTGGCCACGTTATCGATAAAGAGGGGTTACATAAGTCCCCAGAGAAGATTGAGGCAGTAGTCAAGGCTCCAGCACTGGAAAATGTGTCACAACTGAGGTCGTTCCTCGGGCTGGTAAACTACTACCATAAGTTCTTGCCAAATTTGTCTACAATACTACACCCACTGAACACCCTACTGCAAACTGGGGTGCCATGGAAGTGGAGTGGCGAATGTAGACGAGCTTTCCAGAAGAGCAAAACACTAATCACATTGAAAGAGGTATTGGCCCATTACAACCCGGCATTACCAATTCGGTTGGCATGTGATGCGTCACCCTACGACATTGGAGCGGTGCTGTCGCACAAATTCTCGGACGGCTCAGAGAGGCCAATAGCCTTTGCGTCACGATCACTAACCTCAGCTGAGCGTAACTATGCCCAGATTGACAGGGAGGCCCTCAGCCTAGTGTGGGGAGTGAAAAAGTTCAATCACTATCTGCACGGGCAGAAATTCACCTTGCTGACTGATCACCAGCCTCTTGTCTCCATTTTTAATCCGAAGAAGGGCGTTCCAGTGATGACTGCGCAACGACTACAAAGATGGTCACTTTTTCTAGGGCGCACCACTATGAGATTGAATATAAGGGCACGAAACAGCACGGAAATGCTGATGGGCTATCACGCCTGCCACTGCCTACTGTGGAGGAAGCACCAGCAGTGGATCCTGTCGAAATATTCCATTCGACTATAGTTGAATACCTACTGGTAACTAACGCTTGTATCGAAAAGGAAACCCGAAATGACCCGACACTGTCTCGGGTATATGATTTGACGGTGAAGGGATGGCCAGCACATGGCAACTCACTGTTGCCAGCATTCTCGACAAGGAGAGAACAGCTGTCAGTGTGTCGGGGGACCTTGATGTGTGGATCCCGAGTGGTAATTCCACCCAAGTTAAGGGATAGAGTGCTCAATGAGCTTCATGAGGGTCATCTGGGAGGGGTAAAAATGAAAAGCCTAGCCAGGGCTTATGTGTGCTGGCCGGGAATCGATAAACAAATCGAGGACCTGACCAAGAGCTGCTCAGGATGCCAGAAAGTACAAAATGCACCACCACATGCCCCTCTAGACCCATGGGAGTGGCCCTCATCTCCATGGCAACGGGTGCATATTGATTTTGCTGGTCCATTCATGGACTCAATGTTTTTAATAGCCGTGGATGCGCACTCGAAATGGCCTGAGGTCATCAAAATGTCCTCCACCACCACGGACAAAACTATTGCAGTCCTACGGACCATTTTTGCCAGGAATGGTTTGCCAGAACAGATTTGCTCCGACAACGGACCACAGTTTGTGTCCGAAGAGTTCCGGAGGTTCTTGAAAAAGAATGGGGTAAGGCATTACACATCCGCCCCATATCATCCAGCCACAAATGGATTGGCTGAGAGGTTCGTACAAACCTTTAAGAAGGCAATAAAGGCTATGTACAATGACAACATTCCGCTGCAGCACAAGGTGGACAATTTCCTGTTCGCCTACCGGAATGCGACACATGCAGTCACCAACCAGGCCCCAGCCATGATGTTCTTTAACTGAAGGTTAAGATCTCGCCTGGATTTGCTCAGACCAAACGTACGAAGAGATGTTGAGAGTAAGCAATTCCAGCACATCCATGAGAAGCCAACAAGGAGCTTCAATGTAGGGCAACCAGCCTTGGCCCGCGACTACCGAACAGAAAAATGGCAGCCAGGAACGATATGCACATGGCAGGGCCCACTAATGTACACAGTGGACGTTGGGGAGAGCATCGTGAGACGCCATGCTGACCAGATCCTAGAGTCACAGGAACAAGTCAACCCCATGCCTCGCCCATACGTACCTGGTGATGAACCCGACGTACAGGCCGCATCTACCCCAGAAACAGTAGCATCGGAAGCTGATGAACCAACCGACGACAGGGGGCCAGAATCGCCTCCGCACCAAGAGCAAGGCACTCGGGAAAGGCGCTATCCAGAAAGGATCAGGAAGCCTCCCCAAAGACTGAATATATAAATAGACTATTTTCAGCTAATGTTGCATGTTAAAAGTGTTAATTGTAATTAGTTTGATATTTAATTGTTAAATGAGTGTTATGGTACTGTTAATCTAAAAGGGGAGGAATTGTAATGTATATACCTTTAAGGGGGGAACTATCTTTTACAGCTCATGTATACTGCAGTACCGGCAGTGACCACACCTGTATATAGCACTGAGTAGTAATCTGTACAGATCAGTTCCTGTGTGAGCCACGTTGAGTAAACACCTGTTGTACCGTTCTCCTGCAGTCTGTGTCTTATTATACACAGACACAACATTAATGTGATTCGGATTATTTGCTCGTGTGGAGAGTAAACGTCGACACAGACTGTGTTATGTCTTCTAGCGCTCGTAGTGCTTTGTAAAGATGCCTCTGGACTCGATAGTTTGTAATTATAAACTACTGTTTTATTTGAGTTGTAATGGCTGCCTGCCGCATGGCGCGGGGTGATATTTCCGAGTGCCCTGTGTGGCGCCTGCGCACTACTTTCCCAGCATCGTAGTGCTGCTACACTTGATTTGAGTGTTAGTACACTTGTACAATGTAGTCCCGACATAACTATGTAACATCCCTCTTTCCCAACAAAACTAATTATATCAATGTTAAGTCTGTGAATTATTTAGTTAATTAAGACACAGACTAATGAGTAACAATAAAAACAGGTCTTTACTGGTTGGAGGTAGGGACTATACTGAATACAAGATTACTGCACAGTGCTTATATACCGGTGTGTTCACCCCCGGTATTACGTCTACAGCAGCCTGAGAAAGTAGTACATCTCTTAAGGTGGAACAGGCTTAAGCTCTCTTAAGGTGGAACAGGTTACATACACAACACTCCTCCCTTCTTAGCTTTATAGTCATCCCCCCCATTTAACATAACGTAATAACATATATACATATATAACTTCATGTTTAACGTAACATATCACAGATTCAGTCTCTGCGGAAAACAGTTCACAGATTCAATCTCTGTGGTGTAGTCGGTTCACGTTACTCATTCAATAGTCCTTTCATGGATTTAACAGCTTGAACTTCCGAACTGATTTGGCTCCGTTCGGAGGGACCACGTGTGTGATCTGGTAGGGGTGATAATGGTTCAGATGGTTATCATCTTCTGCTTCGTCTTTTCCTTTTCTGCTTCTTAGAGACTCTCTGGGCTCCCCTGTCAGCTGCCAGCTGTAGCGCCACCATCTCCCTATGTTCCTTAGACTTTAAGTGATTCATCCTGATTTCTGCACTTTGGGAGTTTTCATCACAAGCTGGGCAGACCAGGTCACTATAATATTCAGTGTCACTCAATAGGTCATGGTAATATTCGGTGTCGTCCTGATCTAGGCCAGCGAGAGGGTCTTCTATTTCCTCCATACCCAGCTGGACGTTAGCCAGCTCTTGTTCCAAATCCAGACATCTTTCCTGAAGAGACTTCTTCATGTGTACCTCTGCATCCAGCTTTTTCTGGGCTTTCAGCAAGTCGTTTACTAGTGACCTCATTTGTGATTTTAATACTTCAACTTCCTTTGGAGATTGATTGATCGGACTATGCAATCCCTCTACCGGAGCAGCTGTTTCAGCGGTCTGTTGTTCTACGTTGACGTGAGTCAGCGTACTTTTGGCATCCAAGGGCTGCTCTGTTGCAGTCATCTCAGTCTGTGTTGCCACCTCAGCTCTTCCAATAACCTTTGAGAGCTCCGAACCCCTTTCGTTTGAATATTGAAGTTCGTGTTCAAGTTTTTCCCATTTCAGAGTCCTGTCCTTCAGCATATGCAGGAGTTGGCTGACCGTTAACTCCTCTGACATCAGATGTTTTGTGTGCTCCTGCTCCATTTGCTCCAGCAGCTGCTTCTGTTGTCTTTCCAGATGTTCCCACTCTATATCAAAGAACTCTTTCGTCGCATTCATCTCTTGCTCAAAACGGCAAATCATTTGTTCTAATTGCTGTTGCAGTTTGAAATGGAGTTGAGTTCGAGCCCGGTGTCCCTCAGAAATGTGCATGTCAGTAGACTGGACAGACTCAGAATTCTCTATCTCAGTGGAATTCTGTGCTGTAACTTTGTCTTTTGCACACGGGTTGGTCTTACCCTCATCAGTTCCAGAGTCTGGGTTGATTAGGTTCACCGAGTTCTCACTCGTTATTGTTTGTAGGAAATGCCAGTCGATATTCATTTTCCTAATCCACTCCCGTCCTAGTAGTGGAGGACCTCCTTCAGATAGCACATATAAGTCCATTATTTGACTTTCTTCGCCCTTGTGGACCACTGGGACCTCAATTTTCCCGATGGGGTACACTCTTTGCCCCGTGTATGTTTTCAATATGAGCTCCGTATCCTGTAGGGGAATATGTTGGAATAACCTTCCATAATCTTTCTTATTTATGACCGTCAATGCCGATCCAGTGTCCAATTCCAGTTTTACTTGGACTCCTTCTATCTCCAAATTGTCTGGAGGTCTGCACCCTTACCAACGTTGAGTACCCTTAAGCTAGCCAGTTCAATACTGCTTAAGCCAGCCAGTTCATTACTGCTAGCGTCTGAATCAGACTCCTGTTCGGCCACCTTGTGTACTTTTGCGTATTTTCCTTGCGGTGACTTCTTGTTGCTGGTCTTCTTCCCTGACCTGCATACTCTAGCTATGTGTCCAAGCCTACCACAAGTTCTACATTCTTGGTTTTTAAACCAACACTGGTTCTGATCATGCGTTGTCTTTCCACAACGATAACACTTGCCAGAACTCACACCCAATTTGTGTGCACTGAGCTCCGGTGACCGTAGCTGCATTACTGCCGTGCCTCTCGCTGCGGCTTCATGTGCTGCTGCCATAGTGACCGCCTTCTCAAGCGTCAGCTCATTCTCCTCGAGCAGCCGCTTTTGTGTATCCTGTTTAAATAAACCACACACAAATTTGTCTCGTAGTGCATCTGTCAGTCCCGTTCCAAACTGGCAATATTTCGCTAATTTACGCAATTCCAGCAAATATTCAGCATTGCTTTCATGCTGTAGCTGCCTTCTGTCGTAAAATTTAAATCGTTCCGCTAGCATCAGCGGCGTGGGGTTTAGATGATCTTTCAGGACAGTAACAATCTCATCGAACGTCTTATCCGCCGGTTCCTCTGGTGATAACAGGTGTTTCAATTGCCCGTATGTCTTCGCACCCATTAAATTTAATAATGTTAGAGCTTTATCTTGGTCACGAATTTTATTGGCCTTACAATAATTTTTTACTCTTTCAACATATATGGCCCAATCTTCGAGGTCACTATCAAAGGTGCTAATATTCCCGTGTTTAGGCATTGCAGATTTGCAATTTCTCAGATTTTATTTTCTTTACTTGTTATCAAAGATGGTGGCTTCCCGCTCTTGCCGTCGTCCTCCGCCCACAAAATGGCGGTTTTCCCGCGCTTGGCGGTCTTCACCCGTCCCCCGACGCCGTCTCCCTTCAGCCCCCGAGTGCGGCCCTTATCTTCGCCGCGATTGCCCGAGTGCGGCCCTTATCAGCGGATGCGATCGCTGGATCGCGAAGTGGCTCCCGACCGAAGCGGCTCTCGGCCCTTATCTGGAGTGCGATCGCTGGCTTGAAACGCCTCCCACTCGAAGCGGCTCTCGCGCCCTTATAGCAGATGCGATCGATTTGAAAGCGGCCCGGCCCTTATCTGCCGATCGCTATCGCCCTGTACCTCTGTCTTCCCCAGCCCTGTCTTCTACTCCGGTTCACAAGCTGATGGAGGCTTCAGGGTCCTAATGCCTGTCGCTTCCAGTGGGGTGGTGTGGTTTGAAACCTCTCTTCAACCGCCGTGGAATAACTGCCGCAGGGTAAGAACCTGACTCGTCGCCAGTGTTAAGTCTGTGAATTATTTAGTTAATTAAGACACAGACTAATGAGTAACAATAAAAACAGGTCATTACTGGTTGGAGGTAGGGACTATACTGAATACAAGATTACTGCACAGTGCTTATATACCGGTGTGTTCACCCCCCGGTATTACGTCTACAGCAGCCTGAGAAAGTAGTACATCTCTTAAGGTGGAACAGGCTTAAGCTCTCTTAAGGTGGAACAGGTTACATACACAACAATCAATTTTCTATTTTACAATGTTTCCAGTTGAATAACGTTAACTTTCTTTGCTCAATTTATATACAGATATTTGTCCATGCTGTTTTACTGTTCTGTGCAAATTTTAATTGTCTTTATGATTATTCGCGATACTGCGCAGGTGGTTGTATGTTACTCCTCCATCTTATGGACTTGGCTGTAACTATTCCTTTCTGCGGTGTTTTGGTGTGGTCTTTTCTTGTTGCCGGTGCTGTCGTGTTGGCTCTGGAGAGTGCATGTTTGTAGTTGTTGTATTTGAGGTGTTTGTTTCTGGCGTTATATTGTTTTCCGTGTCTGGTACCGTAACTGCTGTTAATGTTGTCCGCTGTTTGACAGCTTCAGGTGAGGGTCTGATATGGATCCTGTTTTGCCTGTATTGGTTTCCCGGTTCTGTCTCTACCAAGTAAGATCTTGGAGTATCAGCTTTTCCAATAACCTTGGCTGGACTCCATGTTCTCAACAACGGATCTTGTATATGCACTGATTGCCATTTAGCAGCTCCGGTAGTGGTTTTGCATGCTTGTTATAGTGTGTGCTCCCCGTAGCTTGTGTTTCCATCAGCTTCTGCCGAACGTCCTCTTGGTCCTGGGGAGGATATATCTTTGCTGGTAGAGTTGTTTTGTATTTTCGACCGTTTAGTAGTTCTGCTGGTGATTTCGAGTCTGCTCTCAAAGGTGTCGATCTGATTGCCAAAAGGGCAAGGTCTTGGTCTTCTCCCATCTCCTTGCTTTTAATGAGAGCTCTTTTGACTGTTTGGATCTGTCTTTCAATAAATCCATGTCCCCTTGGGTAATGTGTGGATGAGGTAATTATTTTAAATCCGTATTTTCCAGCCAGTGCTCTGAATTAGCTGGAGGTTGTTGTGTATGTACCTTTAAGAGAATAACTGGTCTCAGACTGCAGTACCGGCAGTGACCACCCCTGTATAAAAGGCGCTAGAGAGCCTCTGTTGGTTAGTTTCGTTTATGCCTTTCACCAGTAAAGACTTGTTTGTTTCTCTCCTGCTAGTCCGTGTCTCAATCATTCATGGACTTAACACTGGCGACGAGTTAGAAACAAACTTACCTGCAACTCAGCAGCAGCTCCGATGACGTGTTGAAGGTCGGAGCCAGAAGAAAGAAGAAAAAAAAAAAAATAGGCCATTGAAACTCGAGAAACGGGCGTCGACCGTCAATCATCGATTTCAAAACTTGCAGGAGAGACTGTCCAGAGCCAGGCTGGGTTCCTCGGTCCGTGGTTTCCCAGCTAATCGGGCTGGTGGCAGGTAGTGCTCTGATCCTTCCTGGGCTGCAACGGGGTCGGGCAGCGAGTCGGGAAGCAAGGAGAGAGAGAGAGAGGGTGGAGCATACAGGGCGCGGCCGGTGTTTCGAAGCTGGGCAGCGTTCGGACCTCAGAAGAGGGAGGGAAGTGTTCCAGAGGGTTCGCTCCACGACGGGAAAATAATAAAAGAAAAGAATATGCGCAAGAAACCGTGGAAAGCAGCGCTAACAACAGCGGGGAAGAAGGAAAAGCACGGGAGGCGCCATTTTGTTAAATCAGAGAAGAAGGCAAAGCACGGGAGGCGCCATTTTAGATTTGCAAGATGCCGAAGACTGGCTGTATCACTGCTTTTGATAATACATTAGAAGACTGGACCACGTATGTGGAAAGAGTCAAGGTATATTTCGAGGCAAATGAAATAGCGGAGGGGAAAAAGGCATCAATATTGCTAAACGTAATGGGCGCTAGAACGTACGGCCTATTGCGGGATCTGATTACTCCAGCCAAACCGAAGGCGAAGAGTTTTAACGAAATTGTTGCTGTCCTACAGGAGCACTTAAACCCTGCACCGCTGTTGATAGCAGAAAGATTTAAATTCCACAGGAGAACTCAGCACAAAGATGAGAGCAATGCTGAGTATCTTACGGAACTACGCAAGCTATCAAAGCACTGCCAGTTCAGAGCAGGACTGGCAGATACCCTACGGGACAAATTTGTCTGTGGACTCCTGAGTGAAGGAACACAGAAGAAGTTACTCGCAGAAAAAGAGCTGACGCTAGATAAGGCTTTCAGCGTGGCAGTATCGTATGAAGCAGCAGCCAGGGGAGCTGCAGAAATTCAACAAAAACCACAGGAATACGGCACCCACGAAATGACACGGGGATTTGCAAAATGTTATCGCTGCGGCAGAACTAACCATGACCAGAAGGACTGCTGGTCCAAAGACAAAATATGCAGACAATGCGGGAAGATTGGACACATTGCACGAGTTTGTAGGTCTGGGAAGAAGACCAGTGACAACAAAAAGGCTACGAAGGAACCGTACAAGAAAGTACAAAAGATGACGGACAGTAGTTCCGAAGACCAGATGAGCGATAGTGAATCCGAGAACAGGAGATTAAGCTGTCTCAAACTTCACAATGTAATCGCAAAAGAGGATCACCGAACCATTTGGGTCACCCTCACGATAGCAGGGTCCCAAGTTAAAATGGAATTGGATACAGGATCAGCGCTAACCGTCATGAATCGACGAGACTATGAGCGGCTATTTTCACACATACCCTTGAGAGAGACATCCATCGTCTTGACGACGTATACGGGGCAAAAAGTATACCCCAGAGGAAAAATAAGGGTGCCTGTCGAATACAATGGCAAGAAAATACGGAAATTGTATCTCTGCATACTGCCAAATGGTGGACCACCATTATTGGGACGGGAATGGATCAGGAAGATAAACTTAGATTGGCATTCCATTCATGCAATGACGGTGGAAGGTAAAAAAGATGAAGACGTCACTCCTGGACGATTGTCAACAATCTTAGCTAACGCCAAAGAGGTATTTCAACAAGAACTGGGCACGCTTAAAGGCGTAACCGCCTCGTTAAAAATAGAAGAGAATGCAGTTCCCAAGTTTTTCAAAGCGAGACCGGTACCATATGCAATTCGTCCAGCCGTCGAGGCAGAGCTGGAGAATCTGGAGAAGGCGGACGTGTTGTCTAAGGTCGACTGGAGCGAGTGGGCGACACCCATCGTTCCTGTCATGAAGAAAACGTTAAGCAATAAGTCCGGAGAGCCAAGGAAGATTCGCATCTGTGGGGATTTCAAGGTGACGGTGAACCCTGTTCTTCACACAGTACAATATCCTCTTCCAAGGATAGAAGACATCTTCGCCTCACTATCTGGAGGGAAGCGTTTTACAAAAATTGACCTAGCACAAGCATATTTGCAGATGGAGGTTGAAGAGTCCTCTAGGAAGTATCTCACGATAAACACTCACAAAGGTCTTTACCAGTATCATCGATTGGTATTCGGAGTAGCATCGGCTCCGGCGATATGGCAAAGAGCGATGGAACAAGTCCTGCAAGGGATTCCGGGGACTCAGTGTTACTTGGACGACATCCTTGTAACAGGTGAAGATGACAGTGAACACCTTAACAACCTGGAACAGGTGCTCACTAGACTACGGGAACATGGGCTGCGAGCCAACCGCCTCAAGTGCGAATTTTTTAAGAAACAGATATCGTATTGTGGCCACGTGATTGATGAAGAGGGGTTACATAAGTCCCCTGACAAAATTGAAGTGGTTGTTAAGGCCCCAGCGCCTGAAAATGTGTCGCTACTGAGGTCATTCCTCGGGTTGGTGAATTGCTATCATAAGTTTTTGCCGAATTTGTCGACAATTCTGCATCCACTGAACGCCCTGCTACGAACGGGGGTAGCATGGAAATGGAGCGATGATTGTAAACGTGCTTTTCAGAAGAGTAAGGACTTAATCACTGCGAAGGAAGTATTGGCTCACTACAACCCAGCACTGCCAATCAGGCTGGCGTGTGATGCGTCTCCCTACGGCATTGGGGCGGTACTGTCACATAAATTCCTTGATGGTTTGGAGAGGCCGATAGCTTTTGCGTCACGCTCGTTAACTTCTGCCGAGCGTAACTACGCCCAGATTGACAGAGAGGCCCTCAGCCTAGTGTGGGGGGTGAAGAAGTTCAATCACTATCTGCACGGTCAAAAATTTACTCTACTAACCGATCATCAACCTCTTGTCTCCATTTTCAACCCTCAGAAGGGCGTACCGATAATGACAGCACAACGGCTGCAGAGATGGTCCCTTTTCCTAGGGGCACACCAATATGACATCGAGTACAGGGGAACTAAACAGCATGGAAATGCTGATGGATTGTCACGTCTACCGTTGCCGACGGTGGAAGACGAAGACCTTGCAGTGGATCCAATGGAGTTATTCCACTCGACCATAGTCGAATATCTCCCTGTGACGAATGCAAACATAGAAAAGGAAACACGGAATGACCCAACACTATCACGGGTCTATGATTTAACGGTGAAGGGATGGCCAGCACATGGCGAACCACTGCTGCCAGCATTTTTGCCAAGAAGAGAACAGCTGTCAGTGTGCAGAGGAACATTGATGTGTGGATCCAGAGTAGTAATTCCACCTAAATTGACGGATAGAGTGCTCAATGAGCTTCATGAGGGTCATCTGGGTGGGGTAAAAATGAAGAGCTTAGCCAGAGCATTTGTGTGGTGGCCGGGAATCGATAGAGAAATCGAAGAGATGACCAAGAGCTGTGCAGGATGCCAGAAGGTCCAAAACGCCCCACCACAAGCTCCTCTGCATCCATGGGAGTGGCCCTCATCTCCATGGCAAAGGGTGCACATTGATTTTGCTGGTCCCTTCATGGACTCGATGTTTTTAATTGCGGTGGATGCACATTCAAAGTGGCCAGAGGTAATAAAAATGTCCTCAACCACCACGGAAAAAACTATCGCAGTTTTATGAACCATATTCGCCAGGAATGGGCTGCCTGAACAGATTTGCTCCGACAATGGACCACAGTTTGTGTCTGAAGAGTTCTGGAGGTTCTTAAAGAACAATGGTGTTAAGCATTACACATCTGCCCCATATCATCCAGCCACTAATGGATTGGCCGAGAGGTTTGTCCAAACATTCAAGAAGGCTATCAAGGCAATGTGTAATGAAGATATACCCCTACAACACAAGGTGGACAACTTCTTGTTTGCCTACCGGAATGCAACACATGCGGTTACCAACCAAACTCCAGCCATGATGTTCTCCAATCGAAGACTACAATGCCGCTTGGATTTGGTTAAGCCAAACGTCCGAAGAGATGTGGAGAACAGGCAGTTTCAGAATATGAATGAAAGGCCGACCAGGAGTTTTAAGATAGGTCAACGAGTTTTGGCCCGGGACTACCGCACTGAGAAATGGCAGCCAGGAACGATTTGTACACGACAAGGACCTCTCATGTATACCGTGGACGTTGGGGAGAGCATTGTAAGACGCCATGCTGACCAGATTCTAGAGTCACTGGAAAACGTCAACTCCACACCACGATCTGATACACCTGGTAATGAAATCGACGTTCCAATTGCAGTTACCGCAGAACCGGTAATATTGGAAGCAGATGAACCAAACAACGACATTGATTCCGACTCAACATTGCCAGAAGAACCTGATACTCCAAAGAGGCGTTATCCAGACAGAATCAGGAAGCCTCCTCAAAGATTGAACTTATAATTGCTTAAACTTAACCAATGTATCTAGCAACAGTAATTGTGATTGTAATTCGTTATCATTAGTTGTTAAATGAATGTTATGTACTGTTTATCTAAAAGGGGAGGAATTGTTGTGTATGTACCTTTAAGAGAATAACTGGTCTCAGACTGCAGTACCGGCAGTGACCACCCCTGTATAAAAGGCGCTAGAGAGCCTCTGTTGGTTAGTTTCGTTTATGCCTTTCACCAGTAAAGGCTTGTTTGTTTCTCTCCTGCTAGTCCGTGTCTCAATCATTCACGGACTTAACAGAGATGAATTGTGTCCCATTGTCGCAGATGACCTTCTCTGGGATGCCCTGTTCTGCGAATAAGTTTTTCGCAATTTTTGTGATTGTTGTGGCTCTCATGTCGTTTATCCTTCTGACAAAGGGAAATTTTGAGTAGTAGTCTGCTACTATGATGTACCACTCCTGGTTGCACAGGAACAGATCTGTTCCGACCGTGTGCCATGGTCTCGGGGGTACTTCCATTTGAATCATCTCCTCCTTCTGCTGTGTGTTTCGGTATTTCTGGCATATGCAGCATGTGGAGACCATTTGTTCTATGCTTTTGTACATGCCTATCCAGTACACAGCTGATCTGGCTCTTAGTTTACATTTCTCCATCCCCATATGGCCTTGGTGTATTAAGCGGAGAAGTTCCGTTTGCATCGTTTTTGGTATTATGATTCTTGAGCCAGCAAGGAGAACACCGTCCTCCACCGAGATGTCGTCTCTGATTGTCCAGTACTGTCGGATTTGGTTTTGGACCTGCTGGATCTTCTCCGGCCACCCCTGTATTACCTGTTGCATGAGTAGTAGCAACTCCTCTTCTTTACCAGTCTCCTCTTGAATTTGGCTAAGCTTTGTGGGAGTAACATTTACGAGGTGGTGTATTTTTACTGTCAGGCCCTTCATCTCGTGTTTTTCGTGTGGTGACAATCGAGACAATGCATCTGCCAGTGCCATTTCTTTTCCTGGCCGGTATTTTAATTCGAAGTCGTAACTTTGGAGTCTTAACAGTAACCTTTGCAGTCTTGCTGGGGCCTTGCTTAGGTTTTTCTTGTAAATTTGTTCGAGTGGTCGATGGTCACTCTCTACCTCAAATTTTCTTCCGTATAAGTAGGTGTGGAACTTTTCGCATCCGTATACTACTGCCAATAGCTCTCTTTCGATGTTTGCGTATCTTGTCTCTGCTGATGTCAATGCCTTCGATGCGAAAGCTATTGGTTTTCCTTCCTGCACGAGGGCTGCCCCTAGCCCCCTGGTAGAGGCATCTACCTGTTGGGTGACAGGTTTTTTTCTATCGTAACAAGACAGGCTGGATTCTTTACATAATAATTCCTTTAGGTGTTTGAAGTTCCTCTCATGGGATTCTGACCATTGGTATTTGGTGTCTTCTTTTAGTAATTCTCTTAGGTTCGCTGTGTAGTCTGACATGTTCGGGATGAAAGAGCTCATATACTGGACCAAACCGAGGTAGCTTCTCAGCTCCTTCTTGTCGTTTGGAGGTTTCATCTCTGCTATCGCCTCGACCTTTTCGGGATTAGGCTTGACACCCTCCGGTGTGTAGATCATGCCAAAAAATTTGCATTTCGTACTTTTAACGATGCACTTCTCGGCGTTCAGCTTGATGCCAGCCGTTCTGGTGCGCTCCATGGCCTCGTGCAAGTGCACGTCGTGGTCTCTTTCATTTGTTCCGTAAACTTGGATGTCATCAGCGATTCCAATGGCTCCTTCACAGCCTTTGTATGTTTCATCGATCTTTTGTTGGAAGATGTCTTGGCTGACTTTCAACCCGAATGGCAGCCGCAGGAATTTATAACGCCCCAATGGTGTATTAAAAGTCGTCAGGTTAGTTGATTCTTCGTCCAGTTTTACGTTCCAGTAGCCGTTTCTGGCATCCAGTTTGGAGAAGACTTTGGCTCCTGCCAGTGCTGGTGTGATTTCTTCTAATGTTGGTGTGGGGTAGTGGTCCCGCTTTATTGCCTGGTTTAAGTCTTTGGGGTCCAGACAGATTCTGAGCCGCCCGTTCGGCTTTTCCCGTACCACAATCGAGTTTACCCAGTCTGTGGGTTCAGTGACCTTTGCGATTATTTCTTTCTCTTCCATTTCTTTTAGTTCGGTGTATCATTTTTCTTTTGGCTCGATGGGTATTTTTCTTGGAGCGTGGATGACGGGTTTTACCTCTGGATCTATTGTTATATGGTACTTGAACTCCCCGAAGCATCCTACCGTGTCATCAAAACACTCTGGATACATGTCCATCAAATGTTTCGTGTCCATGATTTGTGGACGATTTTCCAGTGGGGTGTTGCTGTTGACTTTCCGTGATGTTTTTGTTAGTTCGTGGTTTACCGAGATTAACCCCAGCTTCTCGCAGCTGTTTAATCCCAGGATCACCGGTCCCTCGGAGTCGGTCACATAGAACATGCAGTTGATGTTTCTGCTTTTGTGTGTTCCTTTTATATAGGTTGTTCCGAGTTGTCTGATCTCGCTCCTTCCATACGCTGTCAGCGTGACGTTGTTTGCTTTTAAACACCCTCTTTTCGGGTATCTATCTTCGCCCAAGTTTTCGGGGAAGATCCTCTGGTATAGCCTCAGTGGAAGGATATTGCTCTGAGCTCCTGTGTCCAACTTTACTTTTAGATTGACGGTTGTGGGCTGTCCTTCGATCCTCTTTTTAATCTGGATGATAGTGTGCCATTCTTTCTTTGGGGTGCTTTCCGCTCTGGACGTTTCATGTAAGAGAACCTTTATGGTTTCAATGTTCAGAGCTTTGTCGTACCCGCAATCTTCATCATCTTGCTCACCCATGGTATGGATTTTATTTTTCTTTTGTTGGTTCTGCTGTCCACCTCTGCTTTTGGTGTGTAGCCCCTCTCTTTTAGCTCTGCACATCTTGTGCCAGTGGTTTGCTTTACCACACGTGTTGCAGCTTGTTCCATACGCTGGGCATTTTCTTCTGTCTGTGTAGTCGTGTTGTCTTCCGCATTTTCTACACGTATTCTTCCCGCTGTCATATACTTGTTTTTGTGTGCTGTGCTTTTCGCACACTGCATCTACTCTGTGATCCGGTTCAGGAGTTGTCTGCACGTCAGCCGTATGAGTATTCAACATTTTCATCTGTTGTTTTGCGGCTTTGTGAGCCCTCGCTGTATCTATGGCTTCTGATATTCCGAGCTTTTCTTTTCCCATTAGTTCTTTTTGCACTTCTGTATGTGCTGATCCCCATATTAATTGGTCTACCAGCCTTTCTTCTAGTTCCGTAAACTTGCATTTGCTGGCTTCGTTTTTTAATCTCGTCAGGTTCCTGTCTTAAGCTTTGGAATTTATACCTGTGTATGCGGTGGTTTGATTTAGGCTCGAGATGGTTACTGAACTTTTCATAAATCTCCGTAGGGTTCGTTTTATCCTCTTCGGATAAACTCCAGCTGTTATAGAGATCTAAGCCTTTTTCTCCCGCCCACAGTAGAATGTAGCTGACATTTTCCTCATCGGAGGAGCCTTTCAGGAAACTTTTAAATGTAAGCTCGCATTTTTGCTTAAATTTCCGGAAAGCTTCCACGATATCGTCGGCTTCCCAGTTCATGATGGGGAGCATATTCGCGGTCAGTGCATTGGACGCCGCCATTTTAGCTGCCCGTACGATTCACGGTTAAAACGCTGTCGAGGCCCCCGGGGAGGCTGTGTCGAGATCCCCGGGGAGGCTGTGTCGAGATCCCCGGGGAGGCTATGTCGAGATCCCCGGGGAGGCTGTATCGAGGCACCCCAGGGAGGTTGTGTCGAGGCCCCCGGGGAGGCTGTGTCGAGATCCCCGGGGAGGCTGTGTCGAGATCCCCTGGGAGGCTGTGTCGAGATCCCCAGGGAGGCTGTGTCGAGATCCCCGGGGAGGCTGTATCGAGATCCCCGGGGAGGCTGTGTCGAGATCCCCGGGGAGGCTGTGTCGAGGCACCCTGGGGCGGCTGTGTCGAGGCACCCCGGGGAGGCTGTGTGGAGATCCCTGGGGAGGCTGTGTCGAGATCCCCCGGGGAGGCTGTGTCGAGATCCCCGGGGAGGCTGTGTCGAGATCCCCGGGGAGGCTGTGTCGAGATCCCCGGGGAGGCTGTGTCGAGATCCCCGGGGAGGCTGTGTCGAGGCCCCCGGGGAGGCTGTGTCGAGATCCCCGGCGAGGCTGTGTCGAGGCCCCCGGGGAGGCTGTGTCGAGATCCCCGGGGAGGCTATGTCGAGATCCCCGGGGAGGCTGTATTGAGGCACCCCAGGGAGGTTGTGTCGAGGCCCCCGGGGAGGCTGTGTCGAGATCCCCGGGGAGGCTGTGTCGAGATCCCCGGGGAGGCTGTGTCGAGATCCCCAGGGAGGCTGTGTCGAGATCCCCGGGGAGGCTGCGTCGAGATCCCCGGGGAGGCTGTGTCGAGATCCCCGGGGAGGCTGTGTCGAGATCCCCGGGGAGGCTGTGTCGAGATTGCCAGGGAGGCTGTGTCGAGATCGCCAGGGAGGCTGTGTTGAGATCCCCGGGGAGGCTGTGTCGAGATCCCCGGGGAGGTTGTGTCGAGATCCCCGGGGAGGCTGTGTCGAGATCCCCGGGGAGGCTGTGTCGAGGCACCCCAGGGAGGCTGTGTCGAGGCCCCCGGGGAGGCTGTGTCGAGATCCCCAGGGAGGCTGTGTCGAGATCCCCGGGGAGGCTGTGTCAAGGCACCCCAGGGAGGCTGTGTCGAGGCCCCCGGGGAGGCTGTGTCGAGATCCCCGGGGAGGCTGTGTCAAGGCCCTCCAGGAAGGCTGTGTTAAAGCCCCCCGGGGTGAGTGTGACAGGAGACGGGAGTTTATACTCATTTGTTACTCAAGGTCGAATTACATGATCAGCAATTTGTTTAACCAGAATGCAAAGCAACAGTGCCCTGAAGGTGCTGATATGTGTGATTAACAAAAACAAAAAACATGCAAATACCACAAACTGACAATAGGAAACGCGGCAATACACAGTCACTGGGAGGGGAAAAGACAGGCTGGAGTTTGGGCCTACCACCTCGTCAGTACACTTAACCCCCACACCAGACGGCACGGTGTGTCTGAGATCAGAGTCCGAACCCTGAGCACCCGGAATAACAACAGTAAATGGCAAGAGTCAGAAGCATAAAAGCAGGGTGAGTGAGTCAGTCCCTGTGCACGGGCTCAGTCAGTCTCTGTACACGGGCTCAGTCTCTGTACACGGGCTCAGTCAGTCTCTGTACACGGGCTCAGTCAGTCTCTGTACATGGGCTCAGTCTGTGTACACGGGCTCAGTCTCTGTACACGGGCTCAGTCTCTGTACACGGGCTCAGTCTCTGTACACGGGCTCAGTCATTCTCTGTACACGGGCTCAGTCAGTCTCTGTACACGGGCTCAGTCAGTCTCTGTACACGGGCTCAGTCTCTGTACACGGGCTCAGTCTCTGTACACGGGCTCAGTCTCTGTACACGGGCTCAGTCATTCTCTGTACACGGGCTCAGTCAGTCTCTGTACACGGGCTCAGTCAGTCTCTGTACACGGGCTCAGTCAGTCTCTGTACACGGGCTCAGTCAGTCTCTGTACACGGGCTCAGTCTCTGTACACGGGCTCAGTCTCTGTACACGGGCTCAGTCAGTCTCTGTACACGGGCTCAGTCTCTGTACACGGGCTCAGTCAGTCTCTGTACACGGGCTCAGTCAGTCCCTGTGCACGGGCTCAGTCAGTCTCTGTACACGGGCTCAGTCTCTGTACACGGGCTCAGTCAGTCTCTGTACACGGGCTCAGTCAGTCTCTGTACACGGGCTCAGTCTCTGTACACGGGCTCAGTCTCTGTACACGGGCTCAGTCTCTGTACACGGGCTCAGTCTCTGTACACGGGCTCAGTCAGTCTCTGTAAACGGGCTCAGTCAGTCTCTGTACACGGGCTCAGTCAGTCTCTGTACACGGGCTCAGTCTCTGTACACGGGCTCAGTCTCTGTACACGGGCTCAGTCAGTCTCTGTACACGGGCTCAGTCTCTGTACACGGGCTCAGTCTCTGTACACGGGCTCAGTCTCTGTACACGGGCTCAGTCAGTCTCTGTACACGGGCTCAGTCTCTGTACACGGGCTCAGTCTCTGTACACGGGCTCAGTCTCTGTACACGGGCTCAGTCTCTGTACACGGGCTCAGTCCCTGTACACGGGCTCAGTCTCTGTACACGGGCTCAGTCTCTGTACACGGGCTCAGTCTCTGTACAAGGGCTCAGTCTCTGTACACGGGCTCAGTCTCTGTACACGGGCTCAGTCTCTGTACACGGGCTCAGTCTCTGTACACGGGCTCAGTCAGTCTCTGTACACGGGCTCAGTCTCTGTACACGGGCTCAGTCATTCTCTGTACACGGGCTCAGTCTCTGTACACGGGCTCAGTCTCTGTACACGGGCTCAGTCTCTGTACACGGGCTCAGTCTCTGTACACAGGCTCAGTCATTCTCTGTACACGGGCTCAGCCTCTGTACACGGGCTCAGTCTCTGTACACGGGCTCAGTCTCTGTACACGGGCTCAGTCTCTGTACACGGGCTCAGTCTGTGTACACGGGCTCCGTCACTCTCTGTACACGGGCTCAGTCTCTGTACACGGGCTCAGTCAGTCTCTGTACACGGGCTCAGTTTCTGTACATGGGCTCAGTCAGTCTCTGTACACGGGCTCAGTCTCTGTACACGGGCTCAGTCAGTCTCTGTACACGGGCTCAGTCAGTCTCTGCACACGGGCTCGGTCTCTGTACACGGGCTCAGTCTCTGTACACGGGCTCAGTCATTCTCTGTACACGGGCTCAGTCTCTGTACACGGGCTCAGTCTCTGTACACGGGCTCAGTCATTCTCTGTACACGGGCTCAGTCTCTGTACACGGGTTCAGTATCTGTACACGGGCTCAGTCAGTCTCTGTACACGGGCTCAGTCGCTCCCTGTACACGGGCTCAGTCTCTGTACACGGGCTCAGTCTCTGTACACGGGCTCAGTCAGTCTCTGTACACGGGCTCAGTCTCTGTACACGGGCTCAGTCTCTGTACACGGGCTCAGTCAGTCTCTGTACACGGGCTCAGTCTCTGTACACGGGCTCAGTCAGTCTCTGTACACGGGCTCAGTCTCTGTACACGGGCTCAGTCAGTCTCTGTACACGGGCTCAGTCAGTCTCTGTACACGGGCTCAGTCTCTGTACACGGGCTCAGTCTCTGTACACGGGCTCAGTCAGTCTCTGTACACGGGCTCAGTCTCTGTACACGGGCTCAGTCAGTCTCTGTACACGGGCTCAGTCATTCTCTGTACACGGGCTCAGTCAGTCTCTACATGGGCTCAGTCTCTGTACACGGGCTCAGTCTCTGTACACGGGCTCAGTCTCTGTACACGGGCTCAGCCTCTGTACACGGGCTCAGTCTCTGTACATGGGCTCAGTCATTCTCTGTACACGGGCTCAGTCTCTGTACACGGGCTCAGTCAGTCTCTGTACACGGGCTCAGTCTCTGTACACGGGCTCAGTCTCTGTACACGGGCTCAGTCAGTCTCTGTACACGGGCTCAGTCTCTGTACACGGGCTCAGTCAGTCTCTGTACATGGGCTCAGTCTCTGTACACGGGCTCAGTCTCTGTACACGGGCTCAGTCAGTCTCTGTACACGGGCTCAGTCTCTGTACACAGGCTCAGTCAGTCTCTTTACACGGGCTCAGTCGCTGTACACGGGCTCAGTCAGTCTCTGTACCTGGGCTCAGTCTCTGTACACGGGCTCAGTCTCTGTACACGGGCTCAGTCTCTGTACACGGGCTCATTCAGTCCCTGTACACGGGCTCAGTCTCTGTACACGGGCTCAGTCTCTGTACACGGGCTCAGTCAGTCCCTGTACACGGGCTCAGTCTCTGTACACGGGCTCAGTCAGTCTCTGTACACGGGCTCAGTCAGTCCCTGTACATGGGCTCAGTCTCTGCACACGGGCTCAGCCAGTCCCTGTACACGGGCTCAGTCTCTGTACACGGGCTCAGTCTCTGTACACGGGCTCAGTCTCTGTACACGGGCTCAGTCAGTCCCTGTACACTGGCTCAGTCTCTGTACATGGGCTCAGTCTCTGTACACGGGCTCAGTCTCTGTACACGGGCTCAGTCTCTGTACACGGGCTCAGTCAGTCTCTGTACACGGGCTCAGTCTCTGTACACGGGCTCAGTCAGTCTCTGTACACGGGCTCAGTCTCTGTACACGGGCTCAGTCAGTCTCTGTACACGGGCTCAGTCTCTGTACATGGGCTCAGTCATTCTCTGTACACGGGCTCAGCCTCTGTACACGGGCTCAGTCTCTGTACACGGGCTCAGTCTCTGTACACGGGCTCAGTCTCTGTACACGGGCTCAGTCAGTCTCTGTACACGGGCTCAGTCTCTGTACATGGGCTCAGTCTCTGTACACGGGCTCAGTCTCTGTACACGGGCTCAGTCAGTCTCTGTACATGGGCTCAGTCTCTGTACACGGGCTCAGTCAGTCTCTGTACACGGACTCAGTCTCTGTACATGGGCTCAGTCTCTGTACACGGGCTCAGTCAGTCTCTGTACACGGGCTCAGTCTCTGTACACGGGCTCAGTCTCTGTACACGGGCTCAGTCTCTGTGCACGGGCTCAGTCTCTGTACACGGGCTCAGTCAGTCTCTGTACACGGGCTCAGTCAGTCTCTGTACACGGGCTCAGTCTCTGTACATGGGCTCAGTCATTCTCTGTACACGGGCTCAGTCTCTGTACACGGGCTCAGTCAGTCTCTGTACATGGGCTCAGTCTCTGTACATGGGCTCAGTCTCTGTACACGGGCTCAGTCACTCTCTGTACATGGGCTCAGTCTCTGTACACGGGCTCAGTCTCTGTACACGGGCTCAGTCACTCTCTGTACACGGGCTCAGTCTCTGTACACGGGCTCACTCTCTGTACACGGGCTCAGTCAGTCTCTGTACACGGGCTCAGTCAGTCTCTGTACACGGGCTCAGTCAGTCTCTGTACACGGGCTCAGTCTCTGTACACGGGCTCAGTCTGTGTACACGGGCTCAGTCTGTGTACACGGGCTCAGTCTCTGTACACGGGCTCAGTCTGTGACCACGGGCTCAGTCTCTGTACACGGGCTCAGTCTCTGTACACGCGCTCAGTCTGTGTATACGGGCTCAGTCCCTGTACACAGGCTCAGTCAGTCCCTGTACACGGGCACAGTCAGTCTCTGTACACGGGCTCAGTCTGTGTACACGGGCTCAGCCATTTCTTTTCCTGGCCGGTATTTTAATTCGAAGTCGTAACTTTGGAGTCTTAACAGTAACCTTTGCAGTCTTGCTGGGGCCTTGCTTAGGTTTTTCTTGTAAATTTGTTCGAGTGGACGATGGTCACTCTCTACCTCAAATTTTCTTCCGTATAAGTAGGTGTGGAACTTTTCGCATCCGTATACTACTGCCAATAGCTCTCTTTCGATGTTTGCGTATCTTGTCTCTGCTGATGTCAATGCCTTCGATGCGAAAGCTATTGGTTTTCCTTCCTGCACGAGGGCTGCCCCTAGCCCCCTGGTAGAGGCATCTACCTGTTGGGTGACAGGTTTTTTTCTATCGTAACAAGACAGGCTGGTTTCTTTACATAATAATTCCTTTAGGTGTTTGAAGTTCCTCTCATGGGATTCTGACCATTGGTATTTGGTGTCTTCTTTTAGTAATTCTCTTAGGTTCGCTGTGTCGTCTGACATGTTCGGGATGAAAGAGCTCATATACTGGACCAAGCCGGGGTAGCTTCTCAGCTCCTTCTTGTCGTTTGGAGGTTTCATCTCTGCTATCGCCTCGACCTTTTCGGGATTAGGCTTGACACCCTCCGGTGTGTAGATCATGCCAAAAAATTTGCATTTCGTACTTTTAACGATGCACTTCTCGGCGTTCAGCTTGATGCCAGCCGTTCTGGTGCGCTCCATGGCCTCGTGCAAGTGCACGTCGTGGTCTCTTTCATTTGTTCCGTAAACTTGGATGTCATCAGCGATTCCAATGGCTCCTTCACAGCCTTTGTATGTTTCATCGATCTTTTGTTGGAAGATGTCTTGGCTGACTTTCAACCCGAATGGCAGCCGCAGGAATTTATAACGCCCCAATGGTGCATTAAAAGTCGTCAGGTTAGTTGATTCTTCGTCCAGTTTTACGTTCCAGTAGCCGTTTCTGGCATCCAGTTTGGAGAAGACTTTGGCTCCTGCCAGTGCTGGTGTGATTTCTTCCAATGTTGGTGTGGGGTAGTGGTCCCGCTTTATTGCCTGGTTTAAGTCTTTGGGGTCCAGACAGATTCTGAGCCGCCCGTTCGGCTTTTCCCGTACCACAATCGAGTTTACCCAGTCTGTGGGTTCAGTGACCTTTGCGATTATTTCTTTCTCTTCCATTTCTTTTAGTTCGGTGTATCATTTTTCTTTTGGCTCGATGGGTATTTTTCTTGGAGCGTGGATGACGGGTTTTACCTCTGGATCTATTGTTATATGGTACTTGAACTCCCCGAAGCATCCTACCGTGTCATCAAAACACTCTGGATACATGTCCATCAAATGTTTCGTGTCCATGATTTGTGGACGATTTTCCAGTGGGGTGTTGCTGTTGACTTTCCGTGATGTTTTTGTTAGTTCGTGGTTTACCGAGATTAACCCCAGCTTCTCGCAGCTGTTTAATCCCAGGATCACCGGTCCCTCGGAGTCGGTCACATAGAACATGCAGTTGATGTTTCTGCTTTTGTGTGTTCCTTTTATATAGGTTGTTCCGAGTTGTCTGATCTCGCTCCTTCCATACGCTGTCAGCGTGACGTTGTTTGCTTTTAAACACCCTCTTTTCGGGTATCTATCTTCGCCCAAGTTTTCGGGGAAGATCCTCTGGTATAGCCTCAGTGGAAGGATATTGCTCTGAGCTCCTGTGTCCAACTTTACTTTTAGATTGACGGTTGTGGGCTGTCCTTCGATCCTCTTTTTAATCTGGATGATAGTGTGCCATTCTTTCTTTGGGGTGCTTTCCGCTCTGGACGTTTCATGTAAGAGAACCTTTATGGTTTCAATGTTCAGAGCTTTGTCGTACCCGCAATCTTCATCATCTTGCTCACCCATGGTATGGATTTTATTTTTCTTTTGTTGGTTCTGCTGTCCACCTCTGCTTTTGGTGTGTAGCCCCTCTCTTTTAGCTCTGCACATCTTGTGCCAGTGGTTTGCTTTACCACACGTGTTGCAGCTTGTTCCATACGCTGGGCATTTTCTTCTGTCTGTGTAGTCGTGTTGTCTTCCGCATTTTCTACACGTATTCTTCCCGCTGTCATATACTTGTTTTTGTGTGCTGTGCTTTTCGCACACTGCATCTACTCTGTGATCCGGTTCAGGAGTTGTCCGCACATCAGCCGTATGAGTATTCAACATTTTCATCTGTTGTTTTGCGGCTTTGTGAGCCCTCGCTGTATCTATGGCTTCTGATATTCCGAGCTTTTCTTTTCCCATTAGTTCTTTTTGCACTTCTGTATGTGCTGATCCCCATATTAATTGGTCTACCAGCCTTTCTTCTAGTTCCGTAAACTTGCATTTGCTGGCTTCGTTTTTTAATCTCGTCAGGTTCCTGTCTTAAGCTTTGGAATTTATACCTGTGTATGCGGTGGTTTGATTTAGGCTCGAGATGGTTACTGAACTTTTCATAAATCTCCGTAGGGTTCGTTTTATCCTCTTCGGATAAACTCCAGCTGTTATAGAGATCTAAGCCTTTTTCTCCCGCCCACAGTAGAATGTAGCTGACTTTTTCCTCATCGGAGGAGCCTTTCAGGAAACTTTTAAATGTAAGCTCGCATTTTTGCTTAAATTTCCGGAAAGCTTCCACGATATCGTCGGCTTCCCAGTTCATGATGGGGAGCATATTCGCGGTCAGTGCATTGGACGCCGCCATTTTAGCTGCCCGTACGATTCACGGTTAAAACGCTGTCGAGGCCCCCGGGGAGGCTGTGTCGAGATCCCCGGGGAGGCTGTGTCGAGATCCCCGGGGAGGCTATGTCGAGATCCCCGGGGAGGCTGTATCGAGGCACCCCAGGGAGGTTGTGTCGAGGCCCCCGGGGAGGCTGTGTCGAGATCCCCGGGGAGGCTGTGTCGAGATCCCCTGGGAGGCTGTGTCGAGATCCCCAGGGAGGCTGTGTCGAGATCCCCGGGGAGGCTGTATCGAGATCCCCGGGGAGGCTGTGTCGAGATCCCCGGGGAGGCTGTGTCGAGGCACCCTGGGGCGGCTGTGTCGAGGCACCCCGGGGAGGCTGTGTGGAGATCCCTGGGGAGGCTGTGTCGAGATCCCCCGGGGAGGCTGTGTCGAGATCCCCGGGGAGGCTGTGTCGAGATCCCCGGGGAGGCTGTGTCGAGATCCCCGGGGAGGCTGTGTCGAGATCCCCGGGGAGGCTGTGTCGAGATCCCCGGGGAGGCTGTGTCGAGGCCCCCGGGGAGGCTGTGTCGAGATCCCCGGCGAGGCTGTGTCGAGGCCCCCGGGGAGGCTGTGTCGAGATCCCCGGGGAGGCTATGTCGAGATCCCCGGGGAGGCTGTATTGAGGCACCCCAGGGAGGTTGTGTCGAGGCCCCCGGGGAGGCTGTGTCGAGATCCCCGGGGAGGCTGTGTCGAGATCCCCGGGGAGGCTGTGTCGAGATCCCCAGGGAGGCTGTGTCGAGATCCCCGGGGAGGCTGCGTCGAGATCCCCGGGGAGGCTGTGTCGAGATCCCCGGGGAGGCTGTGTCGAGATCCCCGGGGTGGCTGTGTCGAGATCGCCAGGGAGGCTGTGTTGAGATCCCCGGGGAGGCTGTGTCGAGATCCCCGGGGAGGTTGTGTCGAGATCCCCGGGGAGGCTGTGTCGAGATCCCCGGGGAGGCTGTGTCGAGATCCCCAGGGAGGCTGTGTCGAGATCCCCGGGGAGGCTGTGTCGAGATCCCCGGGGAGGCTGCGTCGAGATCCCCGGGGAGGCTGTGTCGAGATCCCCGGGGAGGCTGTGTCGAGATCCCCGGGGTGGCTGTGTCGAGATCGCCAGGGAGGCTGTGTTGAGATCCCCGGGGAGGCTGTGTCGAGATCCCCGGGGAGGTTGTGTCGAGATCCCCGGGGAGGCTGTGTCGAGATCCCCGGGGAGGCTGTGTCGAGGCACCCCAGGGAGGCTGTGTCGAGGCCCCCGGGGAGGCTGTGTCGAGATCCCCGGGGAGGCTGTGTCGAGATCCCCGGGGAGGCTGTGTCAAGGCACCCCAGGGAGGCTGTGTCGAGGCCCCCGGGGAGGCTATGTCGAGATCCCCGGGGAGGCTGTGTCAAGGCCCTCCAGGAAGGCTGTGTTAAAGCCCCCCGGGGTGAGTGTGACAGGAGACGGGAGTTTATACTCATTTGTTACTCAAGGTCGAATTACATGATCAGCAATTTGTTTAACCAGAATGCAAAGCAACAGTGCCCTGAAGGTGCTGATATGTGTGATTAACAAAAACAAAAAACATGCAAATACCACAAACTGACAATAGGAAACGCGGCAATACACAGTCACTGGGAGGGGAAAAGACAGGCTGGAGTTTGGGCCTACCACCTCGTCAGTACACTTAACCCCCACACCAGACGGCACGGTGTGTCTGAGATCAGAGTCCGAACCCTGAGCACCCGGAATAACAACAGTAAATGGCAAGAGTCAGAAGCATAAAAGCAGAGTGAGTGAGTCAGTCCCTGTGCACTGGCTCAGTCAGTCTCTGTACACGGGCTCAGTCTGTGTACACGGGCTCAGTCTCTGTACACGGGCTCAGTCTCTGTACACGGGCTCAGTCTCTGTACACGGGCTCAGTCATTCTCTGTACACGGGCTCAGTCAGTCTCTGTACACGGGCTCAGTCAGTCTCTGTACACGGGCTCAGTCTCTGTACACGGGCTCAGTCTCTGTACACGGGCTCAGTCTCTGTACACGGGCTCAGTCATTCTCTGTACACGGGCTCAGTCAGTCTCTGTACACGGGCTCAGTCAGTCTCTGTACACGGGCTCAGTCTCTGTACACGGGCACAGTCTCTGTACACGGGCTCAGTCAGTCTCTGTACACGGGCTCAGTCAATCTCTGTACACGGGCTCAGTCAGTCTCTGTACACGGGCTCAGTCTCTGTACACGGGCTCAGTCTCTGTACACGGGCTCAGTCAGTCTCTGTACACGGGCTCAGTCTCTGTACACGGGCTCAGTCCCTGTACACGGGCTCAGTCTCTGTACACGGGCTCAGTCTCTGTACACGGGCTCAGTCTCTGTACACGGGCTCAGTCCCTGTACACGGGCTCAGTCTCTGTACACGGGCTCAGTCTCTGTACACGGGCTCAGTCTCTGTACACGGGCTCAGTCTCTGTACACGGGCTCAGTCTCTGTACACGGGCTCAGTCTCTGTACACGGGCTCAGTCAGTCTCTGTACACGGGCTCAGTCAGTCTCTGTACACGGGCTCAGTCTCTGTACACGGGCTCAGTCAGTCTCTGTACACGGGCTCAGTCAGTCCCTGTACACGGGCTCAGTCTCTGTACACGGGCTCAGTCAGTCTCTGTACACGGGCTCAGTCTCTGTACACGGGCTCAGTCTCTGTACACGGGCTCAGTCTCTGTACACGGGCTCAGTCAGTCCCTGTACACGGGCTCAGTCTCTGTACATGGGCTCAGTCTCTGTACACGGGCTCAGTCTCTGTACACGGGCTCAGTCTCTGTACACGGGCTCAGTCTCTGTACACGGGCTCAGTTTCTGTACACAGGCTCAGTCAGTCTCTGTACACGGGCTGAGTCTCTGTACACGGGCTCAGTCTCTGTACACGGGCTCAGTCTCTGTACACGGGCTCAGTCAGTCTCTGTACACGGGCTCAGTCTCTGTACACGGGCTCAGTCAGTCTCTGTACACGGGCTCAGTCTCTGTACACGGGCTCAGTCAGTCTCTGTACACGGGCTCAGTCTCTGTACATGGGCTCAGTCATTCTCTGTACACGGGCTCAGTCTCTGTACACGGGCTCAGTCAGTCTCTGTACACGGGCTCAGTCTCTGTACATGGGCTCAGTCTCTGTACACGGGCTCAGTCTCTGTACACGGGCTCAGTCAGTCCCTGTACACGGGCTCAGTCTCTGTACATGGGCTCAGTCTCTGTACACGGGCTCAGTCTCTGTACACGGGCTCAGTCTCTGTACACGGGCTCAGTCTCTGTACACGGGCTCAGTCAGTCTCTGTACACGGGCTCAGTCTCTGTACATGGGCTCAGTCTCTGTACACGGGCTCAGTCTCTGTACACGGGCTCAGTCAGTCTCTGTACATGGGCTCAGTCTCTGTACACGGGCTCAGTCTCTGTACACGGGCTCAGTCTCTGTACACAGGCTCAGTCAGTCTCTGTACACGGGCTCAGTCTCTGTACACGGGCTCAGTCTCTGTACACGGGCTCAGTCAGTCCCTGTACACGGGCTCAGTCTCTGTACACGGGCTCAGTCTCTGTACACGGGCTCAGTCTCTGTACACGGGCTCAGTCAGTCTCTGTACACGGGCTCAGTCTCTGTACATGGGCTCAGTCATTCTCTGTACATGGGCTCAGTCTCTGTACACGGGCTCAGTCAGTCTCTGTACACGGGCTCAGTCTCTGTACACGGGCTCAGTCTCTGTACACGGGCTCAGTCAGTCTCTGTACACGGGCTCAGTCTCTGTACATGGGCTCAGTCTCTGTACACGGGCTCAGTCACTCTCTGTACACGGGCTCAGTCTCTGTACACGGGCTCAGTCTCTGTACACGGGCTCAGTCATTCTCTGTACACGGGCTCAGTCACTCTCTGTACACGGGCTCAGTCAGTCTCTGTACACGGGCTCAGTCAGTCTCTGTACACGGGCTCAGTCTCTGTACACGGGCTCAATCCCTGTACACAGGCTCAGTCAGTCCCTGTACACGGGCACAGTCAGTCTCTGTACACGGGCTCAGTCAGTCCCTGTACACGGGCTCAGTCTCTGTACACGGGCTCAGTCTCTGTACACGGGCTCAGTCTGTGTACACGGGCTCAGTCTCTGTACACGGGCTCAGTCTCTGTACACGGGCTCAGTCTGTGTACACGGGCTCAGTCTCTGTACACGGGCTCAGTCTCTGTAAACGGGCTCAGTCTCTGTACACGGGCTCAGTCTCTGTACACGGGCTCAGTCTCTGTACACGGGCTCAGTCAGTCTCTGTACACGGGCTCAGTCTCTGTACACGGGCTCAGTCAGTCTCTGTACACGGGCTCAGTCTGTGTACACGGGCTCAGTCCCTGTACACAGGCTCAGTCAGTCCCTGTACACGGGCACAGTCAGTCTCTGTACACGGGCTCAGTCTGTGTACACGGGCTCAGTCTGTGTACACGGGCTCAGTCTCTGTACACAGGCTCAGTCAGCCCATCTCCAGTGTACAAATTCCTGTTTGTTAATTGAATCGAAAATCTATGGTGTTGTCCCTTTAAATAGTGAAACCGTGACTGGGAGGTAAAGCGGCATGTTTCCGACTTTGCACTGCCGTGGTTGACCTTCAAACAAACAAACAAACAAATCAGGCCGGTTGCTGGAGCTTTGTGAGTACAGCTGGTGCTCTTAGGGAAATGAGCTTCTCGTGCATCCCTCACTCAGCTCCCAGCATCCAACCTAGGTCATTAAGTTTGTGACCCCGTGATCAGTCCCCAGTGCAGCTCGGTGTGTAAATCACAGACTCCCACCCAACTCCCATTCGGCCTTCCGAGCCCGTGCCCACTCTGTTTGTCCTCCACCACCCTGCAATTTTTTTCCTTCAGCTACTTATCCCATTCCCTTTCGAAAGATAAAATTGAATCTGCCTCCACCATCCTCTCAGGCAGTGCATTCCAGATCTGAACCACTTGCTGCGTAAAAAAGTTTTTTCTTATCTCGCCTTTGGTTCTTTTGCCAATCACCTTAAATCTGTGTCTCTGGTTCTCGACCCTTCTGCCAATGGGAACAGTTTCTCTCTATCTACTCTGTCCAGACCCCTCATGATTTTGAACACCTCAGTTAAATTTCCTCCCAATAAGAACATAAGAACATGAGAAATAGGAGCAGGAGTAGGCCATTCGGCCCTTCGAGCCTGCTCCGCTATTCAATGAGATCATGGTTGATCTTCTGCCTCAACTCCATTCACCGACCCTATCGCCATATCCCTTGATGCCCTTACTAGTCAGAAATCTATCGACTTCTGTTTTGAATATACCCAATGACTGAGCCTCCACTGCCCTCTGGGGTAGAGAATTCCAAATATTCACCACCCTCTGTGTGAAGAAATGTCTTCTCATCTCAGTCCTGAATGGCCTACCCTTTATCCTGAGGCTATGGCCCCTGGTTCTAGACTCCCCAGCCAAGGGAAACATTCTCCCAGCATCCATCCTATCAAGCCCTATAATAATTTTGTATGCTTCAATGAGATCCCCTCTTATTCACAGAAATCACACAGTGCAGATAGAGGCCATTTCGGCCCATCGAGCCTGCACCGACACATATCCCACTCCCGATCCCCGTAACCCCTACACCAACACATATCCCACCCTATCCCCGTAACCCCACGTATTTAATCCCCCTAACACTAAGGGTCAATTTTATCATAGCCAATCAACCTAACCTGCACATCTTTGGACTGTGGGAGGAAACCGGAGCACCCGGAGGAAACCCACGCAAACACAGGGAGAATGTGCAAACTCCACACAGACAGTCACCCGAGGCCGGATTCGAACCCGGGTCCCTGGAGCTGTGAGGTAACAGTGCTAACCACTATGCCACCGTGCTTCTGAATTCAAGAGAATACAGGCCTAGTTTACTCAATCTCTTCTCATACGACAGTCCCGCCATCCCAGGAATCAATCTCGTGAACCTTCGTTGCACTCCCTCTATGGCAAGTATATCCTTCCTTAGGTAAGGAGACCAAAATTGTACACAGTACTCCAATTGTGGTCTCACCAGGGCCCTATATAATTGGAGTAAGACTTCTTTACTCCTGTACTCAAATCCTCTTGTAATGAAGGCCAGCATACCATTTGCCTTCCTAATGGCTTGCTGCACCTACACATTCACTTTCAGTGACTCATGTACAATCTTCTCTTCTCCAAGGAGAACAATGCCAGCTTATCAAGTCTATCAACGTAACTGAAGTCCCTCATCCCTGGAACCATTCTTGTAAATCTTTTCTGCACCCTCTCTAAGGCCTTCACATCCTTCCAAAAGAGTGGATGCCCAGAATTGGACACAGTACTGCAGTTGGGGCCGAACCAGTGTTTTATACAGGTTCATCAAAATTTCCACACTTTTGTACTCTATGGGCAGGATTTTCATTGGGCCGTGGAGGTGGGATTGGAGGCGTGTGGGGGATTAAAATCTCGAAATGGGGGGGCACGAACCCATCCCGCCCCCAACCCGCCTCCATGCCAGTTTCAAAGGAGGTGGATACCTGACCTGTGCTGGGACCCGCCTCCCCGAGGCGGGAAGGGGATTAGTGCCAATTAACTGCCTGTTAACAGGTAGTTAATAGGCAGTTTTTAGCCTAATCCCTATTTTTATTCCTGAAGTGTGGGATTCCCGACGGATCCAAACCACGCCAAGTTAGCGAGGCGGACCGTTGGGCTGAAGGACTTGGAGGGTTCGAGATGTCTGGTGTTCAGGTGAGTGATGGGTGCATGAGTGCAGAGGTAAGTGTGTTTGGTGTGTGTAAAGTGTTTAAAGAAGTTTTACATACCTTTACAGCCTTCCTTCCTTCAGGTCTTGGGAGTCCCTCATCTCACCGGCACAGAAAGCAGAATGGCCGCGAGCTGTCAAAAGTTGCAGCATTCAGCTTTCTGTTCTGGAGAAAATCAGCCTGAGAGGAAGGAATTAACTTGGAGTACAGATTGTCAGTGTTTGACAGGTTCAAACAACTGTCAAACACTGATATTTCATCTGTCAAAAGCTCTTGACAGATGAAATGTCAATCTGTGACGTCACCTGTTGCCGGGTGGCCCTTATTTGGCCTGCTGAGCCCGCTGGGCGGGCTCAACAAGGTCAATCAAGTGAAAATCGCATGGGTTGGCCACAACTCGATGGAGGCGGGACTACAACCCCAAAAGTTGTAGTCCTGCCTCCTACACGCCTCCAGTATCAAAATCCAGCAATATGCCTCTATTTATGAAGCCCAGGAGTCCTTAAGCCTTTTTAACTGCTTTCTCAACCTGTCCTGCCACCTTCAATGGTATGTGCACACATACCCCCAGGTCCCTCTGTTCGTACACCCCCTTTAGAATTGTAACATTTAGTTTATATTTCCTCTCCTCATTCTTTCTACCAAAATGCATCACTTCACACTTTTCTGCGTTAAATTTCATTTGCTATGTGTCCGCCCATTTCAACAGCCTGTCTATGTCTTCCTGAAGTCTATCACTCTCCTCCTCACTGTTCACGATACTTCCAAGTTTTGTGTCATCTGCAAATTTTGAAATTGTGCCCTGTATTCCCACGTCCAAATCATTAATATATATCAAGAAAAGCAGTGGTCCTAGAACCGACCCCTGGGGAACACCACTGTATACCTTCCTCCAGTCCGAAAAACAACCGTTCACCGCTACTCTGTTTCCTGTCACTTAGCCAATTTCGTATCCAGACTGCCACTGTCCCTTTTTGTTCCATGGGCTTCAATTTTGCTGGCAAGCCGATTATGTGGAACATTGTCGAACGCCTTTTGGAAATCCCTGTACACTACGTCAACCGCATTGCCCTCATCAACCCGCTCTGTTACCTCATCAAAGAACTCAATCAAGTTGGTTAAACACGATTTGCCTTTAACAATCTGTGCTGGCTTTCCTTAATTAGTCCACCCCTATCCAAGTGACTGTAGATTTTGTCCCTGATTACTGTTTCTAAAAGCTTCCCCACTACCGAGGTTAAACTGACTGGCCTGTGGTTGCTGGGTTTATCTTTACACCCTTTTTTGAACAATGGTGTAACATTTGCAATTCTCCAATCCTCTGGCACCACCCCCATAACTACGGAGGATTGGAATATTATGGCCAGTACCTCCACGATTTCTGCCCTCAATTCCCTCAGCATCCTAGGATGCATCCCATCCGCCCCTGGTGATGGTACAGCCAGCCTTTCTAAACAACTTCTTTATCAATTTTTATTCGATCAAGTGTCTCTACTACCTCCTCCTTCACTATGGCAGCATCCTCTTCCTTGGTGAAGACAGATGCAAAGTACTCGTTTAGTACCTCAGCCAGACCCTCTGCCTCCATGCATAGGTCACCTTTTTGGTCCCTAATCGGCCCCACCCCTCCTCTTACTACCCTTTTACTATTTATATGCCTATAGAAGACTTTTGGATTACCTTTTATGTTGGCTGCCATTCTATTCTCATATCCTCTCTTTGCCCCTCTTATTTTCTTTTTCACTTCTCCCTGACCTTTCTATATATAGCCCGATTCTCAGATGTATTTGCAACCTGACATCTGTCATACACTCTCTTTTTCTGCTTCATCATATTCTCCATCTCTTTCGTCATCCAGGGAGCTCTGATTTTAGTTGCCCTACCTTTTCTCCCTTGTGGGAATGTACCTCAACTGTACCCGAACTATTTCCTCTTTGAAGGCAGCCCATTGTTCCATTACAGTTTTTCCTACCAATCTTTGATTCCAGTTTACCCGGGCCAGATCCGTTCTCATCCCACTGAAATTGGCCTTCCCCCAGTTAAACATTTTTACTCTAGATTGCTCCCTGTTCTTTTCCATAGCTAATCTATACCTTATGATACTGTGATCACTGTTGCCTAAATGTTCCCCTACTGACACTTGCCCCACTTGACCCGCCTCATTCCCCAGAACCAGATCCAGCAATGCCTCCTCCCTCGTCAGGCCGGAAACATACTGATCAAGAAAGTTCTTCAGAAATTCTTCCCCTTCTCTGCCCTTAACACTATTACGACCCCAGTCTATATTAGGATAGTTGAAGTCCCCCATTATTACTACTCTATAGTTCTTGCACCTCTCTGTAATTTCTCTGCAAATTTGCTCCTCTCTATCTTTTCCACTATTTGGTGGTCTATAGAATACACCTAGTAGTGTAATGGCACCTCTATTATTTCTTAACTCTAGCCATATAGATTGTCATTGACCCCTCTAGGACATCCTCCCTCTCCAGCACTGTAACATTCTCCTTGACCAATACTGCCACACCACCGATACGATAGCAAAATACTGCAGATGTTGGAAATCCGAAATAACAACAGAAAATGCTGGAAAAACTCAGCAGGTCAGGCAACATCCGTGGAGAGAAATTTGAGTTGACGTTTCGGGTCGAACCCTTCTTCAAAACTGGAAAGAAAAGAAAATAGATCGAAGGCAAGACTGCGATCGGACAAAAGAAGTGAAAGAAACAAAAGGAGTAAAAGAGCAAGACGAGATGGTAATAGGCTGAGATTGGGTGTAAAGTGTACTGGCAGGGCAAGAGATAGCTGCCAGGTGTGAGAGAGAAACAAAAGGAAAAGGGGGGGGAAAGGAGTGGGAAAATTACAAGAAAAAATGTGTAATAGGGGCCGAGGTTATGATCTGAAATTGTTGAACTCGATATTGAGTCCGGAAGGCAGCAGAGTGCCTAATCGGAAGATTACCTTTCCTCTTACCTTTCCTTCCCTATCTTTACTGAACACCTTATAACCAGGAATATTTGATATCCAATCTGCCCTTTTTTGAGCCAGGTCTCCGTTATTGTCACAACATCATATTCCCATGTGACTATTTGTGCCTGCAGCTCACTCACCCTGTTTACTACGCTTTGTGCGTTCACATACATACACTGTAAACCCATCTTAGACCATCCTGTATTCTCTCTTAGTTGGACCCCACCTAATACTTTACTATTTCTTACTTTAGTGCTCTCTGCCTCGCCCAATCCTTTGAGCACTTTATTTCCCCTTTCTAATGTTACATTCTGGTGCCCACCCCCTGCCAACTTATTTTAAACCCTCGCCAACAGCACTAGCAAAACTTCCAGCGAGGATATTGCTTCTGGCTCTGTTGAGGTGTAACCTGTCCGGCCTGTACAGGCCCCATCTCCCCCAGAACCAGCCCCAATACCCCAGGAATCTGAAGCCCTCCCTCCTAAACCATCTCTCCAGCCACGCATTCATCTGCTCTATCCTCCTATTTCTATACTCACTCAAGCGTGGCACCAGGAGTAATCCGGAGAGTACTACCTTTGAGGTCCTGCTTTTTAATCCCTTTCCTAGCTCCCTAAAATCTGCCTGCAGGACCTCATCCCTCTTTCTACCTATGTCGTTGGTACCGATATGGACCACGACCTCCGGCTGTTCACCCTCCCCCCTCAGAATGTTCTGCAGCCGCTCAGTCACATCCTTAGCCCTGGCACCAGGGAAGCAATGTACCATCCTGGAGTCACATCTGCAGCGTGAGTGGGATGTCCTGTGTTTTTTTTAAATTCTGTTATCCTGTTTTCTCCATAGAATCCTAAAGTTCGGGAGATTTTTAACGTGGAAAATCCAGAGTCTAATTTCTACTCCAAATGCCTCACTGTGGTGTCAGGGCCCGATTTTGTTAACCTGACATTTGACAACTTTGTTGCTTTCAAGACGAATGTGGTCAAGGTAAGTCGGGTGTGTTAACTCACTGCCTCGGGGCTGGGCCTACGGTGCCTCATCAGAGTTATGGCAGTCTGCAGCCACATGCTCACCATTGACGCAGTATAAGTCCAGCAAAACCAGTACTCTCTGGCATCTCTTGGCATTTCCCCAGTACATCCACCTGAGAGGGTAGACAGGGTCTCAGTTTAACGTCTCATTCAAAAGACTGCCCCTCCGACAATGCAGCGCTCCCTCAGTACTGCCCCTCCGACAGTGCGGCGTTCCCTCAGTACAGACCCACCGACAGTGCGGCGCTCCCTCAGTACCGCCCCTCCGACCGTGTGGCATTCCCTCAGTACTGACCCTCTGACAGTGCAGCGCTCCATAGTAACATAGAGATAGGAACAGGAGTAGGCCATTCGGCCCTTCGAGCCTGCTCCGCCATTCAATGAGATCATGGCTGATCCTCGTCTGAGATCATAGCTGATCTTACCAGTTCAGTACCCCGTCCCCGCCTTTTCTCCGTAACCCTTAATCCCCTTAGCCTTCAGAAATATATCCAATTCTCTCTTGAAAATATTTATTGAATTAGCCTTCACAGCCCTCTGTGGCAGGGAATTCCACAGGCTCACCACTCTTTGAGTGAAGAAATTCTTCCTCATCTCTGTTTTAAATGATTTGCCCGCTATTTTTAGACTGTGGCCCCTGGTTCTGTGCTCCCTGGCCATTGGAAACATTCTCTCTGAATTCAGCCTGTCCAGGCCTGCCATAATTTTATATGTTTCGATGAGATCCCCTCTCAATCTTCTAAACTCCAGTGAGTACAAGCCCAAACTATTTAATCTCTCTTCGTAGGTCATTCCCGCCATTCCAGGTATCAGCCTGGTGAATCGCCGTTGCACTCTTTCCATGGCAAGAACATCCTTCCGCAGATGGGGCGACCAAAACTGTACACAATACTCCAGATGCGGTCTCACCAGCACCTTGTACAGCTGTAGTAAGGTATCCCTATTCCTATACTCGAACCCCCTTGATATGAAGGCCAACATACCATTTGCCTTCTTAATCGCCTGTTGCACCTGCATGCTCTCCTTCAGTGACTGGTGCACAAGAACACCCAGGTCCCTCTGCACTTCCCCATCTCCCAATCTATTGCCATTTAGATAATAATCTACCCTCCTGTTTTTACCCCCAAAGTGGATAACCTCGCATTTATCCACATTATAGTGCATCTGCCACGTATCCGCCCATTCCCCCAACCTGTCCAAATCGCACTGTAGCCTCCTGACATCCTCATCAGAGCCCACCCCTCCTCCTAGTTTAGTGTCGTCAGCGAATTTGGAAATATTGCATCCAATTCCCTGATCCAGATCATTTATATATATTGTGAACAGCTGGGGTCCCAGGACAGATCCTTGCGGCACCCCGCTGGTCACTGCCTGCCACTCTGAAAACGAGCCGTTTATTCCAACTCTCTGTTTTCTATCCGCCAGCCAGTTCTCTATCCACGTTAATACTTTGCCCCTAATCCCATGAGCCTTAATTTTGCATGACAATCTTTTGTGTGGAACCTTATCGAAGGCTTTCTGGAAGTCAAGGTACACCACATCCACTGGCTCTCCCCCATCTATTTTACCAGTTACTTCCTCAAAAAATTCCAGCAGATTAGTCAAACACGATTTACCCTTTGTAAATCCATGTTGACTCTGTCCGATCCTTTCCCCATTTGTCAAGTGCTCCGCTATTTTATCCTTAATAATGGACTCTAGCATTTTGCCCACAACCGATGTAAGGCTTACTGGTCTATAATTCCCTGCTTTCTCTCTACCCCCCTTTTTAAATATTGGGGTAACATTAGCTACCCTCCAATCCACGGGTACTGTTCCCGAGTCAATGGAGTTCCGGAAGATGATCCTTAGAGCATCTGCTATCTCCAGGGCCACCTCCTTAAGTACCCTAGGATGTAGTTTATCAGGCCCCGGGGATTTGTCGGCCTTCAGTCCCCTCAACTTACCCAACACCATATCCCTAGAGATACTAATTTCTGTCAGCTCCTCCCTCTCATTAGTCCCTATGTTTGCCGATATTCCTGGGAGGTTATTTGTGTCCTCCTTTGTGAATACAGAACCAAAGTATGAGTTTAATTGGTCTGCCATTTCCTTATTCTCCATTATATATTCTCCCGAATCGGACTGCAGGGGACCGACTTGGGATTTTACCAGTCTTTTCCTCCTGATATACCGATAAAAGCTTTTGCAGTCTGTCTTTATTTTTGCTGCAAGTTTACTTTCGTATTCTATTTTCCCCTTCCTGATTAATCCCTTTGTCCTCTTCTGCTGTATCCTGTACTGCCCCCAATCTTCCGGTCTGGTGCTTTTTTTTGCCAGTTGATATGCCCTTTTTTTTGATTTTATGCTGTCCCTAATTTCCCTCGTTATCCACGGTTGAGTCACCTCAGTACTGCCCCTCCAACAGTGCAGCGCTCCCTCAGTACTGACCCTCCAACAGTGCAGCGCTCCCTCAGTACTGACCCTCTGACAGTGCAGCGCTCCCTCAGTACTGACCCTCTGACAGTGCAGCGCTCCCTCAGGACTGCCCCTCTGACAATGCAGCGCTCCCTCAGTACTGACCCTCCAACATTGTAGGGAGGGCAGTGAGTCAGTGTGGGGGGGCAGTGAGTCAGTGTGGGGGTGTAGGGGGGGCAGTGAGTCAGTGTGGGGGTGTTGGGGGGGCAGTGAGTCAGTGTGCGGGTGTAGGGGGGCAGTGAGTCAGTGCGGGGGTGTAGGGGGGGCAGTGAGTCAGTGTGGGGGTGTAGGGCGCAGTGAGTCAGTGTGGGGGTGTAGTGGGGCAGTGAGTCAGTGTGTGGGTGTAGGGGGGGCAGTGAGTCAGTGTGGGGGTGTAGGGGGGGCAGTGAGTCAGTGTGGGGGTGTAGGGGGGGCAGTGAGTCAGTGTGGGGGTGTAGGGGGGCAGTGAGTCAGTGTGGGGGTGTTGGGGGGGCAGTGAGTCAGTGTGGCGGTGTAGGGGGGCAGTGAGTCAGTGTGGGGGTGTAGGGGGGGCAGTGAGTCAGTGTGGGGGTGTTGGGGGGGTGCAGTGAGTCAGTGTGGGGGTGTGGGGGGGCAGTGAGTCAGTGTGGGGGTGTAGGGGGGCAGTGAGTCAGTGTGGGGGTGTAGGGGGGGCAGTGAGTCAGTGTGGGGGTGTAGGGGGGGCAGTGAGTCAGTGTGGGGGTGTAGGGGGGCAGTGAGTCAGTGTGGGGGTGTTGGGGGTGCAGTGAGTCAGTGTGGGGGTGTAGGGGGGCAGTGAGTCAGTGTGGGGGTCTAGGGGGGGCAGTGAGTCAGTGTGGGGCTGTAGGGGGCAGTGGGTCAGTGTGGGGGTGTAGGGGGGGCAGTGAGTCAGTGTGGGTGTGTAGGGGGGCAGTGAGTCAGTGTGGGGGTGTTTGGGCGGCAGTGAGTCAGTGTGGGTGTGTAGGGGGGGCAGTGAGTCAGTGTGGGGGTGTGAGGGGGCAGTGAGTCAGTGTGGGGGTGTAGGGGGGGCAGTGAGTCAGTGTAGGTGTGTAGGGGGGCAGTGAGTCAGTGTGGGGGTGTAGGGGGCAGTGAGTCAGTGTGGGGGTGTAGGGGGGGCAGTGAGTCAGTGTGGGGGTGTTGGGTAGCAGTGAGTCAGTGTGGGGGTGTAGGGGGGCAGTGAGTCAGTGTGGGGGTGTAGGGCGGGCAGTGAGTCAGTGTGTGGGTGTAGGGGGGGCAGTGAGTCAGTGTGGGGGTGTAGGGGTGGCAGTGAGTCAGTGTGGGGGTGTAGGGGGGGCAGTGAGTCAGTGTGGGGGTGTAGGGGGGCAGTGAGTCAGTGTGGGGGTGTTGGGGGCAGTGAGTCAGTGTGGGGGGGCAGTGAGTCAGTGTGGGGGTGTAGGGGGGGCAGTGAGTCAGTGTGGGGGTGTTGGGGGGGGCAGTGAGTCAGTGTGGGGGTGTAGGGGGGCAGTGAGTCAGTGTGGGGGGGGCAGTGAGTCAGTATGGGGGTGTAGAGGGGGCAGTGAGTCAGTGTGGGGGGGCAGTGAGTCAGTGTCGGGGTATAGCGGGGGCAGTGAGTCAGTGTGTGGGTGTAGGGGTGCAGTGAGTCAGTGTGGGGGTGGAGGGGGGCAGTGAATCAGTGTGGGGGTGCAGGTGGGGCAGTGAGTCAGTGTGGGTGTGTAGGGGGGCAGTGAGTCAGTGTGGGGGGGCAGTGAGTCAGTGTGGGGGTGTAGGGGGGGCAGTGAGTCAGTGTGGGGGTGTAGGGGGGCAGTGAGTCAGTGTGGGGGTGTAGGGGGGCAGTGAGTCAGTGTGGGGTTGTAGGGGAGCAGTGAGTCAGTGTGGGGGTGTAGGGGGCAGTGAGTCAGTGTGGGGGTGTAGGGGGGCAGTGAGTCAGTGTGGGAGTGTGGGGGAGCAGTGAGTCAGTGTGGGGGTGTAGGGGGGCAGTGAGTCAGTGTGGGGGTGTAGGGGGGCAGTGAGTCAGTGTGGGGGTGTAGGGGGGCAGTGAGTCAGTGTGGGGGTGTAGGGGGGGCAGTGAGTCATTGTGGGGTTGTAGGGGGGCAGTGAGTCAGTGTGGGGGTGTTGGGGGGGGCAGTGAGTCAGTGTGGGGGGGCAGTGAGTCAGTGTGGGGGTGGGGGGGCAGTGAGTCAGTGTGGGGGTGTAGGGGGGCAGTGAGTCAGTGTGGGTGTGTAGGGGGGCAGTGAGTCAGTGTGGGGGTGTTGGGGGGGCAGTGAGTCAGAGTGGGGGTGTAGGGGGGGCAGTGAGTCAGTGTGGGGGTGTAGGGGGGCAGTAAGTCAGTGTGGGGGTGTAGGGGGGGCAGTGAGTCAGTGTAGGTGTGTAGGGGGGCAGTGAGTCAGTGTGGGGGTGTAGGGGGCAGTGAGTCAGTGTGGGGGTGTAGGGGGGGGCAGTGAGTCAGTGTGGGGGTGTTGGGTGGCAGTGAGTCAGTGTCGGGGTGTAGGGGGGCAGTGAGTCAGTGTGGGGGTGTAGGGGGGGCAGTGACTCAGTGTCGGGGTGTAGGGGGGGCAGTGAGTCAGTGTGGGGGTGTAGGGGGGCAGTGAGTCAGTGTGGGGGTGTAGGGGGGGCAGTGAGTCAGTGTTGGGGTGTAGGGGGGCAGTGAGTCAGTGTGTGGGTGTAGGGGGGGCAGTGAGTCAGTGTGGAGGTGTAGGGGGGGCAGTGAGTCAGTGTGGGGGTGTAGGGGGGCAGTGAGTCAGTGTGGGGGTGTAGGGGGGCAGTGAGTCAGTGTGGGGGTGTTGGGGGCAGTGAGTCAGTGTGGGGGGGCAGTGAGTCAGTGTGGGGGTGTAGGGGGGGCAGTGAGTCAGTGTGGGGGTGTTGGGGGGGCAGTGAGTCAGTGTGGGGGTGTAGGGGGGCAGTGAGTTAGTGTGGGGGGGGCAGTGAGTCAGTGTGGGGGTGTAGAGGGGGCAGTGAGTCAGTGTGGGGGGGCAGTGAGTCAGTGTGCGGGTGTAGCGGGGGCAGTGAGTCAGTGTGTGGTTGTAGGGGTGCAGTGAGTCAGTGTGGGGGTGTAGGGGGGCAGTGAATCAGTGTGGGGGTGCAGGTGGGGCAGTGAGTCAGTGTGGGTGTGTAGGGGGGCAGTGAGTCAGTGTGGGGGGGCAGTGAGTCAGTGTGGGGGTGTAGGGGGGGCAGTGAGTCAGTGTGGGGGTGTAGGGGGGCAGTGAGTCAGTGTGGGTGTGTAGGGGGGCAGTGAGTCAGTGTGGGGTTGTAGGGGAGCAGTGAGTCAGTGTGGGGGTGTAGGGGGCAGTGAGTCAATGTGGGGGTGTAGGGGGGCAGTGAGTCAGTGTGGGAGTGTGGGGGAGCAGTGAGTCAGTGTGGGGGTGTAGGGGGGCAGTGAGTCAGTGTGGGGGTGTAGGGGGGCAGTGAGTCAGTGTGGGGGTGTAGGGGTGGCAGTGAGTCAGTGTGGGGTTGTAGGGGGGCAGTGAGTCAGTGTGGGGGTGTTGGGGGGGCAGTGAGTCAGTGTGGGGGTGTAGGGGGGCAGTGAGTCAGTGTGGGGGTGTAGGAGGCAGTGAGTCAGTGTGGGGGTGTAGGGGGGTAGTGAGTCAGTGTGGGGGTGTAGGGGCGGCAGTGAGTCAGTGTGGGGGTGTAGGAGGGCAGTGAGTCAGTGTCGGGGTGTAGGGGGGGCAGTGAGTCAGTGTGGGGGTGTAGGGGGGGCAGTGAGTCGGTGTGGGGGGCAGTGAGTCAGTGCGGGGGTGTAGGGGGGCAGTGAGTCAGTGTGGGGGTGTGGGGGGGCAGTGAGTCAGTGTGGGGGTTTTGGGGGGGCATTGAGTCAGTGTGGGGGTGTATGGGGGCAGTGAGTCAGTGTGGGGGTGTAGGGGGGGCAGTGAGTCAGTGTGGGGGTGTAGGGGGGGCAGTGAGTCAGTGTGGGGGTGTAGGGGGGGCAGTGAGTCAGTGTGGGGGTGTAGGGGGGGCAGTGAGTCAGTGTGGGGGTGTAGGGGGGCAGTGAGTCAGTGTGGGGGTGTAGGGGGGGCAGTGAGTCAGTGTGGGGGTGTAGGGTGTCAGTGAGTCAGTTTGGGGGTGTAGGGGGGCAGTGAGTCAGTGTGGGGGTGTAGGGGGGGGCAGTGAGTCAGTGTGGGGGTGTAGGGGGGGCAGTGAGTCAGTGTGGGGGTGTAGGGGCCAGTGAGTCAGTGTGGGGGTGTAGGGGGGGCAGTGAGTCAGTGTGGGGTTGTAGGGGGGCAGTGAGTCAGTGTGGGGGTGTTTGGGGGGGCAGTGAGTCAGTGTGGGGGTGTGAGGGGGCAGTGAGTCAGTGTGGGTGTGTCGCTGGTTGCGGGTGGGTGGCGGCAGTTAGTATGAGTCTGAGTTCCTTCCAGCAACACATACTTTGCTTTGAGAGGCAGGGCCCAGAATGTTGGAAACTCCATCAAATAATGTGTCAAAGTCCAGACATTGGTTTCTCCAGCAGAGTTTTGATTTTGTTTGGTTTCCTACAATGTGCTAGAGGAGAGTGTTGATGTGACCCGCAAGAGGCTCATGCTCTCCAGAGCTTCATTTTCACCTTTCCTTGTTGTCCTGTTTAGGTCTGGGCAGATGTAATCCTGAATATCGCCACCCATCCGCTGACCCACAACGCTCCCCGATCAGTCTCCATCAATAAAATGTAAGTGTTCCCTGAAAGTTTACATAGAAACATAGAAGATAGGAGCAGGAGTAGTCCATTTGGCCCCTCGAGCCTGTTCCGCCATTCAATGCGATCATGGCTGATCATCCAAACTCAGTACCCTGTCCCTGCTTTCTCCCCATATCCCTTGATCCCTTTAGCCTTAAGAAATATATTTAACTCCTTCATGAATATATTTAATGAATTGTCCTCAACTGCCTTCTGTGGTAGAAAATTCCACAGGTTCACCACTCTCTGGGTGAAGAAATTCCTCCTCATCTCAGTCCTAAATGGCTTACCCCTTATCCTTAGACTGTGACCCCTGGTTCTGGACTCCCCCGCCATTCAAGGAGTTTCAATGAGCTCCCTTCTCATTCTTCTAAACTCCAGCAAATATAAGCCTAATCGACCCAATCTCTCCTCATACGTCATTCCTGCCATCATCAGTCTGGTGAATCTTCGCTGCACTCCCTCCATGGCAAGAACATCCTTCCTCAGATAAGGCGACCAAAACTGCACACAATAATCAAGGTGTGGTCTCACCAAGGCCCTGTACAACTGCAGCAAGACATCCTTGTTCCTGTACTCGAACCCTCTCGCTATGAAGGCCAACATACCATTTGCCTTCTTAACCGCCTGCTGCACCTGCATGCTTACTTTCAGCGACTGGTGCACAAGGACACCCAGGTCTCGTTGCACTTCCCCTTTTCCCAATCTATTGCCATTCAGCTAATCATCTGTCTTTCTGTTTTTTCCACCAAAGTGGATAAACTCGCATTTATCACCATTATTCTGCATCTGCCATATCACCCAACCTGTCCAAATCATACTGGAGTTTCTCTGCATCCTCCTCACAGCACACACGCCCACCCAGCTTTGTGTCATCTGCAAACTTGGAGATATTGCATCTAGTTCCCTCGTCTAGATCATTAATATATATTGTGAATAGCTGGGGTCTGTAGTGTATGTGCCTTTAAGACAGAACTACTTTTACAGCTCCTGTATACTGTAGTACCGGCAGTGACCACACCTGTATATAAGCCTTGCGCATGCCTCTGTACCGCCAGTCTTGAGACTACCCTCCTCCAGTAAATACCTGTTTATTGTTAAGTTACAGCATCCGTGTGGTTATTGAAAAACAGCATACTCTCAGAATCACGGATCTAACAGTGGCGACGAGTGTCGATTCGAATCTACCTGCAACTCTGCATTTCCCTTCGAGGATTCGCTCTGGGATGGTGGTGTAAAAAAAAAAGTCGAGGCCAAGAACACGGGCGTCGACCACGAGCAACCGCCCAGTCGTTCGGCAGAGAGTGAACATCGCAGGGGAGGCTGTGGAGAGCCGGGCTTGATTCCCCAGCCACGACGATCAGCAAGAGACTGGCGACAGGTCCAGCGCAGACCCTTCCCGGACAGCGGCGGCTGGAGCCGACCGACGGTGGAGAGAAAGCCAAGCAGCGTCGACGGGGTAAGACAGAGGGTGAAGCGCACAGGACGCAGCCGGGGGTTGAAAACCGAGCGGCGTTGAGAAAAAAAAACAAACAAACCGGAGAGAGAGAGGGTAAAGCAACAGCTGGGTTCAGGACCGAGCGGCGTCGAGAGAAAAAAAGAATGCGCAAAACACAGCCAGGGCTCAAGGGCTGAACAGTGCCCGCGGGGAGAAGAAGGGAGAGCGCGGGAGACGCCATTGAGCCGCGGAGAAGAAGGAAGAGCGCGGGAGACGCCATTTTTAGAAGCCGCAGCGGAGAAGAAGGGAGAGCGCGGGAAGGAAGGAAAGCGCAGGAGATGCCATTCTGTGCCAGCGGAGAAGAAGGGGAAGCGCGGGAGACGCCATTTTTGACAGTTAAATCACACCCAGGGATGCCGAAGAGTGGCAGTATCTCTACGTTCGACAATGAAGTCGAAGATTGGGCGACATATGTGGAACGTATTGAGGTGTACTGCAGGGCGAATGAAGTGCCAGATGCTAGTAAAGCACTGGTTTTGTTAAATTCCATGGGTGCAAAAACTTATGGGTTACTGCGAAATCTAATAACCCCAGAGAAGCCGGTGAACAAGAATTTCGAAAGCATAGTAGAAATCCTACAGGACCACTTAAACCCCACACCGCTGCTGATAGCAGAACTATTTAAGTTCCATAAAAGGAACCAACACAAAGACGAAAGCAATGCTGAGTACCTAACGGACCTGCGCAAGCTATCGAAACACTGCCAGTTTGGAGCGGGACTAGCAGATACGTTAAGGGACAAGTTTGTGTGTGGGCTACAAAGTGAAGGAACCCAGAAACGGCTTCTATCAGAAAAGAATCTTACGCTGGACAAGGCTTTCAGTATGGCAGTATCACACGAAGCAGCCGCCAGGGGCACTGCAGAGATACAACGGAGACCGCAAGAATATGGCACCAATGAAATGTCCTATGGAACAGGGAAGTGCTATCGCTGCGGCAGAACAACACATGACCAGAAGGATTGTTGGTTCAAGGACCAAGTGTGCAGACAGTGTGGAAAAGCAGGACACACAGCAAGAGTCTGCAGGTCATAGAGTCATAGAGTCATAGAGTTATACAGCATGGATAGAGGCCCTTTGGCCCATCGTGTCCGTGCCGGCCATCAAGCCCTGTCTAATCTAATCCCATATTCCAGCATTTGGTCCGTAGCCTTGTATGTTATGGCATTTCAAGTGCTCATCCAAATGCTTCTTCAAAGTTGTGAGGGTTCCTGCCTCCACAACCCTTTCAGGCAGTGAGTTCCAGACTCCAACCATCATCTGGGTGAAAAAATTCTCTCTCAAATCCCCTCTAAACCTCCCGCCCTTTACCTTGAATCTATGCCCCCTAGTTATTGACCCTTCTACTAAGGGAAAAAGCTCTTCAGTATCCATCCTATCTATGCCCCTCATAATTTTGTACACCTCAATCATGTCCCCCCTCAGCCTCCTCTGCTCCAAGGAAAACAAACCCAATCTGCCCAGTCTTTCTTCATAGCTGAAGCGCTCCAGCCCTGGTAACATCCTGGTGAATCTCCTCTGCACCCTCTCCAAAGCGATCACATCCTTCCTGTAGTGTGGCGACCAGAACTGCACACAATATTCCAGCTGTGGCCTAACCAGTGTTTTATACAGCTCCATCATAACCTCCTTCCTCTTATATTCTATGCCTCGGCTAATGAAGGCAAGTATCCCATATGCCTTTTTTACCACCTTATCCACCTGTTCCGCCGCCTTCAGGGACCTGTGTACTTGCACACCCAGATCCCTCTGCACCTCCGTCTTGCCTAGGGTCTTACCATTCATTGTGTATTCCCTTGCCTTGTTAGTCCCCCCAAAGTGCATCACCTCGCACTTTTCCGGGTTAAATTCCATTTGCCACTGTTCCGCCCATCTGACCAACCCATCTATATCGTCCTGCAGACTGAGGCTACCCTCCTCGCTATTTACCACCCTACCAATTTTTGTATCATCCGCGAACTTACTGATCATACCTTTTACATTCATATCCAAGTCATTAATGTAGACCACAAACAGCAAGGGACCCAGCACCGATCCCTGTGGCACCCCACTGGCCACAGGCTTCCAGTCACAAAAACAACCTTCGACCATCACCCTCTGCCTTCTGCCACTAAGCCAGTTTTGTATCCAATGTGCCAAGGCACCCTGGATTCCATGGGCTCTTACCTTCTTGACCAGTCTCCTGTGCGGGACTTTATCGAAGGCCTTACTGAAATCCATGTATACCACATCCACTGCGTTACCCTCATCCACACACCTGGTCACCCCCTCAAAAAATTCAATCAAATTAGTCAGACATGATCTTCCCTTGACAAAGCCATGCTGACTATCCCTGATTAATCCTTGTCTCTCCAAGTGGAGACTAATTTTGTCCCTCAGAATTTTTTCCAATAATTTTCCTACCACTGATGTTAGGCTCACTGGCCTGTAGTTCCCCGGTTTTTCCCTACTTCCCTTCTTGAATAATGGTACTACATTAGCGGTTCTCCAGTCCTCTGGCACATCCCCTGTGGCCAGAGAGGTCCTGAATATATGTGTTAGAGCCCCCGCAATCTCTTCCTTTGCCTCACACAGCAGCCTGGGATACATTTCATCCGGGCCTGGGGATTTATCCATTTTTAGGCCTGCTAAAACCGCCAATACCTCCTCCCTCTCGATGTTAATATGTTCGAGCATATCACAGTCTCCCCGCTCTATTTCTATGTCTACATCGTCCTCCTCCATAGTGAAAACAGATGCAAAATTTCATTTAGAACCCCTCCTACATCTTCCGGCTCCACACACAGATTGCCACTTTTGTCCCTAATGGGCCCTATTTTTTCCCTAGTTATCCTCTTACCCTTAATATACTTATAAAACATCTTCGGATTTTCCTTTATTTTGCTTGCCAGTGTTATTTCATGGCCCCTCCTTGATCTCCTAATTTCTTTTTTAAGTATCCCCCTGCACATTTTGTACTCCACTAGGGCTTCCTCCGTCTTTAGCCTTTTGTATCTGCCAAAAGCCCTCCTTTTTTCCTAATCCATTCTCATATATCCCCTGACAGCCAAGGTTCCCTGTGGTTTTTGGAACCACCCTTGACCTTTACGGGAACATGTTGCCATTGTATGATCTCAATCTCCCTTCTGAAAGCCTCCCATTGCTCCGATGCGGATTTTCCTACAAGTAGCTGATCCCAGTCCATTTTGGCCAGATCCTGCCTTATCCTATTAAAATCGGCCTTCCCCCAATTTAGAACCTTTATTTCCGGCCCATCCCTGTCCTTTTCCATGACCACCTTAAATCTCACCATATTATGGTCACTGACACCAAAGTGCTCACCTACTAGCACTTTTTCCACTTGGCCGGCCACATTCCCTAGAATTAGGTCCAGTACTGCCCCCTCTCTTGTAGGACTTTCTATATGCTGGCTCAAAAAGTTCTCCTGGATGCACTTTAAGAATTCTACACCCTCTGAGCCTTTCACACTTTGACTATCCCAGTTAATATTGGGGAAGTTGAAATCCCCCATTATTATTACCCTATTATTTGCACATTTCTCTGAGATTTGCCTACATATCTGTTCCTCTATCTCCCCCTGACTGTTTGGAGGCCTATAGTACACTCCCAGCAAAGTGCTTGCCCCCTTTTTGTTTTTAAGCTCCACCCATATGGCCTCATTAGAGGAACCTGCTAATATATCATCCCTCCTTAATGCAGTAATTGACTCCTTAATTAATATTGCGACACCCCCTCCTCTTTTACCTCCCCCTCTGTCTCGCCTGAAGATTCTGTACCCCGGAATATTGAGCTGCCAGTCTTGCCCCTCCCTCAACCATGTCTCCGTGATAGCAACAATATCATACTCCCATGTGTTTATCAACACCTTCAGTTCGTCCACCTTATTTGCAAGACTCCTTGCATTAAAATAGATGCCATCCAGCCTTCCCCTTATATATTTGCCCTGTCTACCAAGCTGACTTGTTTTTTTCTCTATAATTGGCAGCACATCACCCCCTATTTCAGCTCCCCTCTGTATCCCATCCCCCTGCCAAGTTAGTTTAAACCCCCCCCAACAGTGCTAGCAAACCTCCCCGCAAGGATATTTGTCCCGCTCTGGTTCAGGTGCAACCCGTCCGACTTGTACAAGTCCCACCTTTCCCAGAAGCAGGCCCAGTGATCCAGGAAACTAAAACCCTCCCTCCTACACCAACTCTTTAGCCACGCATTCATCTGCACTATCCTCCTATTCCTATACTCACTAGCACGTGGCACTGGGAGTAATCCAGAGATTACAACCTTTGAGGTCTTGCCCTTTAATCTGTTACCTAGCTCCCTAAATTCTTGATGCAGGACCTCATCCCCCTTCCTACCTATGTCATTGGTCCCAATGTGGACCACGACCTCTGCCTGCTCACCCTCCCCCTTAAGAATGCCCTGTAGCCGCTCAGTGACATCCATGACCCTGGCCCCAGGGAGGCAACAAACCATCCTGGAGTCACGTTTGCGGCCACAGAAACGCCTATCTGTTCCCCTTACGATAGAATCCCCTACCACTATTGCTCTCCCACTCTTTTTTCTCCCTTCCTGAGCAGCAGAAGCATCCCTGGTGCCAGGAAGCTGGCTGCTGCTGCCTTCCCCTGGTGAGTCATCCCCCTCAACAGTATCCAACTTGGTATACCTGTTTGAAAGGGGGATGTCCGCAGGGGTTCCCTGCACTTCCTGCCTGCCTCTGTTGCTCCGCCTGATGGTCACCCCCTGTGCAGCCCTACCCTGAGGCGTGAACAACTCGCTAAACGTGCTATCCACGACCCTCTCAGCATCGCGCATGCTCCAAAATTCATCCACCCGCAGCTCGAGCGCCGCAATGCGGTCTACAAGTAGCTGCAGCTGGATGCATTTCCTGCACACATGGTCGCCAGGGACACTGGCAGCGTCCCTGACTTCCCACATGGAGCAAGAGGAGCAGAACACGGGTCTGAGCTCTCCTGCCATGACTTACTAGTTTAATTAATTAAAAAATTTATTCAATACCCCAGTTACAGGTATACTCTAGGGCGCTTTATTTACCAACTGTCCCCACTACACCACAGAGACCCTAGAAATTTAACCACAGAATTCAAGCTTGTATTGAAAAGAGAGAAAATACTCACCAACCAATCACTTACCTGCTACCTGCTGACGTCACACTTGGACTACTTTTTACCTCTCTCCTGGAACCTGGATTGGTATGCCTCGGTGCCTCTGACAGCTCCTTAAGTACCTCTCCCACCTCGGGCTGCTCCCGCGCAGGTCCGCTGCTTCTCCGGTCTCGGGGCTGTGGGCCTCGGTGCCTCTGACTGCTCCCTCTCAAACCTTTAAGCTCTCCCGCCTCGGGCTGCTCCCGCACAGGTCCGCTGCTTCTCCGGTCTCGGGGCTGTGGGCCTCGGTGCCTCTGACTGCTCCCTCTCAAGCCTTTAAGCTCTCCCGCCTCGGGCTGCTCCCGCGCAGGTCCGCTGCTTCTCCGGTCTCGGGGCTGTGGGCCTCGGTGCCTCTGACTGCTCCCTCTCAAGCCTTTAAGCTCTCCCGCCTCGGGCTGCTCCCGCGCAGGTCCGCTGCTTCTCCGGTCTCGGGGCTGTGGGCCTCGGTGCCTCTGACTGCTCCCTCTCAAGCCTTTAAGCTCTCCCGCCTCGGGCTGCTCCCGCGCAGGTCCGCTGCTTCTCCGGTCTCGGGGCTGTGGGTCTGGGAAGAAAACCAACAGTAAGAAATCTCCACAGGAGAAGTACAAAAAGGTACACCAGGTGATGGACAGTGGTTCAGATGAACAGAAAAGTGACACAGACTCTGGAAGCAAGGAGCTGGGTTGTCTGAAACTACATAAGGTAACCAAAATGGAGGATCACCAGACTATCTGGGTTACACTCAAGGTAGACGGAGTCCAAGTGAAAATGGAATTGGACACAGGATCAGCCCTAACAGTCATAGACCAAAGGGACTACAAGCGGCTATTTTCACATATACCCTTGAAAGCTACAGAGATTGTTTTGAAGACGTATACGGGGCAAAAAGTCTACCCCAAAGGAAAAATAAGGGTGAAAGTGATATATAAAGGCCAGGAAATACCTAAAATGGATATATATGTATTGCCAGATGGAGGACCACCACTGCTAGGACGTGAATGTATCCGGAAGATACTATTAGATTGGCATTCCATACAGGCACTGAAGGTTGAGGCCAAAAAAGGATGACGACGTCACACCTGGACGACTGTCAAAAATGCTAACTGACGCAAAAGAAGTGTTCCAGGAGGGATTAGGAACACTAAAAGGCATAACAGCAACGATTAAAATAGAGGAAAATGCAAGCCCAAAATTTCTTAAGGCCAGACCAGTGCCTTATGCGATCAGACCAGCTGTCGAAGCAGAGCTGGAAGGGTTGGAACGTTCAGGAGTACAGTCCAAAGTGGACTGGAGCAAGTGGGCTACACCCATCGTTCCTGTAATGAAGAGGTCGTTGAATAATACGCCTGGGGAACAAAAGAAGGTCCGCATCTGTGGGGATTTTAAGGTGACAGTGAACCCAGTCCTTCACACGGTACAATATCCACTTCCACGAATTGAGGATATTTTCGCCTCGCTATCTGGAGGTAAACGCTTCACCAAAATTGATCTAGCCCAGGCGTACTTGCAAATGGAGGTAGAAGAAGCTTCGAAACAATACCTTACGATTAACACTCATAAAGGTCTCTATCAATACAACCGGCTGGTGTTCGGGGTAGCCTCGGCTCCGGCTATCTGGCAAAGGGCAATGGATCAAGTCCTGCAAGGGATTCCAGGGACCCAGTGTTATTTGGACGACATCTTGGTCACGGGCGAAAATGACAGTGATCACCTCACCAACTTGGAGAAGGTGCTCACCAGATTAAATGAGTATGGGCTACGAGCTAATCGCCACAAGTGCGAGTTTTTCCAGAAACAGATCTTGTATTGTGGCCACGTCATCGATGAAGAGGGGTTACATAAGTCCCCTGAAAAGATTGAGGCAGTAGTGAAGGCTCCAGCACCGGAAAATGTGTCACAACTGAGGTCGTTCCTCGGGCTGGTAAACTACTACCACAAGTTCTTACCAAATTTGTCCACGGTATTACACCCACTGAACACCCTACTGCAAACAGGGGTACCATGGAAGTGGGATGACGAACGTAGGCAAGCTTTCCAGAAGTGTAAAGAATTGATCACATCAAAAGAGGTGTTGGCCCATTTCAACCCAGCACTACCAATTCGTTTGGCATGTGATGCATCACCCTATGGTATTGGAACGGTGCTGTCGCACAAATTCCCAGACGGGTTGGAGAGGCCAGTAGCCTTTGCGTCTCGGTCACTAACCTCAGCCAAGCGCAACTACGCCCAGATTGACAGGGAGGCCCTCAGCCTAGTATGGGGAGTAAAAAAATTCAATCACTATCTGCATGGGCAGAAGTTCACCTTGCTGACTGACCACCAACCACTTGTCTCCATCTTTAGTCCAAAGAAGGGCGCTCCAGTGATGACGGCAAAACGGTTACAAAGATGGTCCCTGTTTCTAGGGGCGAATCAATATGAAATAGAATATAAAGGCACGAAACAACATGGAAACGCTGATGGGCTATCGCGCCTGCCACTGCCTACTGTGGAGGAAGCACCAGCAGTGGACCCTATTGAGATATCTTATTCGTCAATAATTGAACGATTGCCAGCAACGAACGCGGATATAGAGAAGGAGACCCGCAATGATCCGACGCTGTCTCGGGTATATGATTTGACGGTGAGGGGGTGGCCAACACATGGCGACTCACTGTTGCCAGCATTCTCATCCAGAAGAGAACAGCTGTCAGTATGCCAGGGGACAGTGATGTGTGGATCCAGAGTGGTGATTCCACCCAAGTTAAGGGAGAGAATGCTAAATGAGCTACATGAAGGTCATCTGGGGGGAGTGAAAATGAAAAGCCTTGCTAGGGCTTATGTGTGGTGGCCGGGAATCGATCAACAAATCGAAGACCTAACTAAGAGCTGCTTAGGATGCCAGACGGTCCAAAATGCACCACCACATGCCCCTCTACACCCATGGGAGTGGTCCTCCTCTCCATGGCAACGGGTGCATATTGATTTCACTGGTCCATTCATGGACTCCATGTTCTTAATAGCAGTGGATGCTCATTCGAAGTGGCCTGAGGTGATAAAAATGTCCTCAACCACTACAGAGAAAACGATTGCAGTCCTACGGACCATATTTGCCAGAAACGGTTTGCCAGAGCAGATTTGCTCTGATAATGGACCACAGTTTGTGTCCGAAGAGTTTCAAAAATTTATGAGAAGGAATGGGGTAAGGCATTACACATCCGCCCCGTATCATCCAGCCACAAATGGATTGGCTGAGAGGTTCGTACAAACCTTTAAGAAGGCGATAAAGGCCATGTGCGACGATGAAATTCCACTACAGCATAAGATGGACAATTTCTTATTAGCCTACCGAAACGCGACACATGCAGTTACCAACCAGACCCCGGCCATGATGTTCTTTAACCGAAGGTTGAGATCTCGTCTGGACTTGCTCAGACCAAATGTGCGAAGAAATGTTGAGGACATACAATTCCAGCACATCAATGAGAAGCCGACAAGGAGCTTCAATGTAGGACAACCAGTCTTGGCTCGTGACTATCGAACAGAGAAATGGCAACCCGGAACGATATGCACAAGGCAGGGGCCATTAATGTACACAGTGGATGTCAGGGAGAACATTGTGAGACGCCACGTTGATCAGATCTTAGCGTCACAGGAACGCGTCAACCCCATGTCTCGAGTACCTGGGGATGAACCCGACATACCGGTAGCATCTACCTCAGACCCAGTAGCATTGGAACCCGATGAACTACCCGATGAAAAGGGGTCAGAATCGCCTCTGCACCAAGAACAAGAACCTCAGGAAAGGCGCTATCCCGAAAGGGTCAGGAAGCCGCCCCAAAGACTGAATCTATAAATGGACTATTGTTGTTTAATGTACATGTTAAAGTGTTAATTGTTATTTGAATATTAGGGGTACTACTAATCTAAAAGGGGAGGAATTGTAGTGTATGTGCCTTTAAGACAGAACTACTTTTACAGCTCCTGTATACTGTAGTACCGGCAGTGACCACACCTGTATATAAGCCTTGCGCATGCCTCTGTACCCCCAGTCTTGAGACTACCCTCCTCCAGTAAATACCTGTTTATTGTTAAGTTACAGCATCCGTGTGGTTATTGAAAAACAGCATAATCTCAGAATCACGGATCTAACAGGATCCTAGCACCAATCCCTACGGTACCCCACTAGTCACTGCCTGCCACTCGGAAAAAGACCCGTTTATTCCAACTCTTTGCTCCCTGTCTGCCAACCAGTTCTCTATCCAAGTCAGTACCTGCGGAGAATGAAATTTGTCTGTAAGAAATTACAACACACTCACGTACACAAGCGTTAATGCCAAGCCACACTCACCCTCACCCTGCTGTGCCACTCATCACATCCCCATCACTCTGCCTTCCTTACCCTACTCCTGCACATCCTTACACCAACTTACCTTGCACCTCCACCCATCGCTGTCTATTTACATTATCACTTCCCCATCTCACTAGCCACCCCTCACACTCACCCTCATCCTACTACAAGCATACCAACTAGGAACACACAAGCGTAAGCACTTGGATGTTTTAGCCAATGTTCATGTGAAGTTTCTGGTAATGTGCTGTCAAACATTGAAACATTTATTTTCAACACTTTGTGTTCTTGGACAGATTTGTGTGCACCTTTGGAAGTGGCTTGGTGAGTTGTAGTGAATGGTGAGACGTAATGGCGATGAGTGTGAAAGGAATGGTTTGGGCATTGTAGGGATGCTTTATGGTGCTGGTGTGGGGTGGTGCCAACTTGGTGCATCATGTGGCAGCCAGGGTGTACAGTGTCAAGTGAAGTAAATCTGGCCATGGTGAGGCCATTGCTGGCATCCCGGGCAGCAATGTGGTCGGGTGCTGATGCCCTGTGTCCTGTGCAGCATCAGGTGATTGCGGAGAAGGTTGGTGTTGTTTTTGGTGGTGCTGGTGTGCCTGGTGATGTTGGTGTGCCTGGTGATGTTGGTGTGCCTGGTGCTGCTGGTGTGTCTGGTGATGCTGGTGTGCCTGGTGATGTTGGTGTGCCTGGTGATGCTGGTGTGTCTGGTGATGCTGGTGTGCCTGGTGATGTTGGTGTGCCTGGTGATGTTGGTGTGCCTGGTGCTGCTGGTGTGCCTGGTAATGTTGGTGTTGGTGCTGATCGTGGCGGGATTCTGAGGACCAAGGTGAGATTTTTTTCAAGCGCACCCATGTTGCTGGAATAGATGGCAGCTGAAGTTGAGATGACAGAAGCGATCTGTCAATGGTGAGAGAGCTTGCTCCAAGGAGGTGACAGTGGATAGAGAGTTTACTCCAAACACTTCCAAACTGCATAACGCTCAAAAGTGGTTTCCAAATCATGAAGGCTCCAGATTCTAAGATTGGAAAGTGACCAGCTGTGAAATGGTAGGTTTTATACCACTTTTGCAGCTTTCACCTATTCACAGCAATGGGGAGACATACTTACCTGATGGGATAACCGCTCTCCGGGAACCTCGTTAAAAACCTGGTAAACTGGTAAGTACATTGGAAAATGGTGCTTAACTACTTTTTAATAACCTTTTACTGTCTAAATTGGCTGACCCGCCGCTTGGTATCTGGTCTGTTCAGGGATGAGAGACCTGACACTTGTGAAACTGACCCGCTGTCAATCTTTGTGATTTTGACAGCAGATCCGAATCCAAACCTGCAATCTGAGCGCTGGCAAAATTCCAGCCAGTGAGTGTGAATCAGTGATTGTGAATCGGTGACTGTGAATCATTGAGTGTGATTCAGTGAGTGTGATTCAGTGAGTGTGAATCAGTGATTGTGAATCAGTGAGTGTGAATCAGTGAGTGTGATTCAGTGAGTGTGATTCAGTGAGTGTGATTCAGTGAGTGTGAATCAGTGAGTGTGAATCAGTGAGTGTGAATCAGTGAGTGTGAAACAGTGAGTGTGAATCAGTGAGTGTGGTTCAGTGAGTGTGATTCAGTGAGTGAGAATCAGTGATTGTGAATCGGTGACTGTGATTCAGTGAGTGTGAATCAGTGAGTGTGATTCAGTGAGAGTGAATCAGAGTATGATCAGTGAGTGTAAATCAGTGAGTGTGAATCAGTGAGTGTGAATCAGCGATTGTGATTCAGTGAGTGTGATTCAGTGAGTGTGAATCAGTGAGTGTGAATCAGTGAGTGTGATTCAGTGAGTGTGATTCAGTGATTGAATCAGTGAGTGTGGTGCAGTGAGTGTGTTTCAGTGAGTGTGATTCAGTGAGTATGAATCAGTGAGTGTGATTCAGTGAGTGTGATTCAGTGAGTGTGAATCAGTGAGTGTGATTCAGTGAGTGTGATTCAGTGGGTGTGAATCAGTGAGTGTGATTCAGTGAGTGTGATTCAGTGAGTGTGAATCAGTGAGTGTGAATCAGTGATTGTGAATCGGTGAGTGTGATTCAGTGAGTGTGATTCAGTGAGTGTGATTCAGTGAGTGTGACTCAGAGTATGATCAGTGAGCGTGAATCAGTGAGTGTGATTCAGCGAGTGTGAATCAGTGAGTGTGATTCAGCGAGTGTGATTCAGCGAGTGTGAATCAATGAGTGTGAATCAGTGAGTGTGAATCAGTGATTGCGAATCGGTGAGTGTGAATCGGTGAGTGAGATTCAGTGAGTGTGATTCAGTGAATGTGAATCACTGAGTGTGAATCAGTGAGTGTGAATCAGTGATTGTGAATCGATGAGTGTGATTCAGTGAGTGTGATTCAGTGAGTGTGACTCAGAGTAGGATCAGTGAGCATGAATCAGCGAGTGTGATTCAGCGAGTGTGAAACAGTGAGTGTGAATCGGTGAGTGTGAGTCAGTGAGTGTGAATCAGTACGTGTGAATCAGTGAGTGTGATTCAGTGAGTGTGATTCAGTGAGTGTGATTCAGTCAGTGTGAATCAGTGATTGTGAATCGGTGAGTGTGATTCAGTGAGTGTGATTCAGTGAGTGTGATTAAGTGAGTGTGAATCAGTGAGTGTGAATCGGTGATTGTGAATCGGTGAGTGTGATTCAGTGAGTGTGATTCATTGAGTGTGACTCAGAGTATGATCAGTGAGCGTGAATCAGCGTGCGTGATTCAGCGAGTGTGAATCAGTGAGTGTGAATCGGTGAGTGTGATTCAGTGAGTGTGAATCAGTGAGTGTGAATCAGTGAGTGTGAATCAGTGATTGTGAATCGGTGAGTGTAATTCGGTGAGTGTGATTCAGTGAGTGTTATTCAGTGAGTGTGAATCAGTGAGTGTGGATCAGTGATTGTGAATCGGTGAGTGTGATTCAGTGAGTGTGATTCAGTGAGTGTGAATCAGAGTATGATCAGTGAGTGTGAATCAGTGAGTGTGAATCAGTGATTGTGAATCAGTGAGTGTGATTCAGTGAGTGTGATTCAGTGAGTGTGAATCAGTGATTGTGAATCAGTGAGAGTGATTCAGTGAGTGTGATTCAGTGAGTGTCATTCAGTGCGTGTGAATGAGTGAGTGTGATTCAGTGAGTGTGAATCAGTGAGTGTGAATCAGTGAGTGTGATTCAGTGAGTGTGATTCAGTGAGTGTGATTCAGTGAGTGTGAATCAGAGTATGATCAGTGAGTGTGAATCAGTGATTGTGAATCGGTGAGTGTGATTCAGTGAGTGTGATTCACTGAGTGTGACTCAGAGTATGATCAGTGAGCGTGAATCAGCGAGTGTGATTCAACGAGTGTGAATCAGTGAGTGTGAATCGGTGAGTGTGATTCAGTGATTGTGAATCAGTGAGTGTGATTCAGTGAGTGTGATTCAGTGAGTGTGAATCAGTGAGTGTGAATCGGTGAATGTGAGTCGGTGAGTGTGGTTCAGTGAGTGTGATTCAGTGAGTGTGATTCAGTGAGTGTGAATCAGTGAGTGTGAATCAGTGAGTGTGAATCAGTGAGGTGATTCAGTGAGTGTGATTCAGTGAGTGTGAATCAGAGTATGATCAGTGAGTGTGAATCGGTGATTGTGAATCAGTGAGTATGAATCAGTGAGTGTGATTCAGTGAGTATGAATCAGTGAGTGTGATTCAGTGAGTGTGATTCAGTGAGTGTGAATCAGTGAGTTTGATTCAGTGAGTGTGATTCAGTAAGTGTGAATCAATGAGTGTGAATCAGTGAGTGTGAATCAGTGATTTTGAATCAGTGAGTGTGAATCAGTGAGTGTGATTCAGTGAGTGTGATTCAGTAAGTGTGAATCAGTGAGTGTGAATCAGTGAGTGTGAATCAGTGATTGTGAATCAGTGAGTGTGAATCAGTGAGTGTGAATCAGTTATTGTGCATCAGTGAGTGTGATTCAGTGAGTGTGATTCAGTGAGTGTGAATCAGTGATTGTGAATCAGTGAGTATGAATCAGTGAGTGTGATTCAGTGAGTATGAATCAGTGAGTGTGATTCAGTGAGCGTGATTCAGTGAGTGTGATTCAGTGATTGCGAATCATTGAGTGTGATTCAGTGAGTGTGTTTGAGTAAGTGTGTTTCAGTGAGTGTGAATCAGTGAGTGTGATTCAGTGAGAGTGATTCAGTGAGTGTGAATCAGTGAGTGTGATTCAGTGTGTGTGATTCAGTGGGTGTGAATCAGTGAGTGTGATTCAGTGAGTGTGAATCAGAGTTTGATCAGTGAGTGTGATTCAGTGAGTGTGATTCAGTGCTTGTGAATGTGTGAGTGTGATTCAGTGAGTGTGATTCAGTGATTGTGAATCAGTGAGTGTGAATCAGTGAGTGTGATTCAGTGAATGTGTTTCAGTGAGTGTGATTCAGTGAGTGTGATTCAGTGAGTGTGAATCAGTGAGTGTGAATCAGTGATTGTGAATTGGTGAGTGTGATTCAGTGAGTGTGATTCACTGAGTGTGACTCAGAGTATGATCAGTGAGCGCGAATCAGCGAGTGTGATTCAGCGAGTATGAATCAGCGAGTGTGAATCGGTGAGTGTGATTCAGTGATTGTGAATCAATGAGTGTGATTCAGTGAGTGTGATTCAGTGAGTGTGAATCAATGAGTGTGAATCGGTGAGGGTGATTCAGTGAGTGTGAATCAGTGAGTGTGAATCAGTGATTGTGAATCGGTGAGTGTGAATCGGTGAGTGTGATTCAGTGATTGTGAATCGGTGAGTGTGAATCAGTGAGTGTGAACCGGTGAGTGTGATTCAGTGAGTGTGATTTGGTGAGTGTGATTCAGTGAGTGTGAATCAGAGTATGATCAGTGAGTGTGAATCAGTGATTGTGAATCAGTGAGTGTGATTCAGTGAGTGTGATTCAGTGAGTGTGAATCAGTGATTGTGAATCAGTGAGTATGAAGCAGTGAGTGTGATTCAGTGAGTATGAATCAGTGAGTGTGATTCAGTGAGTGTGATTCAGTGATTGTGAATCAGTGAGTGGGGTTCAGTAAGTGTGAATCAGTGAGTGTGAATCAGTGAGTGTAAATCAGTGATTGTGAATCAGTGAGTGTGAATCAGTGATTGTGAATCAGTGAGTGTGATTCAGTGAATGTGAATCACTGAGAGTGAATCAGTGAGTGTGAATCAGTGATTGTGAATCAGTGAGTGTGATTCAGTGAGTGTGATACAGTGAGTGTGATTCACTGCGTGTGATTCAGTGAGTGTGATTCACTGAGTGTGACTCAGAGTATGATCAGTGAGCGTGAATCAGCGAGTGTGATTCAGCGAGAACGAATCAGCGAGTGTGAATCGGTGAGTGTGATTCAGTGATTGTGAATCAGTGAGTGTGATTCAGTGAGTGTGATTCAGTGAGTGTGAATCAATGAGTGTGAATCGGTGAATGTGAGTCGGTGAGTGTGATTCAGTGAGTGTGATTCAGTGAGTGTGACTCAGAGTATGATCTGTCAGCGTGAATCAGCGAGTGTGATTCAGTGAGTGTGAATCAGTGAGTGTGAATCGGTGAGGGTGATTCAGTGAGTGTGAATCAGTGAGTGTGAATAAGTGATTGTGAATCGGTGAGTGTGAATCGGTGAGTGTGATTCAGTGATTGTGAATCGGTGAGTGTGAATCAGTGAGTGTGAACCGGTGAGTGTGATTCAGTGAGTGTGATTCGGTGAGTGTGATTCAGTGAGTGTGAATCAGAGTATGATCAGTGAGTGTGAATCAGTGATTGTGAATCAGTGAGTGTGATTCAGTGAGTGTGATTCAGTGAGTGTGAATCAGTGATTGTGAATCAGTGAGTATGAAGCAGTGAGTGTGATTCAATGAGTATGAATCAGTGAGTGTGATTCAGTGAGTGTGATTCAGTGAGTGTGAATCAGTGAGTGTGATTCAGTAAGTGTGAATCAGTGAGTGTGAATCAGTGAGTGTAAATCAGTGATTGTGAATCAGTGAGTGTGATTCAGTGAGTGTGATTCAGTGAGTGTAAATCAGTGATTGTGAATCAGTGAGTGTGAATCAGTGATTGTGAATCAGTGAGTGTGATTCAGTGAATGTGAATCACTGAGAGTGAATCAGTGAGTGTGAATCAGTGATTGTGAATCGGTGAGTGTGATTCAGTGAGTGTGATTCAGTGAGTGATTCAGTGAGTGTGAATCAGAGTATGATCAGTGAGTGTGAATCAGTGAGTGTGAATCAGTGATTGTGAATCAGTGAGTGTGATTCAGTGAGTGTGATTCAGTGAGTGTGAATCAGTGATTGTGAATCAGTGATTGTGAATCAGTGAGTGTGATTCAGTGAGTGTGATTCAGTGAGTCTGATTCAGTGAGTGTGATTCAGTGAGTGTGATTCAGTGGGTATGATTCAGTGAGTGTGACTCAGTGAGTGTGATTCAGTGGGTGTGAATCAGTGAGTGTGATTCAGTGAGTGTGATTCAGTGAGTGTGAATCAGTGAGTGTGAATCAGTGATTGTGAATCGGTGAGTGTGATTCAGTGAGTGTGATTCAGTGAGTGTGACTCAGAGTAGGATCAGTGAGCGTGAATCAGCGAGTGTGATTCAGCGAGTGTGAATCAGTGAGTGTGAATCGGTGAGTGTGAGTCAGTGAGTGTGAATCAGTACGTGTGATTCAGTGAGTGTGATTCAGTCAGTGTGATTCAGTCAGTGTGAATCAGTGATTGTGAATCGGTGAGTGTGATTCAGTGAGAGTGATTCAGTGAGTGTGAATCAGTGAGTGTGAATCGGTGATTGTGAATCGGTGAGTGTGATTCAGTGAGTGTGATTCATTGAGTGTGACTCAGAGTATGATCAGTGAGCGTGAATCAGCGAGTGCGATTCAGCGAGTGTGATTCAGTGAGTGTGTTTCAGTGAGTGTGAATCAGTGAGTGTGGATCAGTGATTGTGAATCGGTGAGTGTGATTCAGTGAGTGTGAATCAGAGTATGATCAGTGAGTGTGGATCAGTGATTGTGAATCAGTGAATGTGAATCAGTGATTGTGAATCAGTGAGTGTGATACAGTGAGTCTGATTCAGTGAGTGTGACTCAGTGATTGTGAATCAGTGAGTGTGATTCAGTGAGTGTGATTCAGTGAGTGTGATTCAGTGAGTGTGAATCAGTGATTGTGAATCAGTGAGTGTGAATCGGTGCGTGTGATTCAGTGAGTGTGAATCAGTGAGTGTGATGCAGTGAGTGTGTTTGAGTGAGTGTGATTCAGTGAGGGTGAATCAGTGAGTGTGATTCAGTGAGTGTGATTCAGTGAGTGTGATTCAGTGAGTGTGAGTCAGTGATTGTGAATCAGTGAGTGTGAATCGGTGAGTGTGATTCAGTGAGTGTGAATCAGTGAGTGTGATGCAGTGAGTGTGCTTGAGTGTGTGATTCAGTTAGTGTGAATCAGTGAGAGTGAATCAGTGATTGTGAATCAGTGAGTGTGATTCAGTGAGTGTGATTCAGTGAGTGTGATTCAGTGAGTGTGAATCAGTGAGTGTGATTCAGTGAGTGTGATTCAGTGAGTGTGATTCAGTGATTGTGAATGAGTGAGTGTGATGCAGTGAGTGTGTTTCAGTGAGTGTGATTCAGTGAGTGTGAATCAGTGAGTGTGATTCAGTGAGTGTGATTCAGTGAGTGTGATTCAGTGGGTGTGAATCAGTGAGTGTGATTCAGTGAGTGTGATTCAGTGAGTGTGAATCAGTGAGTGTGAATCAGTGATTGTGAATTGGTGAGTGTGATTCAGTGAGTGTGATTCAGTGAGTGTGATTCAGTGAGCGTGACTCAGAGTATGATCAGTGAGCATGAATCAGCAAGTGTGATTCAGCAAGTGTGAATCAGTGAGTGTGAATCAGTGAGTGTGAATTAGTGATTGTGAATCGGTGAGTGTGAATCGGTGAGTGTGATTCAGTGAGTGTGATTCAGTGAGTGTGAATCACTGAGTGTGAATCAGTGATTGTGAATCAGTGATTGTGAATCGGTGAGTGTGATTCAGTGAGTGTGATTCAGTGAGTGATTCAGTGAGTGTGAATCAGAGTATGATCAGTGAGTGTGAATCAGTGAGTGCGAATCAGTGATTGTGAATCAGTGAGTGTGATTCAGTGAGTGTGATTCAGTGAGCGTGAATCAGTGATTGTGAATCAGTGATTGTGAATCAGTGAGTGTGTTTCAGTGAGTGTGATTCAGTGAGTGTGATTCAGCGGGTGTGAATCAGTGAGTGTGAATCAGTGAGTGTGATTCAGTGAATGTGAATCAGCGAGTGTGATTCAGTGAGTGTTATTCAGCGAGTGTGATTCAGTGGGTGTGAATCAGTGAGTGTGATTCAGTGAGTGTGATTCAGTGAGTGTGAATCAGTGAGTGTGAATCAGTGATTGTGAATCGGTGAGTGTGATTCAGTGAGTGTGATTCAGTGAGTGTGACTCAGAGTAGGATCAGTGAGCGTGAATCAGCGAGTGTGAATCGGTGAGTGTGAGTCAGTGGGTGTGAATCAGTACGTGTGAATCAGTGAGTGTGATTCAGTGAGTGTGATTCAGTGAGTGTGATTCAGTCAGTGTGAATCAGTGATTGTGAATCGGTGAGTGTGATTCAGTGAGTGTGATTCAGTGAGTGTGATTAAGTGAGTGTGAATCAGTGAGTGTGAATCGGTGATTGTGAATCGGTGAGTGTGATTCAGTGAGTGTGATTCATTGAGTGTGACTCAGAGTATGATCAGTGAGCGTGAATCAGCGAGCGTGATTCAGCGAGTGTGAATCAGTGAGTGTGAATCGGTGAGTGTGATTCAGTGAGTGTGAATCAGTGAGTGTGACTCAGTGAGTGTGAATCAGTGATTGTGAATCGGTGAGTGTAATTCGGTGAGTGTGATTCAGTGAGTGTGTTTCAGTGAGTGTGAATCAGTGAGTGTGGATCAGTGATTGTGAATCGGTGAGTGTGATTCAGTGAGTGTGATTCAGTGAGTGTGAATCAGAGTATGATCAGTGAGTGTGAATCAGTGAGTGTGAATCAGTGATTGTGAATCAGTGAGTGTGATTCAGTGAGTGTGATTCAGTGAGTGTGAATCAGTGATTGTGAATCAGTGAGTGTGATTCAGTGAGTGTGATTCAGTGAGTGTGATTCAGTGAGTGTCATTCAGTGCGTGTGAATGAGTGAGTGTGATTCAGTGAGTGTGAAACAGTGAGTGTGAATCAGTGAGTGTGATTCAGTGAGTGTGTTTCATGAGTGTGTTTCATGAGTGTGAATCAGTGAGTGTGATTCAGTGAGTGTGATTCAGTGAGTGTGATTCAGTGAGTGTGAATCAGAGTATGATCAGTGAGTGTGAATCAGTGATTGTGAATCGGTGAGTGTGATTCAGTGAGTGTGATTCACTGAGTGTGACTCAGAGTATGATCAGTGAGTGTGAATCAGCGAGTGTGATTCAACGAGTGTGAATCAGTGAGTGTGAATCGGTGAGTGTGATTCAGTGATTGTGAATCAGTGAGTGTGATTCAGTGAGTGTGATTCAGTGAGTGTGAATCAGTGAGTGTGAATCGGTGAATGTGAGTCGGTGAGTGTGGTTCAGTGAGTGTGATTCAGTGAGTGTGATTCAGTGAGTGTGAATCAGTGAGTGTGAATCAGTGAGTGTGAATCAGTGAGGTGATTCAGTGAGTGTGATTCAGTGAGTGTGAATCAGAGTATGATCAGTGAGTTTGAATCGGTGATTGTGAATCAGTGAGTATGAATCAGTGAGTGTGATTCAGTGAGTATGAATCAGTGAGTGTGATTCAGTGAGTGTGATTCAGTGAGTGTGAATCAGTGAGTTTGATTCAGTGAGTGTGATTCAGTAAGTGTGAATCAATGAGTGTGAATCAGTGAGTGTGAATCAGTGATTTTGAATCAGTGAGTGTGAATCAGTGAGTGTGATTCAGTGAGTGTGATTCAGTAAGTGTGAATCAGTGAGTGTGAATCAGTGAGTGTGAATCAGTGATTGTGAATCAGTGAGTGTGAATCAGTGAGTGTGAATCAGTTATTGTGCATCAGTGAGTGTGATTCAGTGAGTGTGATTCAGTGAGTGTGAATCAGTGATTGTGAATCAGTGAGTATGAATCAGTGAGTGTGATTCAGTGAGTATGAATCAGTGAGTGTGATTCAGTGAGTGTGATTCAGTGAGTGTGATTCAGTGATTGCGAATCAGTGAGTGTGATTCAGTGAGTGTGTTTGAGTAAGTGTGTTTCAGTGAGTGTGAATCAGTGAGTGTGATTCAGTGAGAGTGATTCAGTGAGTGTGAATCAGTGAGTGTGATTCAGTGAGTGTGATTCAGTGGGTGTGAATCAGTGAGTGTGATTCAGTGAGTGTGAATCAGAGTATGATCAGTGAGTGTGATTCAGTGAGTGTGATTCAGTGCGTGTGAATGTGTGAGTGTGATTCAGTGAGTGTGATTCAATGATTGAGAATCAGTGAGTGTGAATCAGTGAGTGTGATTCAGTGAATGTGTTTCAGTGAGAGTGATTCAGTGAGTGTGATTCAGTGAGTGTGAATCAGTGATTGTGAATTGGTGAGCGTGAATCAGCGAGTGTGATTCAGCGAGTACGAATCAGCGAGTGTGAATCGGTGAGTGTGATTCAGTGATTGTGAATCAGTGAGTGTGATTCAGTGAGTGTGATTCAGTGAGTGTGAATCCATGAGTGTGAATCGGTGAATGTGAGTCGGTGAGTGTGATTCGGTGAGTGTGATTCAGTGAGTGTGAATCAGTGAGTGTGAATCGGTGAGTGTGATTCAGTGAGTGTGATTCGGTGAGTGTGATTCAGTGAGTGTGAATCAGAGTATGATCAGTGAGTGTGAATCAGTGATTGTGAATCAGTGAGTGTGATTTAGTGAGTGTGATTCAGTGAGTGTGAATCAGTGATTGTGAATCAGTGAGTATGAAGCAGTGAGTGTGATTCAGTGAGTATGAATCAGTGAGTGTGATTCAGTGAGTGTGATTCAGTGAGTGTGAATCAGTGAGCGTGATTCAGTAAGTGTGAATCAGTGAGTGTGAATCAGTGAGTGTAAATCAGTGATTGTGAATCAGTGAGTGTGATTCAGTGAGTGTGATTCAGTGAGTGTAAATCAGTGATTGTGAATTAGTGAGTGTGAATCAGTGATTGTGAATCAGTGAGTGTGATTAAGTGAGTGTGATTCAGTGATTGTGAATCAGTGAGTGAGATTCAGTGCGTATGTTTCAGTGAGTGTGATTCAGTGAGTGTGAATCAGTGAGTGTGATTCAATGCGTATGTTTCAGTGAGTGTGATTCAGTGAGTGTGTTTCAGTGAGTGTGATTCAGTGGGTGTGAATCAGTGAGTGTGAATCAGTGATTGTGAATTGGTGATTGTGATTCAGTGAGTTTGATTCAGTGAGTGTGATTCAGTGAGTGTAACTCAGAGTATTATCAGTGAGCGTGAATCAGCGCGTGTGATTCAGCGAGTGTGAATCAGTGAGTGTGATTCAATGCGTATGTTTCAGTGAGTGTGATTCAGTGAGTGTGTTTCAGTGAGTGTGATTCAGTGGGTGTGAATCAGTGAGTGTGAATCAGTGATTGTGAATTGGTGAGTGTGATTCAGTGAGTTTGAATCAGTGAGTGTGATTCAGTGTGTGTAACTCAGAGTATTATCAGTGAGCGTGAATCAGCGCGTGTGATTCAGCGAGTGTGAATCAGTGAGTGTGAATCGGTGAGGGTGATTCAGGGAGTGTGAATCAGTGAGTGTGAATCAGTGATTGTGAATCGGTGAGTGTGAATCGGTGATTGTGATTCAGTGAGTGTGATTCAGTGAGTGTGAATCAGTGAGTGTGAATCGGTGAGTGTGATTCAGTGAGTGTGATTCGGTGAGTGTGATTCAGTGAGTGTGAATCAGAGTATGATCAGTGAGTGTGAATCAGTGATTGTGAATCAGTGAGTGTGATTCAGTGAGTGTGATTCAGTGAGTGTGAATCAGTGATTGTGAATCAGTGAGTATGAAGCAGTGAGTGTGATTCAGTGAGTATGAATCAGTGAGTGTGATTCAGTGAGTGTGATTCAGTGAGTGTGAATCAGTGAGTGTGATTCAGTAAGTGTGAATCAGTGAGTGTGAATCAGTGAGTGTAAATCAGTGATTGTGAATCAGTGAGTGTGATTCAGTGAGTGTGATTCAGTGAGTGTAAATCAGTGATTGTGAATCAGTGAGTGTGAATCAGTGATTGTGAATCAGTGAGTGTGATTAAGTGAGTGTGATTCAGTGATTGTGAATCAGTGAGAGATTCAGTGCGTATGTTTCAGTGAGTGTGATTCAGTGAGTGTGAATCAGTGAGTGTGATTCAATGCGTATGTTTCAGTGAGTGTGATTCAGTGAGTGTGTTTCAGTGAGTGTGATTCAGTGGGTGTGAATCAGTGAGTGTGAATCAGTGATTGTGAATTGGTGATTGTGATTCCGTGAGTTTGATTCAGTGAGTGTGATTCAGTGAGTGTAACTCAGAGTATTATCAGTGAGCGTGAATCAGCGCGTGTGATTCAGCGAGTGTGAATCAGTGAGTGTGATTCAATGCGTATGTTTCAGTGAGTGTGATTCAGTGAGTGTGTTTCAGTGAGTGTGATTCAGTGGGTGTGAATCAGTGAGTGTGAATCAGTGATTGTGAATTGGTGAGTGTGATTCAGTGAGTTTGAATCAGTGAGTGTGATTCAGTGAGTGTAACTCAGAGTATTATCAGTGAGCGTGAATCAGCGCATGTGATTCAGCGAGTGTGATTCAGCGAGTGTGAATCAGCGAGTGTGAATCAGTGAATGTGAATCAGTGAGTGTGAATCGGTGAGTGTGATTCAGTGAGTGTGATTCAGTGAGTGTGTGTCAGTGAATGTGAATCGGTGAGTGTGAATCAGTGATTGTGAATCAGTGCGTGTGATTCAGTGAGTGTGAATCAGTGAGTGTGATTCAGTGAGTGCGATTCAGTGGGTGTGAATCAGTGAGTGTGATTCAGTGAGTGTGATTCAGTGAGTGTGAATCAGTGAGTGTGAATCAGTGATAGTGAATCGGTGAGTGTGATTCAGTGAGTGTGATTCAGTGAGTGTGATTAAGTGAGTGTGACTCAGAGTATGATCAGTGAGCGTGAATCAGCGAGCGTGATTCAGCGAGTGTGAATCAGTGAGTGTGAATCGGTGAGTGTGATTCAGCGAGTGTGATTCAGCGAGTGTGATTCAGTGAGTGATTCAGTGAGTGTGAATCAGAGTATGATCAGTGAGTGTGAATAAGTGAGTGTGAATCAGTGATTGTGAATCAGTGCGTGTGATTCAGTGAGTGTGATTCAGTGAGTGTGATTCAGTGAGTGTGACTCAGAGTATGATCTGTGAGCGTGAATCAGCGAGTGTGATTCAGTGAGTGTGAATCAGTGAGTGTGAATCGGTGAGGGTGATTCAGTGAGTGTGAATCAGTGAGTGTGAATCAGTGATTGTGAATCGGTGAGTGTGAATCAGTGAGTGTGATTCAGTGAGTGTGATTCAGTGAGTGTGAATCAGTGAGTGTGAATCGGTGAGTGTGATTCAGTGAGTGTGATTCGGTGAGTGTGATTCAGTGAGTGTGAATCAGAGTATGATCAGTGAGTGTGAATCAGTGATTGTGAATCAGTGGGTGTGATTCAGTGAGTGTGATTCAGTGAGTGTGAATCAGTGATTGTGAATCAGTGAGTATGAAGCAGTAAGTGTGATTCAGTGAGTATGAATCAGTGAGTGTGATTCAGTGAGTGTGATTCAGTGAGTGTGAATCAGTGAGTGTGATTCAGTAAGTGTGAATCAGTGAGTGTGAATCAGTGAGTGTAAATCAGTGATTGTGAATCAGTGAGTGTGAATCAGTGATTGTGAATCAGTGAGTGTGATTAAGTGAGTGTGATTCAGTGAGTGTGATTCAGTGAGTGTGAATCAGTGAGTGTGATTCAGTGAGTGTGAGTCAGTGAGTGTGATTCAGTGATTGTGAATAAGTGAGTGTGATTCAGTGAGTGTGATTCAGAGAGTGTGATTCAGTGAGTGTGATTCAGTAAGTGTGAATCAGTGAGAGTGAATCGGTGAGTGTGATTCAGTGAGTGTGATTCAGCGAGTGTAACTCAGAGTATGATCAGTGAGTGTGAATCAGCGAGTGTGATTCAGCGAGTGTGAATCACTGAGTGTGAATCGGTGAGTGTGATTCAGCGAGTGTGAATCGGTGAGTGTGAATCGTTGAGTGTGAAACGGTGAGTGTGAATCAGTGAGCGTGATTCAGTGAGTGTGAATCAGTGAGTGTGATTCAGTGAGCGTGATTCAGTGAACGTGATTCAGTGAGTGTGAGTCGGTGAGTGTCAATCAGTGAGTGTGATTCAGTGAGTGTGAATCAATGAGTGTGAATCGGCGAGTGTGAATCAGTGAGTGTGATTCAGTGAGTGTGATCAGTGAGTGTGATTCAGTGAGTGATTCAGTGAGTGTGAATCAGTGAGTGTGATTCAATGTGTGTGAATCAATGAGTGTGATTCAGTGAGTGTGATTCAGTGAGTGTGAATCAGAGAGTGTGATTCAGTGAGTGCGAATCAGAGAGTGTGATTCAGTGAGTGTGAATCAGCGAGTGTGATTCAGTGAGTGTGATTCAGTGCGTGTGAATCAGTGAGTGTGAATCGGTGAATGTGAGTCAGTGAGTGTGATTCAGTGAGTGTGATTCAGTGAGTGTGATTCAGTGAGTGTGAATCAGTGAGTGTGAATCAGTGAGTGTGAATCAGTGAGTGTGATTCAGTGAGTGTGATTCAGTGAGTGGGAATCAGAGTATGATCAGTGAGTGTGAATCAGTGATTGTGAATCAGTGAATGTGATTCAGTGAGTGTGATTCAGTGAGTGTGAATCAGTGATTGTGAATCAGTGAGTATGAATCAGTGAGTGTGATTCAGTGAGTGTGATTCAGTGAGTGTGATTCAGTGAGTGTGATTCAGTGAGTGTAATTCAGTAAGTGTGAATCAGTGAGTGTGAATCAGTGAGTGTGAATCAGTGATTTTGAATCAGTGAGTGTGATTCAGTGAGTGTGATTCAGTGAGTGTAAATCAGTGATTTTGAATCGGTGAGTGTGATTCAGTGAGTGTGAATCAGTGAGTGTGATTCAGTGAGTGTGATTCAGTAAGTGTGAATCAGTGAGTGTGAATCAGTGACTGTGAATCAGTGAGTGTGATTCAGTGACTGTGAATCAGTGAATGTGAATCAGTGAGTGTGATTCAGTGAGTGTGATTCAGTGAGTGTGAATCAGAGTATGATCAGTGAGTGTGATTCAGTGAGTGTGATTCAGTGCGTGTGAATGAGTGAGTGTGATTCAGTGAGTGTGATTCAGTGATAGTGAATCAGTGAGTGTGAATCAGTGAGTGTGATTCAGTGAGTGTGTTTCAGTGAGTGTGAATCTGAGTGTGATTCAGTGAGTGTGATTCAGTGAGTGTGATTCAGTGAGTGTGAGTCAGTGATTGAGAATTGGTGAGTGTGATTCAGTGAGTGTGATTCACTGAGTGTGACTCAGAGTATGATCAGTGAGCGTGAATCAGCGAGTGTGAGTCAGCGAGTATGAATCAGCGAGTGTGAATCGGTGATTGTGATTCAGTGATTGTGAATCAGTGAGTGTGATTCAGTGAGTGTGAATCTGTGAGTGTGAATCGGTGAATGTGAGTCGGTGAGTGTGATTCAGTGAGTGTGATTCAGTGAGTGTGACTCAGAGTATGATCTGTGAGCGTGAATCAGCGAGTGTGATTCAATGAGTGTGAATCAGTGAGTGTGAATCGGTGAGGGTGATTCAGTGAGTGTGAATCAGTGATTGTGAATCGGTGAGTGTGAATCGGTGAGTGTGATTCAGTGAGTGTGATTCAGTGAGTGTGATTCAGTGACTGTGAATCAGTGTGTGTGAATTGGTGAGTGTGATTCAGTGAGAGTGATTCAGTGAGTGTGATTCAGTGAGTGATGGAGCGAGTGTGAATCAGTGAGTGTGAATCAGTGATTGTGAATCGGTGAGTGTGAATCAGTGAGTGTGATCAGTGAGTGTGAATCGGTGAGTTTGAATCAGTGAGTTTGAATCAGTGAGTGTGATCAGTGAGTGTGATTCAGCGAGTGTGATGCAGTGAGTGTGAATCAGTGAGTGTGATTCAGTGGGTGTGAATCATTGAGTGTGATTCAATTGGTATGAATCAGTGAGTGTGATTCAGTGACTGTGAATCAGTGAGTGTGAATTGGTGAGTGTGATTCAGTGAGTGTGATTCAGTGATTGTGATTCAGTGAGTGTGATTCAGCGAGTGTGAATCAGTGAGTGTGAATCAGTGAGTGTGAATCATTGACTGTGATTCAGTGGGTGTGATTCAGTGAGTGTGAATCAGTGAGTGTTTCAATGAGTGTGATTCAGTGAGTGTGATTCAGTGAGTGTGACTCAGAGTATGATCAGTGAGCGTGAATCAGCGAGCGTGATTCAGCGAGTGTGAATCAGTGAGTGTGAATCGGTGAGTGTGATTCAGCGAGTGTGATTCAGCGAGTGTGATTCAGTGAGTGATTCAGTGAGTGTGAATCAGAGTATGGTCAGTGAGTGTGAATAGGTGAGTGTGAATCAGTGATTGTGAATCAGTGCATGTGATTCAGTGAGTGTGATTCAGTGAGTGTGAATCAGTGATTGTGAATCAGTGAGTGTGAATCAGTGAGTGTGATTCAGTGAGTGTGATTCAGTGAGTGTGAATCAGTGAGTGTGATTCAGTGAGTGTGAGTCAGTGAGTGTGATTCAGTGATTGTGAATAAGTGAGTGTGATTCAGAGAGTGTGATTCAGTGAGTGTGATTTAGTAAGTGTGAATTAGTGAGTGTGAATCGGTGAGTGTGATTCAGTGAGTGTGATTCAGCGAGTGTGACTCAGAGTATGATCAGTGACCGTGAATCAGCGAGTGTGATTCAGCGAGTGTGAAACAGTGAGTGTGAATCGGTGAGTGTGATTCAGCGAGTGTGAATCAGTGAGTGTGAATCGGTGAGTGTGATTCAGCGAGTGTCAATCGGCGAGTGTGAATCGGTGAGTGTGAATCAGTGAGTGTGAATCGGTGAGTGTGAATCAGTGAGCGTGATTCAGTGAGTGTGAATCAGTGAGCGTGATTCAGTGAGTGTGAATCTGTGTGTGTGATTCAGTGAATTTGAATCAGTGAGTGTGATTCAGTGAGTGTGAATCAGTGATTGTGAATCAGTGAGTGTGATCAGTGAGTGTGAATCGGTGAGTGTGAATCAGTGAGTGTGATCAGTGAGTGTGATCAGTGAGTGTGATTCAGCGAGTGTGATTCAGTGAGTGTGAATCAGTGAGTGTGATTCAGTGAGTGAGTTTCAGCGAGCGTGATTCAGTGAGTGTGATTCAGTGGATGTGAATCAGTGAGTGTGAATCAGTGAGTGTGATTCAGTTGCTGTGAATCAGTGAGTGTGATTCAGTGACTGTGAATCAGTGAGTGTGAATTGGTGAGTGTGATTCAGTGAGTGTGATTCAGTGATTGTGATTCATTGAGTGTGATTCAGTGAGTGTGATTCAGTGAGTGTGACTCAGAGTATGATCAGTGAGCATGAATCAGCGAGTGTGATTCAGCAAGTGTGAATCAGTGATTGTGAATCAGTGAGTGTGATTCAGTGAGTGTGATTCAGTGAGTGTGAATCAGTGATTGTGAATCAGTGAGTGTGAGTCAGTGAGTGTGAATCAGTGACTGTGAATCAGTGAGTGTGATTCAGTGACTGTGAATCAGTGAATGTGAATCAGTGAGTGTGATTCAGTGAGTGTGATTCAGTGAGTGTGTGTCAGTGATTGTGAATCAGCGAGTGTGAATCAGTGAGTGTGAATCGGTGAGGGTGATTCAGTAAGTGTGAATCAGTGAGTGTCAATCAGTGATTGTGAATCGGTGAGTGTGTTTCAGTGAGTGTGATTCACTGAGAGTGAATCAGTGATTGTGAATCATTGAGTATGAATCAGTGAGTGTGATTCAGTGAGTGTGAATCAGTGAATGTGAATCAGTGATTGTGAATCAGTGAGTGTGATTAAGTGAGTGTGATTCAGTGATTGTGAATCAGTGAGTGAGATTCAGTGCGTATGTTTCAGTGAGTGTGATTCAGTGAGTGTGATTCAGTGAGTGTGAATCAGTGAGTGTGATTCAATGCCTATGTTTCAGTGAGTGTGATTCAGTGAGTGTTTTTCAGTGAGTGTGATTCAGTGGGTGTGAATCAGTGAGTGTGATTCAGTGAGTGTGATTCAGTGAGTGTGAGACAGTGAGTGTGAATCAGTGATTGTGAATCGGTGAGTGTGATTCAGTGAGTCTGATTCAGTGAGTGTGATTCAGTGAGTGTAACTCAGAGTATTATCAGTGAGCGTGAATCAGCGAGTGTGAATCAGCGAGTGTGAATCAGTGAGTGTGATTCAGTGAGTGTGGTTCAGTGAGTGATTCAGTGAGTGTGAATCAGAGTATGATCAGTGAGTGTGAATCAGTGAGTGTGAATCAGTGAGTGTGAATCAGTGAGCGTGATTCAGTGAGTGTGATTCAGTGAGTGTGATTCAGTGATTGCGAATCAGTGTGTGTGATTCAGTGAGTGTGATTCAGTGAGTGTAACTCAGAGTATTATCAGTGAGCGTGAATCAGCGAGTGTGAATCAGCGAGTGTGAATCGGTGAGTGTGATTCAGCAAGTGTGATTAAGCGAGTGTGAATCAGTGAGTGTGAATCGGTGAGTGTGAATCGGTGAGCGTGATTCAGTGAGCGTGAATCAGTGAGCGTGATTCAGTGACTGTGATTCAGTGAGTGTGAATCAGTGAGTGTGATTCAGTGAGTGTGATTCAGTGAGTGTGAATCAGTGAGTGTGAATCAGTGATAGTGAATCGGTGAGTGTGATTCAGTGAGTGTGATTCAGTGAGTGTGATTCAGTGAGTGTGACTCAGAGTATGATCAGTGAGCGTGAATCAGTGAGCGTGATTCAGCGAGTGTGAATCAGTGAGTGTGAATCGGTGAGAGTGATTCAGCGAGTGTGATTCAGCGAGTGTGATTCAGTGAGTGATTCAGTGAGTGTGAATCAGAGTATGATCAGTGAGTGTGAATAAGTGAGTGTGAATCACTGATTGTGAATCAGTGAGTGTGATTCAGTGAGTGTGATTCAGTGAGTGTGAATCAGTGAGTGTGAATCAGTGAGTGTGATTCAGTGAGTGTGAATCAGTGAGTGTGATTCAGTGAGTGTGAGTCAGTGAGTGTGATTCAGTGATTGTGAATAAGAGAGTGTGATTCAGTGAGTGTGAATCAGTGAGTGTGATTCAGTAAGTGTGAATCAGTGAGAGTGAATCGGTGAGTGTGATTCAGTGAGTGTGATTCAGCGAGTGTGACTCAGAGTATGATCAGTGAGCGTGAATCAGCGAGTGTGATTCAGCGAGTGTGAATCAGTGAGTGTGAATCGGTGAGTGTGATTCAGCGAGTGTGAATCAGTGAGTGTGAATCGGTGACTGTGAATCGGCGAGTGTGAATCGGTGAGTGTGAATCAGTGAGTGTGATTCAGTGAATTTGAATCAGTGAGTGTGATTCAGTGAGTGTGCATCAGTGATTGTGAATCAGTGAGTGTGATCAGTGAGTGTGAATCGGTGAGTGTGAATCAGTGAGCGTGATTCAGTGAGTGTGAATCAGTGAGCGTGATTCAGTGAGTGTGAATCAGTGTGTGTGATTCAGTGATTTTGAATCAGTGAGTGTGATTCAGTGAGTGTGAATCAGTGATTGTGAATCAGTGAGTGTGATCAGTGAGTGTGAATCGGTGAGTGTGAATCAGTGAGTGTGATCACTGAGTGTGATCAGTGAGTGTAATTCAGCGAGTGTGATTCAGTGAGTGTGAATCAGTGAGTGTGATTCAGTGAGTGTGATTCAGCGAGCGTGATTCAGTGAGTGTGATTCAGTGGATGTGAATCAGTGAGTGTGAATCAGTGAGTGTGATTCAGTGACTGTGAATCAGTGAATGTGAATCAGTGAGTGTGATTCAGTGAGTGTGATTCAGTGAGTGTGAGTCAGTGATTGTGAATCAGCGAGTGTGAATCAGTGAGTGTGAATCGGTGAGGGTGATTCAGTAAGTGTGAATCAGTGAGTGTCAATCAGTGATTGTGAATCGGTGAGTGTGTTTCAGTGAGTGTGATTCAGTGAGAGTGAATCAGTGATTGTGAATCATTGAGTATGAATCAGTGAGTGTGATTCAGTGAGTGTGAATCAGTGAATGTGAATCAGTGATTGTGAATCAGTGAGTGTGATTAAGTGAGTGTGATTCAGTGATTGTGAATCAGTGAGTGAGATTCAGTGCGTATGTTTCAGTGAGTGTGATTCAGTGAGTGTGATTCAGTGAGTGTGAATCAGTGAGTGTGATTCAATGCCTATGTTTCAGTGAGTGTGATTCAGTGAGTGTTTTTCAGTGAGTGTGATTCAGTGGGTGTGAGTCAGTGAGTGTGATTCAGTGAGTGTGATTCAGTGAGTGTGAGACAGTGAGTGTGAATCAGTGATTGTGAATCGGTGAGTGTGATTCAGTGAGTTTGATTCAGTGAGTGTGATTCAGTGAGTGTAACTCAGAGTATTATCAGTGAGCGTGAATCAGCGAGTGTGAATCAGCGAGTGTGAATCAGTGAGTGTGATTCAGTGAGTGTGAATCAGAGTATGATCAGTGAGTGTGAATCAGTGAGTGTGAATCAGTGAGTGTGAATCAGTGAGCGTGATACAGTGAGTGTGATTCAGTGAGTGTGATTCAGTGATTGCGAATCAGTGTGTATGATTCAGTGAGTGTGATTCAGTGAGTGTAACTCAGAGTATTATCAGTGAGCGTGAATCAGCGAGTGTGAATCAGCGAGTGTGAATCGGTGAGTGTGATTCAGCAAGTGTGATTAAGCGAGTGTGAATCAGTGAGTGTGAATCGGTGAGTGTGAATCGGTGAGCGTGATTCAGTGAGCGTGAATCAGTGAGCATGATTCAGTGACTGTGATTCAGTGAGTGTGAATCAGTGAGTGTGATTCAGTGAGTGTGATTCAGTGAGTGTGAATCAGTGAGTGTGAATCAGTGATAGTGAATCGGTGAGTGTGATTCAGTGAGTGTGATTCAGTGAGTGTGATTCAGTGAGTGTGAATCAGTGATTGTGAATCAGTGAGTGTGATCAGTGAGTGTGAATCGGTGAGTGTGAATCAGTGAGTGTGATCACTGAGTGTGATCAGTGAGTGTAATTCAGCGAGTGTGATTCAGTGAGTGTGAATCAGTGAGTGTGATTCAGTGAGTGTGATTCAGCGAGCGTGATTCAGTTAGTGTGATTCAGTGGATGTGAATCAGTGAGTGTGAATCAGTGAGTGTGATTCAGTGACTGTGAATCAGTGAATGTGAATCAGTGAGTGTGATTCAGTGAGTGTGATTCAGTGAGTGTGAGTCAGTGATTGTGAATCAGCGAGTGTGAATCAGTGAGTGTGAATCGGTGAGGGTGATTCAGTAAGTGTGAATCAGTGAGTGTCAATCAGTGATTGTGAATCGGTGAGTGTGTTTCAGTGAGTGTGATTCAGTGAGAGTGAATCAGTGATTGTGAATCATTGAGTATGAATCAGTGAGTGTGATTCAGTGAGTGTGAATCAGTGAATGTGAATCAGTGATTGTGATTCAATGCCTATGTTTCAGTGAGTGTGATTCAGTGAGTGTTTTTCAGTGAGTGTGATTCAGTGGGTGTGAATCAGTGAGTGTGATTCAGTGAGTGTGATTCAGTGAGTGTGAGACAGTGAGTGTGAATCAGTGATTGTGAATCGGTGAGTGTGATTCAGTGAGTTTGATTCAGTGAGTGTGATTCAGTGAGTGTAACTCAGAGTATTATCAGTGAGCGTGAATCAGCGAGTGTGAATCAGCGAGTGTGAATCAGTGAGTGTGATTCAGTGAGTGTGAATCAGAGTATGATCAGTGAGTGTGAATCAGTGAGTGTGAATCAGTGAGTGTGAATCAGTGAGCGTGATACAGTGAGTGTGATTCAGTGAGTGTGATTCAGTGATTGCGAATCAGTGTGTATGATTCAGTGAGTGTGATTCAGTGAGTGTAACTCAGAGTATTATCAGTGAGCGTGAATCAGCGAGTGTGAATCAGCGAGTGTGAATCGGTGAGTGTGATTCAGCAAGTGTGATTAAGCGAGTGTGAATCAGTGAGTGTGAATCGGTGAGTGTGAATCGGTGAGCGTGATTCAGTGAGCGTGAATCAGTGAGCATGATTCAGTGACTGTGATTCAGTGAGTGTGAATCAGTGAGTGTGATTCAGTGAGTGTGATTCAGTGAGTGTGAATCAGTGAGTGTGAATCAGTGATAGTGAATCGGTGAGTGTGATTCAGTGAGTGTGATTCAGTGAGTGTGATTCAGTGAGTGTGACTCAGAGTATGATCAGTGAGCGTGAATCAGCGAGCGTGATTCAGCGAGTGTGAATCAGTGAGTGTGAATCGGTGAGAGTGATTCAGCGAGTGTGATTCAGCGAGTGTGATTCAGTGAGTGATTCAGTGAGTGTGAATCAGAGTATGATCAGTGAGTGTGAATAAGTGAGTGTGAATCACTGATTGTGAATCAGTGAGTGTGATTCAGTGAGTGTGATTCAGTGAGTGTGAATCAGTGAGTGTGAATCAGTGAGTGTGATTCAGTGAGTGTGAATCAGTGAGTGTGATTCAGTGAGTGTGAGTCAGTGAGTGTGATTCAGTGATTGTGAATAAGAGAGTGTGATTCAGTGAGTGTGAATCAGTGAGTGTGATTCAGTAAGTGTGAATCAGTGAGAGTGAATCGGTGAGTGTGATTCAGTGAGTGTGATTCAGCGAGTGTGACTCAGAGTATGATCAGTGAGCGTGAATCAGCGAGTGTGATTCAGCGAGTGTGAATCAGTGAGTGTGAATCGGTGAGTGTGATTCAGCGAGTGTGAATCAGTGAGTGTGAATCGGTGACTGTGAATCGGCGAGTGTGAATCGGTGAGTGTGAATCAGTGAGTGTGATTCAGTGAATTTGAATCAGTGAGTGTGATTCAGTGAGTGTGCATCAGTGATTGTGAATCAGTGAGTGTGATCAGTGAGTGTGAATCGGTGAGTGTGAATCAGTGAGCGTGATTCAGTGAGTGTGAATCAGTGAGCGTGATTCAGTGAGTGTGAATCAGTGTGTGTGATTCAGTGAGTTTGAATCAGTGAGTGTGATTCAGTGAGTGTGAATCAGTGATTGTGAATCAGTGAGTGTGATCAGTGAGTGTGAATCGGTGAGTGTGAATCAGTGAGTGTGATCACTGAGTGTGATCAGTGAGTTTAATTCAGCGAGTGTGATTCAGTGAGTGTGAATCAGTGAGTGTGATTCAGTGAGTGTGATTCAGCGAGCGTGATTCAGTGAGTGTGATTCAGTGGATGTGAATCAGTGAGTGTGAATCAGTGAGTGTGATTCAGTTGCTGTGAATCAGTGAGTGTGATTCAGTGACTGTGAATCAGTGAGTGTGAATTGGTGAGTGTGATTCAGCGAGCGTGATTCAGTGAGTGTGATTCAGTGGATGTGAATCAGTGAGTGTGATTCAGTAAGTGTGATTCAGTGAGTGTGAATCATTGAATGTGATTCAGTGGGTGTGATTCAGTGAGTGTGAATCAGTGAGTGTTTCAATGAGTGTGATTCAGTGAGTGTGATTCAGTGGATGTGAATCAGTGAGTGTGAATCAGTGAGTGTAATTCAATTGCTGTGAATCAGTGAGTGTGATTCAGTGACTGTGAATCAGTGAGTGTGAATTGGTGAGTGTGATTCAGCGAGCGTGATTCAGTGAGTGTGATTCAGTGGATGTGAATCAGTGAGTGTGATTCAGTAAGTGTGATTCAGTGAGTGTGAATCATTGAATGTGATTCAGTGGGTGTGATTCAGTGAGTGTGAATCAGTGAGTGTTTCAATGAGTGTGATTCAGTGAGTGTGATTCAGTGGGTGTGAATCAGTGAGTTTGATTCAGTGAGTGTCATTCAGTGAGTGTGATTCAGTGATTGTGAATCGGTGAGTGTGATTCAGTGAGTGTGATTCAGTGAGTGTGATTCAGTGAGTGTGACTCAGAGTATGATCAGTGAGCGTGAATCAGCGAGTGTGATTCAGTGAATGTGAATCAGTGAGTGTGAATCGATGAGTATGATTCAGCGAGTGTGAATCAGTGAGTGTAAATCAGTGAGTGTGAATCGGTGAGTGTGAATCAGTGAGTGTGAATCGGTGAGTGTGAATCAGTGAGCGTGATTCAGTGAGTGTGAATCAGTGAGCGTGATTCAGTGAGTGTGATTCAGTGAGTGTGATTCAGTGATTGCGAATCAGTGAGTGTGATTCAGTGAGTGTGTTTCAGTGCGTGTGATTCAGTGAGTGTGAATCAGTGAGTGTGATTCAGTGAGAGTGATTCAGTGAGTGCGAATCAGTAAGTGTGATTCAGTGAGTGTGATTCAGTGGGTGTGAATCAGTGAGTGTGATTCAGTGAGTGTGAATCAGAGTATGATCAGTGAGTGTGATTCACTGAGTGTGATTCAGTGCGTGTGAATGAGTGAGTGTGATTCAGTGAGTGTGATTCAGTGATTGTGAATCAGTGAGTGTGAATCAGTGAGTGTGATTCAGTGAGTGTGTTTCAGTGAGTGTGAACCTGAGTGTGATTCAGTGAGTGTGATTCAGTGAGTGTGATTCAGTGAGTGTGAGTCAGTGATTGTGAATTGGTGAGTGTGATTCAGTGAGTGTGATTCACTGAGTGTGACTCAGAGTATGATCAGTGAGCGTGAATCAGCGAGTGTGAGTCAGCGAGTATGAATCAGCGAGTGTGAATCGGTGATTGTGATTCAGTGATTGTGAATCAGTGAGTGTGATTCAGTGAGTGTGAATCTGTGAGTGTGAATCGGTGAATGTGAGTCGGTGAGTGTGATTCAGTGAGTGTGATTCAGTGAGTGTGACTCAGAGTATGATCTGTGAGCGTGAATCAGCGAGTGTGATTCAATGAGTGTGAATCAGTGAGTGTGAATCGGTGAGGGTGATTCAGTGAGTGTGAATCAGTGATTGTGAATCGGTGAGTGTGAATCGGTGAGTGTGATTCAGTGAGTGTGATTCAGTGAGTGTGAATCAGTGAGTGTGAATCGGTGAATGTGAGTCGGTGAGTGTGATTCAGTGAGTGTGATTCAGTGAGTGTGACTCAGAGTATGATCTGTGAGCGTGAATCAGCGAGTGTGATTCAATGAGTGTGAATCAGTGAGTGTGAATCGGTGAGGGTGATTCAGTGAGTGTGAATCAGTGATTGTGAATCGGTGAGTGTGAATCGGTAAGTGTGATTCAGTGAGTGTGATTCAGTGAGTGTGAATCAGTGAGTGTGAATCGGTGAGTGTGATTCAGTGAGTGTGATTCAGTGAGTGTGATTCAGTGACTGTGAATCAGTGTGTGTGAATTGGTGAGTGTGATTCAGTGAGTGTGATTCAGTGAGTGTGATTCAGTGAGTGATGGAGCGAGTGTGAATCAGTGAGTGTGAATCAGTGATTGTGAATCGGTGAGTGTGAATCAGTGAGTGTGATCAGTGAGTGTGAATCGGTGAGTTTGAATCAGTGAGTTTGAATCAGTGAGTGTGATCAGTGAGTGTGATTCAGCGAGTGTGATGCAGTGAGTGTGATTCAGTGAGTGTGATTCAGTGGGTGTGAATCAGTGAGTGTGATTCAGCGAGCGTGATTCAGTGAGTGTGATTCAGTGGGTGTGAATCATTGAGTGTGATTCAGTGAGTGTGAATCAGAGAGTGTGATTCAGTGAGTGTGAATCAGTGAGTGTGATTCAATTGGTGTGAATCAGTGAGTGTGATTCAGTGACTGTGAATCAGTGAGTGTGAATTGGTGAGTGTGATTCAGTGAGTGTGATTCAGTGATTGTGATTCAGTGAGTGTGATTCAGCGAGTGTGAATCAGTGAGTGTGAATCAGTGATTGTGAATTGTTGAGTGTGATTCAGTGAGTGTGATTCAGTGAGTGTGACTCAGAGTATGATCAGTGAGCGTGAATCAGCGAGCGTGATTCAGCGAGTGTGAATCAGTGAGTGTAAATCGGTGAGTGTGATTCAGCGAGTGTGATTTAGCGAGTGTGATTCAGTGAGTGATTCAGTGAGTGTGAATCAGAGTATGGTCAATGAGTGTGAATAAGTGAGTGTGAATCAGTGATTGTGAATCAGTGCGTGTGATTCAGTGAGTGTGATTCAGTGAGTGTGAATCAGTGATTGTGCATCAGTGAGTGTGATTCAGTGAGTGTGATTCAGTGAGTGTGAATCAGTGAGTGTGATTCAGTGAGTGTGAGTCAGTCAGTGTGATTCAGTGATTGTTAATAATTGAGTGTGATTCAGAGAGTGTGATTCAGTGAGTGTGATTCAGTAAGTGTGAATTAGTGAGTGTGAATCGGTGAGTGTGATTCAGTGAGTGTGATTCAGCGAGTGTGACTCAGAGTATGATCAGTGAGCGTGAATCAGCGAGTGTGATTCAGCGAGTGTGAATCAGTGAGTGTGAATCGGTGAGTGTGATTCAGCGAGTGTGAATCAGTGAGTGTGAATCGGTGAGTGTGATTCAGCGAGTGTGATTCAGCGAGTGTGAATCGGCGAGTGTGAATCGGTGAGTGTGAATCAGTGAGTGTGAATCGGTGAGTGTGAATCAGTGAGCGTGATTCAGTGAGTGTGAATCAGTGAGCATGATTCAGTGAGTGTGAATCAGTGTGTGTGATTCAGTGAATTTGAATCAGTGAGTGTGATTCAGTGAGTGTGAATCAGTGATTGTGAATCAGTGAGTGTGATCAGTGAGTGTGAATCAGTGAGTGTGAATCAGTGAGCGTGATTCAGTGAGTGTGAATCAGTGAGCGTGATTCAGTGAGTGTGAATCAGTGTGTGTGATTCAGTGAGTTTGAATCAGTGAGTGTGATTCAGTGAGTGTGAATCAGTGATTGTGAATCAGTGAGTGTGATCAGTGAGTGTGAATCGGTGAGTGTGAATCAGTGAGTGTGATCAGTGAGTGTGATCAGTGAGTGTGATTCAGTGAGTGTGATTCAGTGGATGTGAATCAGTGAGTGTGAATCAGTGAGTGTGATTCAGTTGCTGTGAATCAGTGAGTGTGATTCAGTGACTGTGAATCAGTGAGTGTGAATTGGTGAGTGTGATTCAGTGAGTGTGATTCAGTGATTGTGATTCATTGAGTGTGATTCAGCGAGTGTGAATCAGTGAGTGTGAATCAGTGATTGTGAATCGTTGAGTGTGATTCAGTGAGTGTGATTCAGTGAGTGTGACTCAGAGTATGATCAGTGAGCATGAATCAGCGAGTGTGATTCAGCAAGTGTGAATCAGTGATTGTGAATCAGTGAGTGTGATTCAGTGAGTGTGATTCAGTGAGTGTGAATCAGTGATTGTGAATCAGTGAGTGTGAGTCAGTGAGTGTGAATCAGTGACTGTGAATCAGTGAGTGTGATTCAGTGACTGTGAATCAGTGAATGTGAATCAGTGATTGTGATTCAGTGTGTGTGATTCAGTGAGTGTGAATCAGTGAGTGTGAATCAGTGATTGTGAATCGGTGAGTGTGTTTCAGTGAGTGTGATTCAGTGAGAGTGAATCAGTGATTGTGAATCAGTGAGTATGAATCAGTGAGTGTGATTCAGTGAGTGTGAATCAGTGAATGTGAATCAGTGATTGTGAATCAGTGAGTGTGATTAAGTGAGTGTGATTCAGTGATTGTGAATCAGTGAGTGAGATTCAGTGCGTATGTTTCAGTGAGTGTGATTCAGTGAATGTGATTCAGTGAGTGTGAATCAGTGAGTGTGATTCAATGCGTATGTTTCAGTGAGTGTGATTCAGTGAGTGTTTTTCAGTGAGTGTGATTCAGTGGGTGTGAATCACTGAGTGTGATTCAGTGAGTGTGATTCAGTGAGTGTGAGACAGTGAGTGTGAATCAGTGATTGTGAATCGGTGAGTGTGATTCAGTGAGTTTGATTCAGTGAGTGTGATTCAGTGAGTGTAACTCAGAGTATTATCAGTGAGCGTGAATCAGCAAGTGTGAATCAGCGAGTGTGAATCGGTGAGTGTGATTCAGTGAGTGTGGTTCAGTGAGTGATTCAGTGAGTGTGAATCAGAGTATGATCAGTGAGTGTGAATCAGTGAGTGTGAATCAGTGAGTGTGAATCAGTGAGCGTGATTCAGTGAGTGTGATTCAGTGAGTGTGATTCAGTGATTGCGAATCAGTGTGTGTGATTCAGTGAGTGTGATTCAGTGAGTGTAACTCAGAGTATTATCAGTGAGCGTGAATCAGCGAGTGTGAATCAGCGAGTGTGAATCGGTGAGTGTGATTCAGCAAGTGTGATTCAGCGAGTGTGAATCAGGGAGTGTGAATCGGTGAGTGTGAATCAGTGAGCGTGATTCAGTGAGCGTGAATCAGTGAGCGTGATTCAGTGACTGTGATTCAGTGAGTGTGAATCAGTGAGTGTAATTCAGTGAGTGTGATTCAGTGAGTGTGATTCAGTGAGTGTGATTCAGTGAGTGTGACTCAGAGTATGATCAGTGAGCGTGAATCAGCGAGCGTGATTCAGCGAGTGTGAATCAGTGAGTGTGAATCGGTGAGTGTGATTCAGCGAGTGTGATTCAGCGAGTGTGATTCAGTGAGTGATTCAGTGAGTGTGAATCATAGTATGATCAGTGAGTGTGAATAAGTGAGTGTGAATCAGTGATTGTGAATCAGTGCGTGTGATTCAGTGAGTGTGATTCAGTGAGTGTGAATCAGTGATTGTGAATCAGTGAGTGTGAATCAGTGAGTGTGATTCAGTGAGTGTGAGTCAGTGAGTGTGATTCAGTGAGTGTGAATCAGAGTATGATCAGTGAGTGTGAATAAGTGAGTGTGAATCACTGATTGTGAATCAGTGAGTGTGATTCAGTGAGTGTGATTCAGTGAGTGTGAATCAGTGAGTGTGAATCAGTGAGTGTGACTCAGTGAGTGTGAATCAGTGAGTGTGATTCAGTGAGTGTGAGTCAGTGAGTGTGATTCAGTGTTTGTGAATAAGAGAGTGTGATTCAGTGAGTGTGAATCAGTGAGTGTGATTCAGTAAGTGTGAATCAGTGAGAGTGAATCGGTGAGTGTGATTCAGTGAGTGTGATTCAGCGAGTGTGACTCAGAGTATGATCAGTGAGCGTGAATCAGCGAGTGTGATTCAGCGAGTGTGAATCAGTGAGTGTGAATCGGTGAGTGTGATTCAGCGAGTGTGAATCAGTGAGTGTGAATCGGTGAGTGTGAAACGGTGAGTGTGAATCAGTGAGCGTGATTCAGTGAGTGTGAATCAGTGAGTGTGATTCAGTGACTGTGATTCAGTGAGCGTGATTTAGTGAGTGTGAATCAGTGAGCGTGATTCAGTGAGCGTGATTCGGTGAGTGTGAGTCGGTGAGTGTGAATCAGTGAGTGTGATTCAGTGAGTGTGAATCAATGAGTGCGATTCAGTGAGTGTGAATCAGTGAGTGCGATCAGTGAGTGTGAATCGGTGAGTGTGATTCAGTGAGTGTGATTCAGCGAGTGATTCAGTGAGTGTGAATAAGTGAGTGTGATTCAGTGGGTGTGAATCAATGAGTGTGATTCAGTGAGTGTGATTCAGTGAGTGTGAATCAGTGAGTGTGATTCAGTTGGTGTGAATCAGTGAGTGTGATTCAGTGACTGTGAATCAGTGTGTGTGAATTGGTGAGTGTGATTCAGTGAGTGTGATTCAGCGAGTTTGATTCAGTGAGTGTGATGGAGCGAGTGTGAATCAGTGAGTGTGAATCAGTGATTGTGAATCGGTGAGTGTGATTCAGTCAGTGTGATTCAGTGAGTGTGACTCAGCGTATGATCAGTGAGCTTGAATCAGCGAGTGTGATTCAGCAAGTGTGAATCGACGATTGTGAATCAGTGAGTGTGAATCAGTGAGTGTGATCAGTGAGTGTGAATCGGTGAGTGTGAATCAGTGAGTGTGATCAGTGAGTGTGATCAGTGAGTGTGATTCAGCGAGTGTGATTCAGTGAGTGTGAATCAGTGAGTGTGATTCAGTGGGTGTGAATCAGTGAGTGTGATTCAGTGAGTGTGAATCAGAGAGTGTGATTCAGTGAGTGTGAATCAGTGAGTGTGATTCAGTTGGTGTGAATCAGTGAGTGTGATTCAGTGACTGTGAATCAGTGAGTGTTAATTGGTGAGTGTGATTCAGTGAGTGTGATTCAGTGATTGTGATTCAGTGAGTGTGATTCAGCGAGCGTGAATCAGTGAGTCTGAATCAGTGATTGTGAATCGTTGAGTGCGATTCAGTGAGTGTGATTCAGTGAGTGTGACTCAGAGTATGATCAGTGAGCATGAATCAGCGAGTGTGATTCAGCAAGTGTGAATCAGTGATTGTGAATCAGTGAGTGTGATTCAGTGAGTGTGATTCAGTGACTGTGAATCTGTGTGTGTGAATTGGTGAGTGTGAATCAGTGAGTGTGATTCAGCGAGTGTGATTCAGTGAGTGTGATGGAGCGAGTGTGAACCAGTGAGTGTGAATCAGTGATTGTGAATCGGTGAGTGTGAATCAGTGAGTGTGATCAGTGAGTGTGAATCGGTGAGTTTGAATCAGTGAGTTTGAATCAGTGAGTGTGATCAGTGAGTGTGATTCAGCGAGTGTGATGCAGTGAGTGTGAATCAGTGAGTGTGATTCAGTGGGTGTGAATCAGTGAGTGTGATTCAGCGAGCGTGATTCAGTGAGTGTGATTCAGTGGGTGTGAATCATTGAGTGTGATTCAGTGAGTGTGAATCAGAGAGTGTGATTCAGTGAGTGTGAATCAGTGAGTGTGATTCAATTGGTGTGAATCAGTGAGTGTGATTCAGTGAGTGTGAATCAGTGAGTGTGAATTGGTGAGTGTGATTCAGTGAGTGTGATTCAGTGATTGTGATTCAGTGAGTGTGATTCAGCGAGTGTGAATCAGTGAGTGTGAATCAGTGATTGTGAATTGTTGAGTGTGATTTAGTGAGTGTGATTCAGTGAGTGTGACTCAGAGTGTGATCAGTGAGCATGAATCAGCGAGTGTGATTCAGCAAGTGTGAATCAGTGAGTGTGATTCAGTGAGTGTGATTAAGTGAGTGTGATTCAGTGAGTATGATTAAGTGAGTGTGATTAAGTGAGTGTGAATCAGTGAGTGTGATTCAGTGAGTGTGATTCAGTGGGTTTGAATCAGTGATTGTGAATCGGTGAGTGTGATTCAGTGAGTATGACTCAGAGAATGATCAGTGAGCGTGAATCAGTGAGTGTGATTCAGTGAGTGTGAGTCAGTGAGTGTGAATCGGTGAGTGTGAATCAGTGAGTGTGAATCAGTGATTGTGAATCGGTGAGTGTGATTCAGTGAGTGTGGTTCAGTGAGTGATTCAGTGAGTGTGAATCAGAGTATGATCTGTGAGTGTGAATCAGTGAGTGTGAATCAGTGAGTGTGAATCAGTGAGCGTGATTCAGTGAGTGTGATTCAGTGAGTGTGATTCAGTGATTGCGAATCAGTGAGTGTGATTCAGTGAGTGTGTTTCAGTGAGTGTGAATCAGTGAGTGTGATTCAGCGAGCGTGATTCAGTGAGTGTGATTCAGTGGGTGTGAATCATTGAGTGTGATTCAGTGAGAGTGAATCAGAGAGTGTGATTCAGTGAGTGTGAATCAGTGAGTGTGATTCAATTGGTGTGAATCAGTGAGTGTGATTCAGTGACTGTGAATCAGTGAGTGTGAATTGGTGAGTGTGATTCAGTGAGTGTGATTCAGTGATTGTGATTCAGTGAGTGTGATTCAGCGAGTGTGAATCAGTGAGTGTGAATCAGTGATTGTGAATTGTTGAGTGTGATTCAGTGAGTGTGATTCAGTGAGTGTGACTCAGAGTATGATCAGTGAGCATGAATCAGCGAGTGTGATTCAGCAAGTGTGAATCAGTGAGTGTGATTCAGTGAGTGTGGTTAAGTGAGTGTGATTCAGTGAGTGTGATTAAGTGAGTGTGATTAAGTGAGTGTGAGTCAGTGAGTGTGAATCGGTGAGTGTGAATCAGTGAGTGTGAATCAGTGATTGTGAATCGGTGAGTGTGATTCAGTGAGTGTGGTTCAGTGAGTGTTTCAGTGAGTGTGAATCAGAGTATGATCAGTGAGTGTGAATCAGTGAGTGTGAATCAGTGAGTGTGAATCAGTGAGCGTGATTCAGTGAGTGTGATTCAGTGAGTGTGATTCAGTGATTGCGAATCAGTGAGTGTGATTCAGTGAGTGTGTTTCAGTGAGTGTGATTCAGTGAGTGTGATTCAGTGATTGCGAATCAGTGAGTGTGATTCAGTGAGTGTGATTCAGCAAGTGTGACTCAGAGTATGATCAGTGAGCGTGAATCAGCAAGTGTGATTCAGCGAGTGTGAATCAGTGAGTGTGAATCGGTGAGTGTGATTCAGCGAGTGTGAATCAGTGAGTGTGAATCGATGAGTGTGATTCAGCAAGTGTGAATCAGCGAGTGTAAATCAGTGAGTGTGAATCGGTGAGTGTGAATCAGTGAGTGTGAATCGGTGAGTGTGAATCAGTGAGCGTGATTCAGTGAGTGTGAATCAGTGAGCGTGATTCAGTGAGTGTGATTCAGTGAGTGTGATTCAGTGATTGCGAATCAGTGAGTGTGATTCAGTGAGTGTGTTTCAGTGAGTGTGATTCAGTGAGTGTGAATCAGTGAGTGTGATTCAGTGAGAGTGATTCAGTGAGTGTGAATCAGTGAGTGTGATTCAGTGAGTGTGATTCAGTGGGTGTGAATCAGTGAGTGTGATTCAGTGAGTGTGAATCAGAGTATGATCAGTGAGTGTGATTCAGTGAGTGTGATTCAGTGCGTGTGAATGAGTGAGTGTGATTCAGTGAGTGTGATTCAGTGATTGTGAATCAGTGAGTGTGAATCAGTGAGTGTGAATCAGTGAGTGTGATTCAGTGAGTGTGATTCAGTGAGTGTGATTCAGTGAGTGTGATTCACTGAGTGTGACTCAGGGTATGATCAGTGAGCGTGAATCAGCGAGTGTGATTCAGCGAGTATGAATCAGCGAGTGTGAATCGGTGAGTGTGATTAAGTGATTGTGAATCAGTGAATGCGAGTTGGTGAGTGTGATTCAGTGAGTGTGATTCAATGAGTGTGACTCAGAGTATGATCTGTGAGCGTGAATCAGCGAGTGTGATTCAGTGAGTGTGAATCAGTGAGTGTGAATCGGTGAGGGTGATTCAGTGAGTGTGAATCGGTGATTGTGAATCGGTGAGTGTGAATCGGTGAGTGTGATTCAGTGAGTGTGATTCAGTGAGTGTGAATCAGTGAGTGTGAATCGGTGAGTGTGATTCAGTGAGTGTGATTCAGTGAGTGTGATTCAGTGAGTGTGAATCAGAGTATGATCAGTGAGTGTGAATCAGTGAGTGTGAATCAGTGAGTGTGATTCAGTGAGTGTGATTCAGTGAGTGTGATTCGGTGAGTGTGATTCAGTGAGTGTGAATCAGTGAGTGTGATTCAGTGAGTGTGAATCAGAGTATGATCAGTGAGTGTGATTCAGTGAGTGTGATTCAGTGCGTGTGAATGAGTGAGTGTGATTCAGTGAGTGTGATTCAGTGATTGTGAATCAGTGAGTGAGAATCAGTGAGTGTGATTCAGTGAGTGTGAATCAGTGAGTGTGATTCGGTGAGTGTGATTCAGTGAGTGTGATTCAGTGAGTGTGAATCAGTAAGTGTGATTCAGTGAGTGTAATTCAGTGAGTGTGAATCAGTGAGTGTGATTCAGTGAGCATGAATCATTGAGGGTAATTAAGTGAGTGTGAATCAGTGAGTGTGATTCAGTGAGTGTGATTCAGTGAGTGTGAATCAGTGAGTGTGATTCAGTGATTTTGAATCAGTGTGAATCAGTGAGTGTGAATCGGTGAGTGTGAGTCAGTGAGTGTGATTCAGTGAGTGTGAGTCAGTAAGTGTGATTCGGTGAGTGTGAATCAGTGATTGTGTTTCAGTGAGTGTGACTCGGTGAGTGTGAATCGGTGAGTGTGATTCAGTGAGTGTGATTCAGGGAGTGTGAATCAGAGAGTGTGATTCAGTTGGTGTGAATCAGTGAGTGTGATTCAGTGACTGTGAATCAGTGAGTGTGAATTGGTGAGTGTGATTCAGTGAGTGTGATTCAGTGATTGTGATTCAGTGAGTGTGATTCAGCGAGTGTGAATCAGTGAGTGTCAATCAGTGATTGTGAATCGTTGAGTGTGATTCAGTGAGTGTGATTCAGTGAGTGTGACTCAGAGTATGATCAGTGAGCATGAATCAGCGAGTGTGATTCAGCAAGTGTGAATCAGTGATTGTGAATCAGTGCGTGTGATTCAGTGAGTGTGATTCAGTGAGTGTGAATCAGTGATTGTGGATCAGTGAGTGTGATTCAGTGAGTGTGATTCAATGACTGTGAATCAGTGAGTGCGATTCAGTGACTGTGAATCAGTGAATGTGAATCAGTGAGTGTGATTCAGTGAGTGTGAATCAGTGATTGTGAATCAGTGAGTGTGAATCAGTGATTGTGAATCAGTGAGTGTGATTCAGTGAGTGTGATTCAGTGAGTGTGAATCAGTGATTGTGAATCAGTGAGTGTGAATCAGTGAGTGTGATTCAGTGAGTGTGAATCAGTGAGTGTGATTCAGTAAGTATGATTCAGTGAATGTGAATCAGTGAGTGTGATTCAGTGAGTGTGATTCAGTGAGTGTGATTCAGTGGGTGTGAATCAGTGAGTTTGATTCAGTGAGTGTGATTCAGTGAGTGTGATTCAGTGAGTGTGAATCGGTGAGTGTGATTCAGTGAGTGTGATTCAGTGAGTGTGATTCAATGAGTGTGACTCAGAGTATGATCAGTGAGCGTGAATCAGTGAGTGTGATTCAGTGAGTGTGAATCAGTGAGTGTGAGTCGGTGAGTGTGATTCAGCGAGTGTGAATCAGCGAGTGTAAATCGGTGAGTGTGAATCGGTGAGTCTGAATCAGTGAGTGTGAATCGTTGAGTGTGAATCAGTGAGCATGATTCAGTGAGTTTGAATCAGTGAGCGTGATTCAGTGAGTGTAATTCAGTGAGTGTGATTCAGTGAGCGTGAATCAGTGAGCGTGATTCAGTGAGTGTGATTCAGTCAGTGTGATTCAGTGAGTGTGAATCAGTGAGTGTGATTCAGTGAGTGTGAATCGGTGAGTGTGATACAGTGGGTGTGAATCAGTGAGTGTGATTCAGCGAGTGTTATTCAGTGAGTGTGATTCAGTGGGTGTCAATCGGTGAGTGTGATTCAGTGAGTGCGATTCAGTGAGTGTGAATCAGAGAGTGTGATTCAGTTCGTGTGAATCAGTGAGTGTGATTCAGTGACTGTGAATCAGTGAGTGTGAATTGGTGAGTGTACTTCAATGAGTGGGATTCAGCGAGTGTGATTCAGTGATTGTGAATCAGTGAGTGTGATTCAGTGAGTGTGATTCAGTGAGTGTGAATCAGTGATTGTGAATCAGTGAGTGTGAATCAGTGAGTGTGATTCAGTGAGTGTGAATCAGTGAGTGTGATTCAGTAAGTATGATTCAGTGAATGTGAATCAGTGAGTGTGATTCAGTGAGTGTGATTCAGTGAGTGTGAATCAGTGAGTTTGATTCAGTGAGTGTGATTCAGTGAGTGTGATTCAGTGAGTGTGAATCGGTGAGTGTGATTCAGTGAGTGTGATTCAGTGAGTGTGATTCAATGAGTGTGACTCAGAGTATGATCAGTGAGCGTGAATCAGTGAGTGTGATTCAGTGAGTGTGAATCAGTGAGTGTGAGTCGGTGAGTGTGATTCAGCGAGTGTGAATCAGCGAGTGTAAATCGGTGAGTGTGAATCGGTGAGTCTGAATCAGTGAGTGTGAATCGTTCAGTGTGAATCAGTGAGCATGATTCAGTGAGTTTGAATCAGTGAGCGTGATTCAGTGAGTGTAATTCAGTGAGTGTGATTCAGTGAGCATGAATCAGTGAGCGTGATTCAGTGAGTGTGATTCAGTCAGTGTGATTCAGTGAGTGTGAATCAGTGAGTGTGATTCAGTGAGTGTGAATCGGTGAGTGTGATACAGTGGGTGTGAATCAGTGAGTGTGATTCAGCGAGTGTTATTCAGTGAGTGTGATTCAGTGGGTGTCAATCGGTGAGTGTGATTCAGTGAGTGCGATTCAGTGAGTGTGAATCAGAGAGTGTGATTCAGTTCGTGTGAATCAGTGAGTGTGATTCAGTGACTGTGAATCAGTGAGTGTGAATTGGTGAGTGTACTTCAATGAGTGGGATTCAGCGAGTGTGATTCAGTGAATGTGATTCAGTGAGTGTGAATCAGTGAGTGTGAATCAGTGAATGTGAATCAGCGAGTGTGAGTCAGTGAATGTGAATCAGTGAGTGTGAATCGGTGAGTGTGAATCAATGAGTGTGAATCAGTGAGTATGAATCGGTGAGTGTGAATCAGTTAATGTGAATCAGTGAGTGTGAATCGGTGAGTGTGAATCAGTGAGTGTGAATCAGTGAGCGTGATTCAGTCAATGTGAATCAGTGAGCGTGAATCAGTGAGCGTGATTCAGTGAGTGTGAATCGGGGAGTGTGAATCAGTGAGTGTGATTCAGTGAGTGTGATTCAGTGAGTGTGAATCAGTGAGTGTGATCAGTGAGTGTGAATCAGTGAGTGTGAATCAGTGAGTGTGATCAGTGAATGTGATTCAGCGAGTGTGAATCAGTGAGTGTGGTTCAGTGAGTGTGATGCAGTGAGTGTGATTCATTGGGTGTGAATCGGTGAGTGTGATCAGTGAGTGTGAATCAGTGAGTGTGATTCAGTGAGTGTGATTCAGTGAGTGTGATTCAGTGGGTGTGAATCGGTGAGTGTGATTCAGTGTGTATGATTCAGTGAGTGTGAATCAGTGAGTGTGATTCCGTGAGTGTGCATAAGTGAGTGTGATTCAGTGGGTGTGAATCAGTGAGTGTGATTCAGTGACTGTGAATCAGTGAGTGTGAATCGGTGAGTGTGATTCGGTGAGTGTGAATCAGTGAGTGAATCAGTGAGTGTGAATCAGTGAATGTGATTCAGTGAGTGTGAATCAGTGAGTGTGAATCAGTGAGTGTGATTCAGTGAGTGTGAATCAGTGAGTGTGAATCAGCGAGTTTGATTCAGTGAGTGTGAATTGGTGAGTGTGAATCAGTGAGTGTGATTTGGTGAGTGTGAATCAGTGAGTGTGAATCAGTGAGTGTGATTCAGTGAGTGTGAATCAGTGAGTGTGAATCAGTGAGTGTTATTCAGTGAGTGTGAATCAGTGAGTGTGATTCAATGAGTGTGAATTGGTGAGTGTGATTCAGTGAGTGTGATTCAGTGAATGTGATTCAGTGAGTGTGAATCAGTGAGTGTGAATCAGTGAGTGTGATTCAGCGAGAGTGATTCAGTGAGTGTGAATCAGTGAGGGTAATTCAGTGAGTGAATCAGTGAGTGTGATTCAGTGAGTGTGATTCGGTGATTTTGAATCAGTTTGTGTGAATCAGTTCGTGTGAATCGGTGAGTGTGAGTCAGTGAGTGTGAATCAGTACATGTGAATCAGTGAGTGTGATTCAGTGAGTGTGATTCAGTGAGTGTGAATCAGCGAGTGTGATTCAGTGAGCGTGAATCAGTAAGTGTGATTCAGTGAGTGTGAATCAGTGAGTGTGATTCAGTGAGTGTGATTCAGTGAATGTGATTCAGTGAGTGTGAATCAGTGAGTGTGATTCAGTGAGTGTGATTCATTGAGTGTGAATCAGTGAGGGTAATTCAGTGAGTGTGAATCAGTGAGTGTGATTCAGTGAGTGTGATTCAGTGAGTGTGAATCAGTGAGTGTGATTCGGTGATTTTGAATCAGTTACTGTGAATCAGTGAGTGTGAATCGGTGAGTGTGAGTCAGTGAGTGTGAATCAGTAAGTGTGATTCAGTGAGTGTGATTCAGTAAGTGTGAATCAGTGAGTGTGATTCAGTGAGCATGATTCATTGAGGATAATTAAGTGAGTGTGAATCAGTGAGTGTGATTCAGTGAGTGTGATTCAGTGAGTGTGAATCAGTGAGTGTGATTCAGTGATTTTGAATCAGTGTGAATCAGTGAGTGTGAATCGGTGAGTGTGAGTCAGCAAGTGTGATTCAGTGAGTGTGAATCAGTGAGTGTGATTCGGTGAGTGTGATTCAGTGAGTGTGATTCAGTGAGTGTGAATCAGTGAGTGTGATTCAGTGAGCATGAATCATTGAGGGTAATTAAGTGAGTGTGAATCAGTGAGTGTGATTCAGTGAGTGTGAATCAGTGAGTGTGATTCGGTGAGTGTGATTCAGTGAGTGTGATTCAGTGAGTGTGATTCAGTGAGTGTGAATCAGTGAGTGTGATTCAGTGAGCATGAATCATTGAGGGTAATTAAGTGAGTGTGAATCAGTGAGTGTGATTCAGTGAGTGTGATTCAGTGAGTGTGAATCAGTGAGTGTGATTCAGTGATTTTGAATCAGTGTGAATCAGTGAGTGTGAATCGGTGAGTGTGAGTCAGTGAGTGTGATTCAGTGAGTGTGAGTCAGTAAGTGTGATTCGGTGAGTGTGAATCAGTGATTGTGTTTCAGTGAGTGTGACTCGGTGAGTGTGAATCGGTGAGTGTGATTCAGTGAGTGTGATTCAGTGAGTGTGTAACATAGAAACATAGAAGATAGGTGCAGGAGTAGGCCATTCGGCCCCTCGAGCCTGCTCCGCCATTCAATGCGATCATGGCTGATCATCCAAATTCAGTACCTGGTCCCTGCTTTCTCCCCATATCCCTTGATCCCTTTAGCCTTAAGAAATATATCCAACTGCTTCTTGAATATATTTAATGAATTGGCCTCTACTGCCTTCTGTGGTAGAGAATTCCACAGGTTCCACTCTCTGGGTGAAGAAATTCCTCCTCATTTCTGTCCTAAATGGCCTACCCCTTATCGTTAGACTGTGACCCCTGGTTCTGGACTCCCCGACCATCGGGAACATCCTTCCGGCATCTAGTCTATCCAGTCCTGTCAGAATTTTATAAGTTTCAAGAGATCCCCTCTCATTCTTCTAAACTCCAGCAAGTATAAGCCCAATCATCCCAATCTCTCCTCATACGTCATTCCTGCCATCCCAGGTATCAGCCTGGTAAATCTTCGCTGAACTCCTTCCATGGCAAGAACATCCTTCCTCAGATAAGGCGACCAAAACTGCACACAATACTCAAGATGTGGCCTCACCAAGGCCCTGTACAACTGCAACAAGACATCCTTGTTCCTGTACTCAAACCCTCTCGCTACGAAGGCCAACATACCATTTGCCTTCTTAACCGCCTGCTGCACCTGCATGCTTACCTTCAGCGATTGGTGCACAAGGACACCCAGGTCTCGTTGCACTTCCCCTTCTCCCAATCTATTGCCATTCAGATAATAATCTGCTTTCCTGTTTTTGCCAGCAAAGTGGATAACCTCACATTTATCCATGTTATATTGCATCTGCCATGCTTCTGCCCAATCACCCAACCTGTCCAAATCATCCTGGAGTTTCTCGGCATCCTCCTCACAGCACACACGCCCACCCAGCTTTGTGTCGTCTGCAAATTTGGAGATATTACATCTAGTTCCCTTGTCTAGATCATTAATATATATTGTGAATAGCTGGGGTCCAAGGACCGATCCCTGCGGTACCCCACTAGTCACTGCCTGCCACTCGGAAAAAAACCGTTTATTCCAACTCTTTGCTTTCTGTCTGTCAACCAGTTCTCTATCCAAGTCAATACCTTGCCCCCAATCCCATGTGCCTTAACTTTAAACGCTAATCTCTTATGTGGGACCTTATCAAAGGCCTTCTGAAAGTCCAAATACACCACATCCACTGGTTCTCCCTTATCTATTTTACCAGTTACATCCTCAAAAAATTCCAGTAGATTAGTCATGCACGATTTACCTTTTGTAAATCCATGTTGACTTTGTCCGATCCTGTCACTGTTTTCCAAGTGCTCAGCTATTACATCTTTTATAATGGACTCTAGCATTTTCCCCACTACCAATGTCAGGCTTACCGGTCTGTAATTCCCCGTTTTCTCTCTACCACCTTTTTTGAATAGTGGGGTAACATTAGCTACCCTCCAATCCATGGGTACTGTTCCAGATTCCATCGAATGCTGGAAGATGATCAGCAAAGCATCAACTATTTCTAGGGCCACTTCTTTAAGTACCCTAGGATGTAGATTATCAGGCCCTGGGGATTTATCGGCCTTCAATCCCATCAATTTCCCTAACACCATTTCCCTACAAATACTGATTTCTTTCAGTTCCTCCCTTTCATCAGACCCTATGTTCCCCGACATCTCTGGGAGGTTATTTGTGTCCTCCTTTGTGAAGACAGAACCAAAATATGTATTTAATTGGTCAGCCATTTCTTTGTTCCCCATTATAAATTCCCCTGATTCTGACTGCAAGGGACCTACGCTTGACTTCACCAATCTTTTTTCTTCACATATCTATAAAAGCTTTTACAATCAGTGGTGTGGAGATGCTGGTGTTGGACTGGGGGTGGACAAATGTAAGAAGTCACACAACACCAGATTATAGTCCAACAGTTTTATTTGAAATCACAAGCTTTCAGAGCGCTGCTCCTTCGTCAGGTGAAGTGGAGAGATGCCTATAGACACAGATTATATCGTCAGAGAATAATGCCAGGTGATTACAGGTAATCTTTCTAACTGCCATTTATCACACCTCGGCAGAGAGATAATCACAGCAATCAAAGGGGTGAATGGTGTCCAAACAGGTCAGTCAGGAAAACATTACATCAAAGAACAATGAGGTGGGGTCACAAGGGGTCGTCGTTAGCTTGTTCTCTCTACACAGATGCGGCCGGACCTGCTGTGATTTCCAGCAAAGAAAATGTTTTTTGTCTGTTTTTTGTTTTTCATACAGACCCCAGCATCTGCAACATTTTAGCCCTTGTGACCCCACCTCATTGTTCTTTGATGTAATGTTTTCCTGACTGACCTGTTTAGACACCATTCACACCTTTGATTGCTGTGATTATCTCTCTGCCAAGGTGTGATAAATGGCAGTTAGAAAGATTACCTGTAATCATCTGGCATTATTCTCTGACTATATAATCTGTGTCTATAGGTGTTAGATCCGTGATTCTGAGAGTATGATGTTTTTCAATAACCACATGGATGCTGTAACTTAACAATCAACAGGTGTTTACTGGAGGAGGGTAGTCTCAAGACTGGGGTACAGAGGCATGCTCAAGGCTTATATACAGGTGTGCTCACTGCCGGTACTACAGTATATAGGAACTGTAAAAGTAGTTCTCTCTTAAAGGTACATACACTACAATTCCTCCCCTTTTAGATTAGCAGTACCCATAATATTCAAATAACAATTAACACTTTAACATGTACATTAAACAACAATAGTCCATTTATAGATTCAGTCTTTGGGGTGGCTTCCTGATCCTTTCGGGATAGCGCCTTTCCTGAGGTTCTTGTTCTTGGTGCGGAGGCGATTCTGGCCCCTTTTCATCGGTTAGTTCATCGGGTTCCACTGCTATTGGTTCGGAGGTAGATGCTACCGGTATGTCGGGTTCATCCCCAGGTACGCAAGACATGGGGTTGACTCGTTCCTGTGACGCTAAGATCTGATCAACGTGGCGTCTCACAATGTTCTCCCCGACATCCACTGTGTACATTAATGGCCCCTGCTGTGTGCATATCGTTCCGGGTTGCCATTTCTCTGTTCGATAGTCACGGGCCAAGACTGGTTGTCCTACATTGAAGCTCCTTGTCGGCTTCTCATTGATGTGCTGGAATTGTTTATCCTCAACATTTCTTCGCACATTTGGTCTAAGCAAGTCCAGACGAGATCGCAACCTTCGGTTAAAGAACATCATGCCCGGGGTCTGGTTGGTAACTGCATGTGTCGCGTTTCGGTAGGCCAATAAGAAATTGTCCACCTTATGCTGTAGTGGAATTTCATCATCGCACATGGCCTTTATCGCCTTCTTAAAGGTTTGTACGAACCTCTCAGCCAATCCATTTGTGGCTGGATGATATGGGGCGGATGTGTAATGCCTTACCCCATTCCTTCTCATAAATTTTCAAAACTCTTCGGACACAAACTGTGGTCCATTATCAGAGCAAATCTGCCCTGGCAAGCCGTTTCTGGCAAATATGGTCCATAGGACTGCAATCGTTTTCTCTGTAGTGGTTGAGGACATTTTTATCACCTCAGGCCACTTCGAATGAGCATCCACTGCTATTAAGAACATTGAGTCCATGAATGGACCAGCAAAATCAATATGCACCCATTGCCATGGAGAGGAGGGCCACTCCCATGGGTGTAGAGGGGCATGTGGTGGTGCATTTTGGACCTTCTGGCATCCTGAGCAGCTCTTGGTTAGGTCTTCGATTTGTTGATCGATTCCCGGCCACCACACATAAGCCCTAGCAAGGCTTTTCATTTTCACTCCCCCCAGATGACCTTCATGTAGCTCATTTAGCACTCTCTCCCTTAACTTGGGTGGAATCACCACTCTGGATCCACACATCACTGTCCCCTGGCATACTGACAGCTGTTCTCTCCTGGATGAGAATGCTGGCAACAGTGAGTCGCCATGTGTTGGCCACCCCCTCACCGTCAAATCATATACCTGAGACAGCGTCGGATCATTGCGGGTCTCCTTCTCTATATCCGCGTTCGTTACTGGCAATCGTTCAATTATTGACGAATAAAATATCTCGATAGTGTCCACTGCTGGTGCTTCCTCCACAGTAGGCAGTGGCAGGCGCGATAGCCCATCAGCATTTCCATGCTGTTTCGTGCCTTTATATTCTATTTCATATTGATTTGCCCCTAGAAACAGGGACCATCTTTGTAACCGTTGTGCCGTCATCACTGGAGCGCCCTCCTTTGGACTAAAGATGGAGACAAGTGGTTGGTGGTCAGTCAGCAAGGTGAACTTCTGCCCATGCAGATAGTGGTTGAATTTTTTTACTCCCCATACTAGGCTGAGGGCCTCCCTGTCAATCTGGGTGTAGTTGCGCTCGGCTGAGTTTAGTGACCGAGACGCAAAGGCTACTGGCCTCTCCAACCCGTCTGGGGATTTGTGCGACAGCACTGCTCCAATACCATAGGGTGATGCATCACATGCCAAACGAATTGGTAGTGCTGGGTTGAAATGGGCCAACACCTCTTTTGATGTGATCAATTCTTTACACTTCTGAAAAGCTCGTCTACGTTCATCATTCCACTTCCATGGTACCCCTGTTTGCAGTAGGGTGTTCAGTGGGTGTAATACCGTGGACAAATCTGGTAAGAACTTATGGTAGTAGCTTACCAGCCCGAGGAACGACCTCAGCTGTGACACATTTTCCGGTGCTGGAGCCTTGACTACTGCCTCAATCTTTTCAGGGGACTTATGTAACCCCTCTTCATCGATGATGTGGCCACAATACGAGATCTGCTTCTGGAAAAACTCGCACTTGTGGCAATTAGCTCGTAGCCCATATTTCTTTAATCTGGTGAGCACTTTCTCCAAGTTGGCGAGGTGATCACTGTAATTTTCGCCCGTGACCAGGATGTCGTCCAAATAACTGGAATCCCTTGCAGGACTTGATCCATCGCCCTTTGCCAAATAGCCGGTGCCGATGCTACCCCGAACACCAGCCGGTTGTATTGATAAAGACCTTTATGAGTGTTAATCGTAAGGTATTGTTTTGAGCCTTCTTCCACCTCCATTTGCAAGTACGCCTGGGCTAGATCAATTTTGGTGAAGCGTTTACCTCCAGATAGCGAGGCGAAAATATCCTCAATTCGTGGAAGCGGATATTGTACCGTGTGAAGGACTGGGTTCACTGTCACCTTAAAATCCCCACAGATGCGGACCTTCTTTGGTTCCCCAGGCGTATTACTCAACGACCTCTTCATTACAGGAACGATGGGTGTAGCCCACTCGCTCCAGTCTACTTTGGACAGTACTCTTGAATGTTCCAACCCTTCCAGCTCTGCTTCGACAGCTGGTCTGATCGCATAAGGCACTGGTCTGGCCTTCAGAAACTTTGGGCTTACATTTTCCTCTATTTTAATCGTTGCTGTTATGCCTTTTAGTGTTCCGAGTCCCTCCTGGAACACTTCTTTTGCATCAGTTAGCATTTTTGACAGTCATCCAGGTGTGACGTCGTCAACCTTCAGTGCCTGTATGGAATGCCAATCTAATTGTATCTTCCGGATCCATTCACGTCCTAGCAGTGGTGGTCCTCCATCTGGCAATACATATATATCCATTTTAGGTATTTCCTGGCCTTTATATATCACTTTCACCCTTATTTTTCCTTTGGCGTAGACTTTTTGCCCCGTGTACGTCTTCAAGACAATCTCTGTAGCTTTCAAGGGTATATGTGAAAATAGCCGCTTGTAGTCCCTTTGGTTTATGACTGTTAGGGCTGATCCTGTGTCCAATTCCATTTTCACTTGGACTCCGTCTATCTTGAGTGTAACCCAGATAGTCTGGTGATCCTCCATTTTGGTTACCTTATGTAGTTTCAGACAACCCAGCTCCTTGCTTCCGGAGTCTGTGTCACTTTTCTGTTCGTCTGAACTACTGTCCATCACCTGGTGTACCTTTTTGTACTTCTCCTGTGGAGATTTCTTACTGTTGGTTTTCTTCCCAGACCTGCAGACTCTTGCTATGTGTCCTGCTTTTCCACACTGTCTGCACACTTGGTCCTTGAACCAACAATCCTTCTGGTCATGTGTTGTTCTGCCGCAGCGATAGCACTTCCCTGTTCCATAGGACATTTCATTGGTGCCATATTCTTGCGGTCTCCGTTGTATCTCTGCAGTGCCCCTGGCGGCTGCTTCGTGTGATACTGCCATACTGAAAGCCTTGTCCAGCGTAAGATCCTTTTCTGATAGAAGCCGTTTCTGGGTTCCTTCACTTTGCAGTCCACACACAAACTTGTCCCTTAACGTATCTGCTAGTCCCGCTCCAAACTGGCAGTGTTTCGATAGCTTGCGCAGTTCCGTTAGGTACTCAGCATTGCTTTCGTCTTTGCGTTGGTTCCTTTTATGGAACTTAAATCGTTCTGCTATCAGCAGCGGTGTGGGGTTTAAGTGGTCCTGTAGGATTTCTACTATGCTTTCGAAATTCTTGTTCACCGGCTTCTCTGGGGTTATTAGGTTTCGCAGTAACCCATAAGTTTTTGCACCCATGGAATTTAACAAAACCAGTACTTTCCTAGCATCTGGCACTTCATTCGCCCTGCAGTACACCTCAATACGTTCCACATATGTCGCCCAATCTTCGACTTCATTATCGAACGTAGAGATACTGCCACTCTTCGGCATCCCTGCGTGTGATTTAACTGTCAAAAATGGCGTCTCCCGCGCTTCCCCTTCTTCTCCACTGGCACAAAATGGCATCTCCCGCGCTTTCCTTCCTTCCCGCGCTCGCCCTTCTTCTCCACTGCGGCTTCTAAAAATGGCATCTCCCGCACTCTTCCTTCTTCTCCGCGGCTCAATGGTGTCTCCCGCGCTCTCCGTTCTTCTCCCCGCGGACACTGTTCAGCCCTTGAGCCCTGGCTGTGTTTTGCGCGTTCTTTTTTTTTGTGCGCCGTTCCCGTTTCCACCGCTCTGTCCTGAACCCGGCTGTTGCTTTACCCTCTCTCCGTTTTGTTTTTCCTCGACGCCGCTCGGTTTTCAACCCCCGGCTGCGCCCTGTGCGCTTCACCCTCTGTCTTACCCCGTCGACGCTGCTCGGCTTTCTCTCCGCTGTCGGTCGGCTCCAGCCGCCGCTGCCCGGGAGGGTCTGCGCTGTACCTGTCGTCAGTCTATTGCTGATCGTCATGGCTGGGGAACCAAGCCCGTCTCTCCACAGCCTCCCCTGCGATGTTCACTCTCTGCCGGACGACTGGGCGGTTGCTCATGGTCGACGCCCGTGTTTCTGGCCTCGACTTTTTCCACCGCCCTCCCGGAGCGAATCCTCGAAGGGAAATGCAGAGTTGCAGGTAGATTCGAATCGACACTTGTCGCCACTGTTAGATCCGTGATTCTGAGAGTATGTTGTTTTTCAATAACCACACGGATGCTGTAACTTAACAATCAACAGGTGTTTACTGGAGGAGGGTAGTCTCAAGACTGGGGTGCAGAGGCATGCTCAAGGCTTATATACAGGTGTGGTCACTGCCGGTACTGCAGTATACAGGAGCTGTAAAAGTAGTTCTCTCTTAAAGGTACATACACTACAATAGGCATCTCTCCACTTCACCTGACGAAGGAGCAGCGCTCCAAAAGCTTGTGATTTTAAATAAAACTGTTGGACCATAACCTGGTGTTGTGTGACTTCTTACATTTACAATCAGTGAGTGTGAATCAGTGAGTGTGAATCAGTGAGTGTGAATCTGTGAGTGTGAATCAGTGTGATTCAGTGAGTGTGATTCAGTGAGTGTGAATCAGTGAGTTAGGTTCTGATAGGTCAGTGAAGTTTCTGTTGTGATTGATGAGCACTCCAGACCCATGGGAATTACTGACTGATTCTATCATTTTATTCTGCAGGTTCACAAAGATAAAAATGCTTGTGAATGAAGAGAGAAGGATTCCAGTCAAAAAGTATGTTGACAATTTGAAAAATAATCAAACTTTTGATTTCTAAAAGTGCAGGTGCAAAAAAAATGCATAAAATAACTCAATATCTGACTAATAAGTGAATATCGCCACTCAACACTGATAGGTGAATAACTCATCGGCAGTTAACTGGTCTTGTAATATAAGTAATGTTGGAGTTAAGGATGGTCTTTATTCTCATGGTATTTGTGTCTGCAGCATTTACCAGATGTTTCAAGCTGACAGGAAGCGGGTAGAGGCTGCGTTGGTTGCCAGTCACCTCCCGAGTCAAAAGGTGAGTGCAATTTCCACCCACATCTTTCCTGAAAGTGCAAAAAAAAACTTTTTGGATTCTACACACAGCAGCCAAGGAACAGCATGTTATCCAGCCCCCCTCCCGGAGATTACACCCCCCTCCCGGAGATTACACACCCCCCTCCCGGAGATTACACCCCCCTCCCGGAGATTACACACCCCCCTCCCGGAGATTACACCCCCCTCCCGGAGATTACACCCCCCTCCCGGAGATTACACACCCCCCTCCCGGAGATTACACCACCCCCTCCCGGAGATTACACCACCCCCTCCCGGAGATTACACCCCCCTCCCGGAGATTACACCACCCCCTCCCGGAGATTACACCACCCCCTCCCGGAGATTACACCCCCCTCCCGGAGATTACACCACCCCCTCCCGGAGATTACACACAATTTACAATTTACAATTTAAATCGCTTTATTGGCATGATAAGTTACATCTTATGTTGCCAAAGCATCAAAATACATTTATGGTTTAGCACATAAACGCAGTTCTATTCATACAGTGTATAAACAGGTATATCCCTGAGTGTATAAATATACATTCGCATTGTTTATATATATTTTTTTCTTAGTTTACTGGTTGTCCCTCTGTTCATGGCAAGCTGTAACATAGTGTGCCGCCAGTGTTACACAGCTTCTCTCCTCTCCCAGTAGGAATGGGAGTTTTTGGTTGTCATTCAGATTTCTGAAATCAGGGCATATTTGTGAGAATTTTTGGTAGAAATTCTCCCTGATGCCCTGATATTTTCCACAAGCTGTGAGGAAGTGCATCTCTGTCTCCACCACTCCCTGACTGCAGTGAGAGCATATCCTGTCCTCTCTTGGCAGCCTGGTCTGCCTGTGTCTGCCTTTTTCGATAGCTAGGCTATGTTCGCTAAGTCTGTACCTTGTCAAGGTTCTTCTCAGTTTGTTATCCTTTACCATGGTCAGGTAATCAGCTATGTTGTATTGTCTGTTTAGGGCCAAGTAGCAATTGAGTTTGCTTTGGGTTTTTGTTGTTTCTGCCCAATATGTCAGATATTTTTCCTTTTGCTTAGCGACGATTGTGTTGGGTCGAATTCTTTGTGTTACCCTGTCACTGTCCTGGGGCTGGTTATTGTTAGTATTGTTAGTAGTTACTTCACTGAGTCCCAGGACTAATTGACTGAGGGTATTCTTCTTTATGGTCAGCTCTTGGCATTTCAGGGCGTCGTAGTGATAGCATTGGGGATTGCTCATTTGTAGGTGATTCCAAAATTTGGTGGCTCTTTTTTGGATAGTGATTATTAATGGATATTGGCCTAGTTCCGCCCTGCATGCATTGTTTACTGTTTTCCTTTGAGTCCGGAGGATACTTTTACAGAATTCTGCATGTAGGATCTCAATTGGGTGTTTGTCCCATTTTGCAAATTCTTGTTGAGTTAGCGGTCCCCATACCTCACTGTCATAGAGTGCAATTGGTTCAATTACTGATTTGAAAATTTTGAGCCAAATGCTAATTGGGATTTCTATTTGGATTGATTTTTTGATGGCATAGAAAGCCCTTCTTGCTTTCTCTTTCAGTTCATTCACAGCCAGTTTGAAGTTTCCCGTAGAACTGATTTTTAAGCCCAAGTATGTGTAGTTAGTGGTTTGTTCAATTTTGGTTGTTCCTACTGTGAAATTTATTTTGGGTCCCTGATGTTTGGATCTTTGCTGGAACACAAGGACTTTGGTTTTTTGGGGATTTATTGTCAGGGCCCAAGTCTGGCAGTACGACTCCAGCAGGTCCAGGTTTTGCTGTAGCCCCTCTTTAGTAGGTGACAGCAGAACCAGGTCGTCTGCATAGAGGAGGAATTTAACCTTGGATTCATATAGGGTGAGGCCGGGTGCTGTAGATTGTTCAAGTAGTTTTGCCAATCCATTTATGTAAATATTAAAGAGTGTCGGTGAGATTGGCGAGCCCTGCGTCACCCCCCGCCCCTGTGGGAAGTATTTTGTTTGTTTGTCTCCAATTTTAACTGCACATTTGTTGTTTGTATACATTGATTTAATTACATCATATGTTTTCCCTCCTACCCCACTTTCGATAAGTTTCAGGAATAAACCGTCATGCCAGATGGAGTCGAAAGCCTTCTGGAAATCTACAAAGCATGCGTAGATTTTGCTTTTGTTATTGTGAACGTGTTTGTCAATTAGGGTCTGTAGGGTGAAGATATGATCGGATGTTCTATAGTTTGGCAGGAATCCAATTTGGCTTTTACTCAAGACATTGTGCTCCTCAAGGAAGTTTATAAGTCTTTTGTTTATGATGCTACAGAATACCTTCCCCAGGTTACTGTTTACACAGATGCCTCGATAGTTGTTTGGGTCGATTTTGTCCCCACTTTTGTATATGGGCGTTATGAGTCCTTTGTTCCAGATATCAGGGAAATAACCGACACTCAGAACCAAGTTGAAGAGTTTTAGGATAGCCAGTTTCATTTTGTTGTCTGTGTGTTTAATCATCTCGTTTAGTATGCCATCTGTCCCGCAGGCTTTTCCTGGTCGCAGGTCCTTGAGTTTTTCAAGAAGTTCTTTTTCTGTTATTATGGCGTCCAGCGGGTTTTGGTTATCTTTTATGGCCATTTCTAGCTTTTCCAGTTTTTTGCATATTTGGTGTTGCTCTGGTCTTAGTGTTTTTTTCTGGTATAATTTTTCAAAGTGGTTTACCCATGTGTCCCCATTTTGAATGGCCAAATCGTCGTGTTGTTTTTTGTGTAGTGTTTTCAAGTTTTCCCAGAAACAATTGGAATCAATGGATTCCTCCATGGAGCTGAGTGTATTCTTAATATATTGCTCTTTTTTGGTTCTGAGTGTGTTTCTGTATTGTGTTAGTGTCTGACAATAAGTAAGGCGTAGTTCCTCGTTTTCTGGATGTCTGTGTTTTTGGTTTGATATTTTTCTAAGTTTTTTCCTCATGTTATGGCAATCTCGGTCAAACCATTTTTCATAGTTTTTTGTTTTGGGTTTGTTCTTGCGAGCTTTCAAGTTTGCATTTGTTGCCAAATTATCAAAAATATTGTTTAGTTTACTAACTGCCCGGTTTACGCCTTCTTTATTGTGAGTGTATATGTTATCCAGAAAGGTGTCTAAGAGAGCTTGAGTTGATGCATTGCTAATTGTTTTCTGGTATTTTTCCGTGTCGTTTTTGGCCCATCTGTACGATTTTTTGGTGTTGTACAGTTTACTGGGTTGTGTTTCTATGTTGTTTGTTTCTGTCTTTTTGAGGAACATAGTAATTTGACTGTGATCTGACAGTGTTGTTTGTGGTTTGACTGTGAATGCTCTGAAAGAGGATGGGTCTAAGTCTGTAATCATATAGTCTACTGTGCTGCAGCCAAGAGGTGAGCAATAGGTCGATCTTCCTAGGAGGTCTCCTATGAACCTACCATTGACAATGTACAGACCCAGGTTTCGACAGAGCTGTAGTAGCTGTTTTCCGTTGGTATTTGACTGCTTGTCGCAGTTATGCCTGTATGGAAGGGAAGGGATGTCAAAGTGGTTATTCCCGAAAACATAATTGTTTCCCTGATTATTGGTGAAGTCTGGTTCTTCGCCCGTTCTTGAATTGAGGTCCCCACAGATCAACACGTTCCCCTGGGCCTGGTATTGGATAATTTCCCCCTCCATGTTGGAGAAGGTGTCCTCTTTAAAGTACGGGGAATCGATTGGAGGGATATAAAGTGCGCAAATGTAAACATCTTGGGTGTTTGAGATAATCTCCCTCTCAAGTTTGAGCCACATATGGTTTTCGCCCTTTTTTATAAATTTGATGTAATTCTTAAGTTCTGTTTTAAACCAGATCAGTATGCCTCCGGAGTCTCTGCCTTGGGTTACACTTGGTAATTTATTGGAGGGCACCACCAGCTCAGTGTACCCTTGGGGACAGCCAGTGTGTCCTTTTCCTTTATACCAAGTTTCCTGTAAAATGATAATATCTAGGTCTTTAGTTTCATCTATGAACTCTGGGGTCCTACTTTTCACTTCTCGCAGTGAAGAGCGTAGACCTTGGATATTCCAGGTCGAAATATATAAGGATTTCATGTTAAGTTTGATCTTTTACTATGATAGGTTAAAGAGTGGTACGTGTTTGTCGTGTCTAAGTGTGGGAAAAAAAAGATCACATCAGTTGTCTACAAAAGTTAATACAATTTGGTTACAGTTCTTTCTATTAATTAGTCCTTGATCCATAAGGCGGAAGTAGATGCTGCTGCACATCTGCTTATTGTCTCTTAATGGATTGTTTCTGTCTGAGGTATTGCGTACGTCCTGTGCATCTCTCCCTCTGTCTGGCTGGGAGCAGTCCTATTCCCCTGTGGGACAGGAGTGGTGCAGGTCTGACATTGTTGTTTTGCATGGGGATCCTCTCTGGTCTCGGTTGGTGTGTTGGTGGTCCTTGTAGTGTTCCTGATATGTACCCCGCTGATCTCTGGTGGTCGGGGGGGGGTCCTCTTGGAGTCTGGGTATGGACCCGGTTAAAAGCGACGTCCTTCAGGGCTTTAGCAAGGATCGATATTCTTTGCCTTTGGATGTGGACGTGGTCGTAAAGACATTCCTCATCGAGGGTGGGGTGTTGGGCCAGGTGTACGTTGTGGTTTGATTCGCAGTCTCTTGCTATGCTGGCATTTATCTCATGAATTGTGTTGTTGTTGAAGTCTGTTCTCGGCAATATTGTGGAAACAGTGATTCTAGTGTTTGGAAATGTACTGCTTGCTTTCCTAATCATTGCTCTGAGCGATGTTGCTACTTCTTTCTGTTGGGTCTTTAGGTCATTTGTGCCCGTGTGTATTATTATGTGTTGGGGGGAGCCTAATCTGGCTTTGGTCAGCCATCCCATGGCTCTGTTTGTTGTTGGGCACCAGATCTTTTCTACTTTACTTCTAGGGAATAGCTTTTTCTCCCATAGAAATTTCCCATTTGAGTCTATGAGTATTACGACGTCAGCCTTGTTTGTGTTTACTGTCTGGTGGCTTTCGCTTGGACTCATAGTGTGTGTGCTGGGCTGGGGTGTCTGGTGTGTGCGTACCTCTTGTGAGCGGCCCGCTTGTGGTTCCACGGTGGTGGGGGAAGATTGCGAATCAGTATGCTGGTCGGTCTGTGTGGCACCCCTTGTATTGTGTGTCTGTTGCTTTTGTTCCGTGTGGGAGTGCAGCCGTTCCGTCCGGCTCTGTCTTGTCTTATCTCTAGCCTCTGGTTGCTGGTCTAATGGTGTTTTCTCTCCTCTATGGCTCTCTTCTTTTTCCTGCAGCTCTTTCACCTGATTCCTAAGTAGATTCACCTGGTTCTCAAGTAGCTTCAGCTCTCTCTTGTGTCTCTCCCTCTCCTGATTTTGATTGTCATTCATTTTGAGGAAGTCCTCTCTAAGTTTAACCATCTCTATCTCTAATTGATTAAATTTATCTTTTGGTTGTATCTGGCTGTGTGATCCCGGGGTATGTGTCTGGTCGGCCCTGGTAGGCTCACTCACTTCCTGGCTAGGCTGGTCGGCCCTGGAGGGCTCACTCACTTCCTGGCTATGCTGCTCTTCTCTTGGTGAGCTGGGAATGGTAGGGGGACTATGTGTGGCTTCCTCCCTGGTAGTTATGCTGGTGTTTGTCAGTTGTATCGTGTGGCTGTGGTTCCCCGGGGTTAGTGTCTGGTTTGAACTGTGTGGCTCGTTCACCTCCTGACCAGGCAGATTTTCTCCTGGTAAGTTGTCAATGTTGGGGGGAGTGCGGGCCACTCTGGGGCTGTTCCTTCCCCCCTTAGTTAATTTTTTCAGTGTCCTGAAGGCCGTTGCAAATTTGTCGAGGTTGCCTTGCACTAATATTGTCCCGGTATTGTACGCGTTGACCGTCGTAGTTGAACTGTCTCCTGGTGTGTTAATTTTCATTATGGACCCATTTGCGGTATTTTCTAGCTTAACATTGGTATAGTGTGATTTTATTGCTGTGATCCAAGCCACTGGCTGATCTGAGTAGAAAATGAGGTTACTTTTTGTCCCATTGTTGTAACAGTCAGCAAAAAGTGTTTCTGGTTTTTCTCTCATCTGCTCATGCTTGATCGCTTTTATAGCTTTTTTTGCAGTGTTGGGGGGAATCTGGAAGCGGGGCTGTTGTGGATCTTCTGATTCGCTCATTTTTGGTAAAGTATTGTTGATCTTAGAATAAGCTTTTCTGGGGCCCCGGGTTTGGTGTTTCCCTCTCCCTGTTCGCGAGCTTTCCCGGTCCCCCTCTCCGACCCCGTGGTCCCTGGGCCTCGGCTTCTGGGTTCACCCTTCTCAGGTCTGGGTCTGTGAGCCGCTGTTTCCCGGTGCCTTCGGGCTGTTCCCCTCCCCCTCAGAGGCCTCTGTGCCTCTGTCTCGGCCTGGCTCCTCGGGCCTTTCCCTGGCTTCAGTCTCCCTCCCTGGGCCCTGTACTCACAGTCTTGGTTTGCTTCTGGAAGCCTTCTGGTTGCTCCCCTTCTCCTCAGAGGTCTCTGGGCCTGGCTCCTCGGGCCTTTCCCGGGCTTTCTAGCCCAGCCGCCGCTCGGGTTGTGCCTCGTTCGCCGTTCGGGTGCTGGACTGCGGTCGTCGCTCGGGTGCTGGACTGCGGCCGTCGCTCGGGTGCTGGACTGCGGTCGTCGCTCGGGTGCTGGACTGCGGCCGCCGATCGGGCCGTGTCTCGTTCGCCGCTCGGGCTCCCCGATTCACCTCGTTCCGGCTGCCGCTGCGTCTCCGTGCGGCCTCCCCGATTCGCCTCGTTTCCCGAAGCGGCCTCCCCGAGTCTCCTCGCTCCGGCTGCCGCTGCGTCTCCGTGCGGCCTTCGCGCCTCGGTTCCCGATGCGGCTGAGTCACCTTGCTTCTGCTGCTGCTGTGGCCCTGTTTGTTTTTTTTTTCCCTTATTTCTTTTTTTTTTCTTTGGCTTTTTTTTTTCTAGTTTCCTCTGGTTTTTTTTCCTTTGGTGGTCTTTTCCTTCCTTACTTAATCTAGACTAAACTAAACTTAAACTTAA